>NC_092017.1:13968181-14296931 GCF_042242105.1 Pempheris klunzingeri
AGTACAGCACATGGACAATCCTCAGAAACCTCAGAATCTCACCAAAGAATCACTAGAAACATCTTCTGTTATGAACAAGGCCTGCATAATAACTGCTTAAAGGTAGATTTCCTTGTCTGTAGAGGACAGAGGTAGCATAAGAATCATGAATTTGTAAGTGTAGATGAAGAAAATGAGCTGAGGATTAATGTACAGCATAAACATTTTTTCTAGATATAGCAGTGATTCACAGTGTGGAGTGGCTGCAGAGGAGTTTACATGCAGGTGCAAGTGGGACACAAATGTCATTACTGGTGCTGTAATTCTGTTTTTGAAGCTTATTTGCATCACAAAGTCTGCCTATATTTTTGTTTTTCATCTTACGGTTCCTTGACAGAGTGACTAATATTATGACAAGTTATGATCTAAAATGATAAAATTGGGTTAAACATTTTCTAATTTAGCTTATTTGTTTGCACAAAACACCATGGTAAAAGGCAAAAGACAAAAATAAAACAAATAGATAAATGCAGGAAAGGAAGAAAGCCAGGAAGCTTATATAAGAAAAAAATTCAATCAAGTGTAACTACAAAAAATTAGACCTGTCTCTGTTTATCATAAGTCTAAACCAGAGATTCAACAGTAAACACTAGCAGTTATGAAGATGACGACACTCTATCCAAACAAGTATGAAAGCAAAGCCAAGAAGTTGCTCCCAGAGTCTGACTGCAGTACTGTTATCTTTTTACATTAATTAAAGGGCGTTCTTGTCCTGAGAATGTTATTAAATTAGTTGCCCTGCGTCTCACCCTGTTCCCTAAAGCATGGCGTAGCTCAGAAGGCTGCCAAGACGCATTCAGTACTTTAAAAACAGCCAAGTGTATCCCTGCGGCTTCAGGCTTTCTTGGTATTGCTCGTTCTGTTCTGTCTGAAATGTGTGTTCTGTATGCCTGTTGATTATTACCATTTACCACTGATAATTCAAAGCCTTGTTTCATAAGAGTTGACAGCTTATATACAGACACTAAATTTGGTCATATGGTCTATACCAGAGTGAGAGTGGCTCATCTAGCACAAAGACAACCATCGGCTGTCATCTTCCACAGCAAAGCTAATCAGCTTTCCTGTGCTCCATAGACCGCGCTTCAGCCGCTCCCTTGAGCCTTCCTCCTCTTTCTGCTCCTGCCCCTCACCGCCTCCTCCCCCAGCTTGTTGTTCCTGTTTGGCCAGCCGGGGAGCATATGCTGTGACAACACGCCCCGGCTTTATTTACACACCATAATGCAATTATATTTCATAAGAGTGTACAACAGTAGCTCATTAGCAGCTTCTGGTGTTGGGTGGGCAGGGTAACGCGCGTGCCGCTCTGCCATCAGCTCCCTCAGGTATAAGAGCTGATGCTGACTTAGTTAAAGGGGCCCCCCGGGACAAACTTACACATACACACAGATAACTGAAAGGCGTGTGCTTGTGGACGTACAAATGTAGACAGACAGCCAACCACACACACAAGCATAAACACCCACACAAGAAAGAGGTAGCGTCCCTGAAGAAACCACAGGACACACGTCTGGTCGCGCCTCGGGCCCGGGCTGCTCCACACAAATAACCCAAAGCATCTATCCATCCATTTATGTGCCTCTACGGCTCCGCTCAGCTAACCACAGAAAGCAAACAGATGACGGGTGGGGAGGAGAGGTGCACCTGACAGCCACCAACTGTATGCTAAGACCCCCTTGAAGGAGGTAAATAGTAATGTCCTACACAGGCATATGAAACACATACACACGGCAACCCCCCTGCTTAACTCACCAACTCCTACTTTCCTCTCACTCTTCTTTGCACAAAGGCACAAAATCACAGAGAGAGCATTCCCACTAGCATTGTCCACTCTCTGGTGGCAACTGATACTTATGTTGTGTCTACAGTTTCTGTCACACACAGCAGAGAATGATTAAGGCTCAACTAAAAAAACCCGTGAACAATAAAAAGAGAAAAGTAAAAGAAGAATACACCTCTTTCTTGTAATGTAATGTCTGATTTAAGCTGCTACAAACATTTTCAGTTTTTTCTTCATACATAACTGAACATATCTATGCAATAGTTCATGTTTTACAGGTATCTTTATATTCTTTTTCCCTCCAAAAACGTACTCTTCACTAATACCAATACCCAGTTTTCTTTCCACCTGTTGTCTGTTAGTGAATCTGTGGACCTTAGCCTGTCAGACCTAAAAGTATGCAGAACAAAATGCAGCCATGCTTGATGTGACAAAACAGAATGGCATCCATTTCCTATTTTAGATCACTTTTAGGTTCTGTTCAACAGTTAAAGAAACTTGTCATTGTCCAGGTCCAGCAGCTGTTACTGGCTCTCGTATTTATGAATAACTAGACTGTAGCACAAGCACAACACAAGTATGTTAGCACAGGACAGGAGACGCCTTGGAAACCTTGAGCTTGGGCTGAGAAAATTGATATAAGTAGGAAACACAAGGCCATAGTGGCTATTGTTGTTTAAAATACACAAGCGTGCAAACACAGTTTGGTTAGTGAACTACAGTGATATAATTAAGAAGGCCAGGCATGGCCTGGGGCTCTTTTGTTGTTTTCTGTTTAACTTAAGTGACAAATCACCTGAGTGAGCCGAGTCACCCAATACCTCCCAGTGCCTTCAGGCTCTGCTGTTAAGTCAACAACAATCAGTTAGGACTACACTGTATTACTATAGACTGTTTTACAACATTGGTGCCATCCTCACAGACAATTATTGTTCTTATTGCATGCGTGACAGTGTGTCTGCCTGTGAGTGTGTGTGTTTCCCTCCCCTTCACATACAATAATTGTTTTCAAGTGTGTTTGCTTAGGCCGTGTGTGTGTGTGTGAATTGCCTCAGTCTTTTGTTCACCTGGGTTTCAATATGAGGCTGTGTGCTGTACCAATGTAAAGCAGTTAAATAGAACAATAACTGTGCGTATGTGAGGTGACATTAACAGGGATGGGCCTCACTTTAATTAGGGTATTTCATTTTCCTCAAATGGCTGTATGCCTGTTCACACACACTCCACACGCTTCGCTGACTGGCAGGCTTCACCAAAACCACAATCTAATTGACTCATTATTGTTAATTGTGTATTGAGAGCAAGACAGTTAAAAAAAAGAAGTAGCACAATGGTACAATCACTGTGCCCTGGTAAAACTTATGGCACGAATAAAGTTGGAGTATTAATTTAAGCCATTTGCTTAATCATGATGTGTGTATGGCCGTTCTTCTCACCTCCTTCTCCTCCTCCTGCTCCTTTCTCATCTGTTCCAGGCGAACCTGCTCGGCCTCTTCTCTCTCTTGGGCTTCTCTCTGAAAAAGAAAGCAATCAATTCAATCAAATAAGACGCAACAGCAAAATCAAATTAACAAGAGACATGTAATGCTCTGTTACCATGTTTCCCACAAGTTGTCTAGTTTTCACTGTTACTGATATTTCGGAGAGCCAAGTATCTTAGTTTTGTAGAAACTCGTGTCTCTAAATATAATACAAGCTAATAACTTTTTACTGGATCAAAAACTTAAATTGACTTATCAAGATAGTATTTTCTGTCGATTGATTAATCAAATAATTTAGTAATAGTTTCGGAGTTTGTATTTCATTGATATGCTACTTTGCAGCAGCAACTGTAATGTAACTAAGTGTTTTATTAGTAACATGAATTACTTAAAATTGTTTTAAAAAATAATGTGAAATTACAGAGACGTGATGCTTATATTTATTCGTTTGAACCTAAAATGACATAATGTAAATGTACTGGTAGTCTACTACAACTCACTCAGAGCGCACTGATTCAAGAAGACAATTTTGAAAGTACCTTTTTACGGTCAGCCTCTAAAGACAGACGGTAGGCCTCGTCCTGCTCTCTCTTCACTGTCTCTCTTGCCTCGCGCTCGTCCTGGGAAGAGAGAGGGAGAAAGAAAGTGGGGCCCATTAACTAACAACATAATAAAGGACACACATGGACAAAACATCTAAGCTGAGATACCGGGTGTGGGAGCTAGAAAGACCCAAGCAAAAGAAAATGCAGCATGTCAAGTGTGGTTACGTACAAACACCAGGTATGAATGAGTAGCAGCGGAGGGGAATTCATTGTGATGGGACTGTCATTTACCAGACCCCGAGCTTCTTTTATGTTTCCTCATCTCAGTTTCACCGTGCCTTTCTCTTTCATTCATTCTGCCTGTCTCTTCCTGTTTGTACAGAGGGAAGGGGACAGGCGGTCCTTCTCTTTCTACCTGCTGTGGCTACAAAGTGTTTTTGAGTGTCCATTGTGCTAACAGTGCACAGCCATTAGTTTTGTATTTTCTGAGGGCCCATGCTGTGTGCCAGCCCGGATATGGCAAAGTAAGCTTATTGTGATGATCAGAGGGCTACTGTGCAGCTAAGTCGTAGCTAAGCAAAAGCACAGTGTGTATTCTTGTATTCAATCAGAAAATGCAAAGGATACATTTGTGCTTTTGGCCAGCATAATAGATGAACATTGAAAGGAAACTGTAAAGAATGGCTGAGAAGGACAAAAGCATCAAAAGTGGCCACTTTCAATAGACTGGCTTTGAGTCATGCAAACAAATCGCGCACAACTTAACGTTTGATACTCTTTTTTTTTTTATTGTTGTAATTGTTTAAATGCATCATCTGCTTTGAATGACCTCCTGTGCACGAGAGGCATAATGTGTGCCATGTATCATGCTCAAACACAATGTGAATCTGTGGAGGAAAACGAAATAGGTTTCCCACATCTATATCTTGGCTACTCTGTCAGGTTGGCTAGACATGTTCTGTGTCACAGTGATGCTAATAAACTCCTATTTTACTGGTCAGAAGTCAAAAATGCATGCTGTCACACATGTAATGTTTGTATTACAAATTACAAACAAGACAAAGTGTTGCAAAAAGCTGTTTTTTATTTACTGTTAAATTTTGGTACCACATGGCTTAGAGCTACTTGGGACATCTCAGTTCTGGTCCTTTTTATGGACCTTGCATGCTCCCCTGATGTTGGTTTATGTCTCCCCTAGCTGGTTCAGTCCGCTCCAATACCAAAAGACATGTTAAGCGCTCTTGACCAAAACGGAACATTGGTTGGTTTTGGCTGATCTTCACATGAAATGCATGTGAAATGACCTGACCTTAAAATAGCCTATGACGCTGACAGATGCAGACCACCAAACCTGCATTGAGTTGTCAGTCGGTTACTAACTACTAAGCTAAAACACAGACAACCATAGGAATGACTGGCGAGTTAGTAAGGGTTGGTTCAAGGCACACTGTGGCTGTCCAGCTGCTCCATTTCCAGACAGACTCCAAAGTCACTGTCAGGGTGGAATGTCTGGGTTGGGTGGATGTCTGTGATGTTGTCTGAGTTTGTCCTTTCAAAGGTGAGGTGGAAAAAAGGAGAAAAACGCAAAGAAAGAGGGAAGGGAGTGAGGGAGAGAGGGAAATTCACCAACGCCTGAGAGCTGCAACAGTGAAGATGGGATTAGGCCAATGTCAAGGTTGACTTCACCTTGGAGATGAGATAAGTACTGTCAGATACAGGATATGCTAATCCTGTGGTTGTTGGCACTATTCATGAGATATCACACTGGAACATTATGCTTTCAACATCACTTAAACTCTCCACGCTGACATCTTGTGACATTTTCCAAGCTACGTCCTTCTGGCACGCTATGCCAGGGTAATCATCACAAATTAATACCGTTTAAGAACAACTTTACTACACTCTTATGCCATGGTAAATCTAATTTCTTATTTCTATGACAGCTCTCAAGACAGTTGCTACAATTATTATAAAAGAAGTGATAATAACACAGTAAGTCTTCTAATTATCATACAGTTCTTTTGTGCAGATGGGAAAAAAGAAAAGAAATGTGCATTTTAGTGCTTTCTAAGCACAACAACAAATCAGCTTCTATGTAAAGAAACACTCACAATCATTTTCAAAACAAAACTATCATATGTAGTGCTAAGCCAGCTATGGAGGAACTGATGTCTTGTTTTTGCTAAAGATTACATAAGAGGCATGCATGCTTTATGGAATATCATATTAGTTTCAATATTTAACAATATTTTACTTAGCAGGTCAATATACAATGTAATGCAATGTGCCAAATCCATCCTCCAGTGTGAATAGGGCTTAGTATTTAATGTTTTTGGTACTAAGAAAATTGTGTAGCACAAAGTATTGGAAACTGTCACTTAAACTAGAATTGAAATTCTGCTTAAATTCAGTCTTTGATCAGCCAGGTCTTGTTCAAAAAGTACATTTTGCAAGTCTTAGAGTGTGTAATCTCAGCAAAGATCTTGTACGGCAGCAATCTTTAACATGTGAGAACAAAAAAACTGTTGCTTCCATCTAACAAAATAAGGTATTGAGAAAGACATCCTTTTGGTATCTGTACTCAGGTATTGCATTGGCACTAATATTGAGAAACATTCAAATGATCCAGCCATGAGTGTGAACCTACTGACTGATTTACTGTCTGATCTGTCACATGTACGTACTCTGAATACCTCTTGTCACTAATGATTATTTGAAGTGTGACAAGAGTGACAAATCCAAAATGAAGCAAGGGCATTGTAGCAATAATAACAACACAAAGGGAATAGCTGTCACTCAGTGCTCAGTCAGCCACCTGAGGAAGTCTAACGAATCATTCCTTAACCACTCCTTAATGCTATGACTATTCACATTAGCATTGGCAGAGAGGCTGTTTGTTTCACTCACTGTTTAACAATTAAGTTCCTCATATGGTGTGACATCTGTCATTTATAGATACAGTTGAGACTATTCAAGGCATTTCACAGCTGACTAACCACAAAGACCAAAACATCCGTATGTGTTAAAGGTAGGACAAGGAAAGGGTCTTATTCATGATCACAAAGCTATCTCAAGTACACCAATCTTTATATTATTTATTCAATTTAAAAATGTTTAAAAGTTATTTTCAAAGAGACTGTATATTCTATATTGTTGCTAATTCCTAAATCACCATGACCATAAGCTAAGAAAAAGAGTTGAAGAAAGTCTGGGATGTTCTCTAATGCTCAGATGTCTGGAAGCCTGTCTGGACAAAAACAAATAGTGTGTCATTCATTCTCTTGTTTGATGTCACTGAGTAAATATATGAGCAAGTGGTAAAGAGGGTCAGGTTAAAGACTCTGACAGTGAGAGGACCTCCCTGTCATACTGCGCATGACATGAAAGACTACCACCGCTGTTCTCTCACTTTCTTGTATGGACTGTACTCCTCAAGTGGTGTTTGTCCACTTTCTATTAGAGTAAAAGAGGTAGTCGACAGACACAGAACTTCACAGAGGTACTAACACACTGGAGTGAATGGGAAACTGAGTTTCCTCAGTCCTGCACCTATTCAAAACCCTGTGCATGGCACATTAAACTAGAACTAAAAAGGAATGAGGTGAAATGGCTAAGTATTCTCTGCTTGTCATTACACGTGTCCCACTGTGTAACAATGCCATCTGATCTGTCCCAGCATGTTGCTATTTATCTCAAGCAGGACATAAAAGACTGGTTCAACCTGTGAATGTGGCTGGAGTCATAGGAATTAAGGTAAAGATTGTTTGAATTGTTATGTGAAGTCTTCACAGGTCCAAAACAAAACCTATTTCAACCCAGTGTGAATAAATTATGATATCCCTAAAGGCCTGACTACAGAGAGAACACCAATACTGACAGCAGCGTGGTGTCAGCGCAATTAACAAGCAGCCACAGTCAGAAAAAAGAGCAGTGCACATTATTTTTCTCTGCACTTAACTTACTAAATATCATCATCATCTTGGAATTTTCAAGAATCAAAAATGACAACAAGACATGAAATGGGGTTTTATTCAGGGTAGAGTCAGAAACTCATGTCTACCACCTTCACCTTCATGTCTTAGGTCTGACCTGCTCTAAGGGGGTCTGGGGATAAGACTTAATTTCTGTCCTCAAGCCTGAATAAGTACTAAAAAAATTAAACACTGAGTCATTGAAGTTGTGTCTCGTTGCAGTCACAGGAATCCTGATTGTTGTCAAACCTTACCTCATCTTTGATGTCCTCTTGTTGTTGTGCTGTGAAGATCTCCATTGCTCCCATTAACCTCATCATCAGCTCATCCACTGTTGTATTGCCTGAAGATTAAAAACCAAACAAACAATGACAATCTACAGTGTAATTTAATCTTAAGGGTTTTTACATTAATTACAGACAAATATATAGATTGTATACTTAATCATACTATTAATAAATAATAAATAAAATCATAATTACCTTGAATAACGTTTAGAACTTCATTGGATGTGCGTTTGCCCATGACTATAAGGAGCAGGGGGAACTGGTCTGTCTTGTATGTCCGTATAGTCTGTGTCACCACACTGCCAAAGTGCCTCGTACACATGGTAAGTAGTCTGGAAGACAAAGAAATAATAAAGTTAAATTCATTTTTTCAACTGAACACATATTTGAAAGCTTGCAATTTAGAAATATATATAAACCATAAAGCATCCACATGCATGTACACGAGTACAGAGACAAACATTTTTACAAGATATGGAACAGAAGGTGTATACACCAGCTTTTCCAGCTGCAGCAGAAAAGAGAAATACACACAACTCGTGGCATTAAGGACTTTAAAACCAATTCTGCGTTTTCTTATTCCATCAGAGTGACATGCTATCTCAATTGGAACCGTAGATGAATTAGTATTCCTCACCAGACACCCAGAATTGATAGGGCAAGAGAGGATTTCTTATTCCATTACAAAGACAGAACTTTTTAAATTAACATTTCAGAGAGGGAAAAGGGTAGCAGGCAGCCGGGGCCCCGCCAAGCTCCCTGTAAATGTCATAATATTAATGAATTGCTATAGACTGAATGCAAATATAGATTAGCTTTTTCTCCCGCCTTTTAATAAGATCTACTTTAATAACTGGCTGGTAAAATAGAGAAGTAATGGAATGGATGGAGGGACAGCGGGTCAAAGGAAGAAGATAGATGGAAGGTATGAGAGGGGGTGTAACTCATTAAAACATGAAGCCAATGCTGAGGGAGCTACTTGCAGACTTCTCAAACTGTGAGCTAGAGTCCTGGAGCTCACTGTTGTACTTTTTTTAAGTAATAATCACACCAATAAATGCTGAAAATATGGGTGACAAACTGAATTATCGGAGAAAGATGAGAAAGCACCTCAGCGCAAAGCAGAACTGAACTGAAGATGTTTTAGGAATATGACTCAAACTAAACTTTTAAAAATGTTGAACTTTGAGTGACCCACCTCTTGCAATGAAGAAGTTGGGTACCCTAAATCCTACTGATCTTTCTGTACTGGCATTTGTCCCTGTTCAGACCTCAACTCAGGCAGACCATAACAATAGCCCACAAGGAAACTCTAACCTGTAATGAAAGGCCAGGGAACAATGGACACTAACTTGAAGGGTAACCCAATCTTAAATCTCCCATCAAACACAAGCCAACCTGCTTTGGTTTCCATCTTAAAGCTAAGGAAGTCACTCCACCACAGAAAAAAATCATCATTACAACATAAAAACTGCTCGACCTGGAAACACAACATATCACTACTACTAACACTACTGCTTCTATGTATCCACTATATCTAAGAGTGACAGAATTGCTGTAACCAGGACATGAAGCACTTATGAATCCACCCATAGAGCAAGTATAGACACAGCTCTGAGGGCAGGAGGAAGTCAAGCTCCTTCAGAGACTGAGGTGAACAGTTCAGCACAGTCTCAACCAGCCATAACATAACACGGTAAAGAATGTAGCCTAGTCTGTACCAGACCTGTGGCCTTTAACATCCTTAGGGGTAACTAAATGTAGAGGAAACACCTGCATGGAACTTGAAAGCTAAAGTGGGTTTTTACGCTCCGCTCCGCAGGTTAATGTGATTGACAGCTTCTAATTTGTCACCCGGCCCATCTCCATCTCTCACTGCACATCCAGACAGCTAAAATAGTTAATGTTTCCCTGGACTGTCACATCACATTTCTTTACACCAAAGTGGTGCGTGAAGATGTGAGTAGACTGGTTAGACCTGACATTTGCTCCAATGAGCAGCTGATGAGTCAGGCTAGTACAGTAGCACTGCAGGGAATGCTTTTGCCAGCCAACTGTATGAGAGTATGTATGGGAACCGGATGCTCTGACAGCTCACTGTGTCATACACACTTTGTTTCATAGCAAACATGGACATGTTTTGATTTGAAAATGACATTTTGTTCTCCCTCTCGACCAGTTATGTTTTCACTGAGGATGATGTCAAGAGGAGAAGTCAAGTGTACAGACCAGGTTTGCACATAGGCTGTCCCTGCTCTGAGCGGTTAAGACACCTACTTACATGCAAAGGCTATAAACAATCATGCAAACACAATACTGGACTACATTACACTGTAGAGGTGCTCGTATTATTGTTTTAGGCCCTTGCATACTGTTGACTGTCCAAATCACCACATAAGAATTAAGAAAATAAAGTCAATTTAGTTTTCTTCTTTGAAATGCATGTACAGATATGTTAGCAAGGAATAAAATCTGTAATAGATTTGAGGAGGCATGACACACACTTATAAAATGATCTACTTTCACTGCGTTTATCTACTGATAGTTTAAATATTTGCCATGAGCAATGACAGTAAAGCGTCTGTATGATATCAGATTCATTTCCCATGGGTGACAATTACACTGGCATCCAATCAGCTGAACTGCATTTATGCATAATTAATAATTTAACTGGGAGGCCTGTGAGAATACAGAGAGCTAAGCAACAGGCACATTCCAATATCAGCAGGTTCAGCACGCACGCACGCACACACACACAAAATCAGGATACCTTTCTAACAGCCTGTGTGATTGATGCCAATCACCAGTCACTTTGGATCAACCAGAGAGCGTGAGAATGCAGAGAGGCAGTGTATGTGTGAGTGAGTGAGTGTGCACATGTGCATGCATGCGTTAGCAGCAAAGCTGTGACTAGCTGTGTGTGATGAAAAGCTCCAGATGTTGCCTGCCTTTTAATGTGCAATAAAAAGGCTCAGCTGGGGCAAAAAGCAAAGGAGGCCAATGGGCGAGAAAGGAGAGTGGAATGAAGGAAGGAGGGAATTTCCTTAAAAGAAATAATGGAGGGGTGAGGTCAGGGTGCGACTCTTTCTTAAATGGCTGCTACCAGAGGGCAAGCTTAACTCTTCTGGGGAGAGGGAGAGAGTTGAGGTAGTGGGATAAAGAGGAGGAAAATAAAGAAAGATGGAAGGATCAGGAGGGAGGTGAGAGGAGAAGGAAAAGATGTAGCAGAAAGATGAGGGGAAGCAGGAGAGAAATTAGGCTTGACCTGGGCACAATTGTATAAGCAAACCCAATCAAACCCTCAGCAGGTCCACCTCTAGCTCCACCTCTTCACAGCTCAACACTTGAACCTGCAGGGGATCTGATCATCTGTCACACACTGCAAGCTTAATTTATTTTCAAAGTTGTTTCCAATATTTTTCTACAAAATGTACTACCCAGATAAAAAAAAAAAATGGATCCTCGTAGCAGGATCCGCGTAATAAACAGCTGCCAAGCAGACCTGCCAATTATCAACACAGACTGCTGAAGCTGCACCAGGACTTTGAGCATAAATGGAGAGATAGAGATGTTTGGACTCCAAGGGAGTCCTTCATCTCCCACTGACCCTCTATTCAGACAGCTTAGTCAAGATTGCCCAATCAGGGGCCTCACCATGCAAACACAACGCCTTTTGTTAGCATGCAACCTCCGAGCTTCAAAAAGAAAATGAAGTAGAACAGAGAATGAGAGGACAGAGATACAGGCTCTGAGCAATGGAGTGAGAGTTGAATGATGGCAATTAAGGATATGTCCACATTCACGCGAATAGATTTCAAAACGCTATTTATATGTCAATGAGGTTCCGTCCCACACTAACATTTTAGAACATTTTGTAAAAACTCGCTTACAACTTCAATAACTATATAAGTGTTAATAACAAGATGGGGCAGAGCACTAATTAAAACCAAATTAACCTCCTCGAACTCCAAAAACACTGATACTAGAGCAAGAAAGTAACAGTTTCCTTAACCTGGTATTCTGGCAGTTTGCAGAGTCCTCTGCACACAATCAAGTTGCTCTCCTACTGAAATACATTCAATATCCTCTTTATTAGAAACAACTCACTATTCAAACAGTCCACTCCTCCAGACAGTAAGTCACATATAAATAAAACATAAAGATTAAGCATGCAGTCAGGGCTTAGAGATGCGGTTATTGCTCTGCTTAACTTTACAGTTGGCAAAATGCAATACTAAACATAGAATTATTCTGGTATGTGCCAGGACCTCTGAGAGGTCCAGAGAATTAATTCAGTGCGTAAATAGAAATGCAATTTTTTTCAAAGGCCTTGTTTATATTATGATATATATATATGTGTGTGTGTGTGTGTGTGTGTGTGCTTAAAACTGTATCTAGTGTTTGTATTTGTGGAGGAAAACTGCCTGTTGTAGCAACAGGGACTGACACAATTATAGGAAATTGACACGAGAATGCAATTCAATATTAGAGCACCATGAATTGTAAAATATTACTTAGGTTGCATCCTGTCTGGCAAAGACAGCAAAAACCTTGAAGTGTCACAAAGGCAGAACTTAGACTTAGAGTGTCAAGTTCTTTTCATTGTATCGGCTCAACAAACATGTTTAAGTTGAACAAATATTAATTTTCAAAAATGACTTAAGCAATATCATACAATTAGTAACCAAAATAATCAATCGACCAAAGTTGTGTCTTTATTCATACCACAACTGCAATATTGAGTCAAGGCAACAAGAAACACAAAGATAAGAGAACAAAATACAGCATGACATAACTGATAAATCCTGCAGCTCTATGACCAGCAGGCAACCTGCTGACTGTGGTACCTGGCTTTGTTAGCTTCCTTAGTGACATCCCAGGCCCATGTAATGAAGTTCTGGCTCAGATAGGAGACAATGGAGTCAGCACACATCATTTGTGAGCAGAAGACGTTGCTGAGGACACTGTCATCGTTGTGGAGGTAGATGGCCAGCAGCTTTCTCTGTGGAGAGGAGCAGAAATGAAGAGTTTTTTTTTCCATTGGGAGTTGATTCAGTGTTGATGAAAATAAAACAATACGATAACTGACTGTTAAAAGATAGATGCACAGCTTTTGTTAAGCTTAAGGAAGAGTCTTTAGAGAATACAGGTTTGATGACTAACACCTCAGAAAATCATGAAGGATATCAAATCTGTTTTTTTTTAAAAACCCACTGCCATCAGATCTGTGCTGATCTGTAGTGAGATCTCTCGGCCACGTGTGAGTGTCTCATCAGCGGAGAGACATTTCCACATTACATGGCTATAAAATGACACGAAAGACTACTGGGTGCAGAGCCGGCATAACTTCTACTGACCACAGCAAGGCCACAACTGGCAAAAAAGCAAATACCACGCAAAATCAAATGGAGAGCGGTGTAAATAAAACTTCTCTTGGAGGCGACGAAGATATGGAGAAAACAAAACAGACAAATCACTCTATTTATTTTACACCAAATGCCAGCAGCCTGTTCAGGTTAGTAGCGGCAGGGCCAGACAATATTGACGAAGCTCCAAATCCAAGGATATTGACACCATCATATAAGCCTGGCAGATTCTCCCTACTGACAATCTAATTAAAAAACAAACACACCCACAAACATAAAAGGTTCCAGGGGAAAATGTTGGAAATAATGCTCTCTAAATTACATGTCACTTCTCTTGCTATAAAAGAACAAATAAGAAAAACTCTCTCAGTCTCAGCTCAACCATGGCTGTGAAGCAGGAGTCAAGAGGTCTGTTTCTCAGGAGCTGTAATCTAGGCTACGTACGCCAAAAAGCAAAAAATCTACACAGGGCATAAAACGTGAGGGCAAGTGAAAGAAGAAGTTGTGCTATACTGTGGCCTGTGTAGAATGGGAATGGGAGAGCACTGCTGTGTTTGCTCAACGATTAGTGCTTTAGAATAATCTCCAGGGCTCCTAGAGAGAAGGAGCTGGGGACTCATTCATTGGGCCGATTCAACGGCCTGAAAAGATTAAACACTCATGCTGAGAAGACAAGCAAATTCAGTCTTGAGAGAGGAATGAGTGTGAGGGGAGGGAGAGTTTTACAACATGGAAAAAAAAAACAACCTGATACACGCTCAAACACTGACGATTCAGCACACATGCGCAGATGGTATCCACAAGTGAAGGACTCACACTCACACACATGCATGCTCAATTAGAGCAAGTGTAAAGACTAATCAAAGTGGGCATTTTGGCCAACTGAACTCCTTCATCTTAGTTAAACTGTCCATACCCCTCTGTTCCCTCTCTGCTTTCAAGTCAGACCTTTTGTATTGCCATTCTTAGCAGGGAGGAACAAATCCCTCAGTTCAGCTAAATTACTGGGTCCAACCTGAGCTAGACAGTGACCCCATAGCCCTTCCTCACACCTGTTCACCTAGATCTATGCTTGCTTTGTGTGTGTGAGAGACTAAAGATGCTACGCAGTGGAACAGTGCTCGCACTGAGTCAGCTTGAGCCTCTGACGACATAATCAATTTTCTCACGTTGAAGGCAGCTTGATAGCGAGTTTGAGTCACCACCTCGTTTAATTTTTAAAAAATCATCCAAATTCATAATGCCAATTGTTTTCTAGTGAAAACCTCGTTGGAAAGAAGCAAGCATTTTATATTGCGGTTTCTAAATGAGGCCTCTGATAGGATGAGTGTCTCTGATTAATAAAGCAAACGTACCATTTACAGCACTATACTGTAGCTACCATTCCAGGGTTTTGGCCTTACACATCCAGTAAAGTAGACATCGTGTTGCCTCTCTCATAGCTCTATTAATCGCTGTTAATCTGATCTATTCAAAAGTTTAAGAATTTATTCCAAAATATTGATGCTTAAATTAATTAATATGCTTAAGGGATAATAATGAAGAGCCATACAATTACTGAAGAATACAGCCGGACACAGACACTATTAATCCTCTACACTTATCATTGGACAGTTCAGAGTGACTTATCACACACACCATTGTTGCTTGCCAGACATCAATTTATGCTGTGATCAGTCGTAAAATTTGGGAAAATTGAATCTTGGTAGTCAAAATGGAATGCTTTGTCCCTGTGCTATGTTTTTCAACATTAGGAGAAACTTAAGTATAGTTAAGCGGTTAATAAAGTTGTTATATAGTTAATTACTAAATGGATTCAACAGCATTATTAGCTTTGAACTGTGATGATACAACCCAGAACGAGGGAAGAAAAATATATCTATCTTTCTACAATACCTCCAAAAACCATTTCTGTACACTGTTAGTCAAATAATGCAATTTCATGCAAGCTTGCTGTATTCTAGGCTGCGTGGACTCTTTTCTCCCTGGTGCACTATATTTACGTTTATTTACATTTTATTTGAGTGTCTAGTAATGGAGTCAAAATACATTGGCCATTGCAAAAACATTACTTATTACTAAAAACTCCACAATGCAAAGTAATTCCTCCCCACCAGCCCTGATCTACAAAGTGTCTCTCTACATGAAGTCACACTCACAGCTGTAGAGGGCACTCTGCATTTAAAGGAATGCTACTATTAATAAAACCAAGATCCCAGATGATATCTTGTCTCATATCGCTGCACATACTGTTTGACATTGATACACAGTGATATACCTCATCTTTCATTTGTCTTTCCTGTCACTCTCAGAAATGTAAAGCATTGACACAAACAGATAAACAATATATATGTGACATTGGCATTTGTAATTATATTTTAAATTTAAAGCCTCCTGGGTAAACTGAAGGGGACCAGTTTTTTTTCCTGACTGAAAATGGTTTAATGAACAGCCCATTTTCTATGGATGATATTGACATCACATGAAGGAGAGCCTTTTAATCACAAATATGGAGTATTTAACAGGGCCACAGGAGACCAGTCAATGAGATGCAGACATATAAAGAAAGCCACAGAGGGACGGAGGGACAGTGAAGTCCAGATAGCAATTGCTCTACAGATGGCGGGCTCAGTCTGGAAAAGCAAACACTTCAAAATGAAGAGCTCAAATGACTGATCTAATGACCATGAACACACAGTGAAAAATGACCAACCACACAGGAGGCTGTCCACACCATACACTGATGAAAACACAAACACCACCACTTTATAACAGAAACAGGATCAAATTCTAAAACACTGTCCAAAGTGTGATTAAACTAATCAAATTGATCCTCAACTTTGAATTACATGCTTAAAGGTAAGTAGTTATTTTAGGCTCTGTAAGCGGTTGATCATCTAGGGAGTGTAATTTAAATATTTTGACATATGGGAATATTCATACCAAGTTTTCTGCATTTTTCCTAACACTCTTAACTTTCAATCCATCTGAATGAGAGTTATCATTTCTGGTGCAGTCAATAAACCGTGACTGAGCCTTGTTTGCGATCTATAGCCCTAGATCTGATAGTTATATGTACATCTATATGCCATTCTGATTCACCAGTGCTCTTTCCTCTTGACTCTGCAAGGCTATTGCCGGGTTTTAAAGCGGATACTTGGCAGTGATAAATCCCTGAACTCCCCTCTCCAGCAAGGCTATGAATTTTGATGTGTCTTTGTGTGTGGCAGACAGGAGAGAGGAGTGGAGAGCGGAGGAGAGTGGGGTTAGAGTGATTAACCACTGCGTTGATGGGGATTTAGTGAGGATCGTGGTTAGTGATGGGTGGCCTATCTCTCTGTGCGCTCTGACTAACCACTGATCCCCAAGAGGGTTCAGCTCAGCTCAGCTCAGCTCTGCAGCCCAAAGCATTTTCATTAAGGATGGATTGAGTCTAACTCAACAGCCCCCCCCCCCCCAACACACACCTTCAGAAACACTTCATCAAATGTAGTGTTTTGCTTAGTGATTAGCCTCTCCTAGGCTTTGAGAGAGTGAGACTGATTCCTGTGTTTATAAACCCACGGAGTAGTCCCTCTTCAGTCAAATCTGCCCTTTTCCAATATCCCCTTAATGAGTCGGCTTTTTTTCTACGAGGAGGACACAAAAACTAGACTCCTTTTCAAATGGATGCAAAGAGCAAAGCATAGGATAGCTGGATAGATGGAAGAAGGGACGGTGTAATCGTGCACATATGCTACTGTGTAATGAAACCGTCAAAAGCAGCATGTTTTGGCCTGTCGTCTAGGACGCTTGTGACAAAACAGGACAAACACAGAACAGATCAAATAACTTCTGTTTTCATACAAAATTCTTTGCGCATATCCAGCTTCCCCAAAGCCATTCTAACCACGGCACAGTTGGCAGACTAAATCAAGCTCACCCAGAATAAATCATAATACAGTGAAAATGAATACTATTTCGCCCCTGCGCTGTGTAGAGCACAGTGGTACAGTACAGAGTGTGTGAACACCAGGGAGACATTGGCCATATTGTGCTGGCTTAGGAGAGGAGATCAGCTGGGAGGCAGGCAACACGCCAAGCTTCTCTTTAGGTTTTTTCCAATCTCTGTTTATTTCACACTCCCTCCATCCCTCATCCTGAAACCTCACATCCTTTTATTCCTCTCTTTCTTCTCACTCACTCTCTTCCTCTGGCTTTCACTTTTTGCACCCTCCTCTCCTTTCAGACCATGTTGTCTGCTTTGTGCCCCTACCATCATCTATTCCACCCTCCCTCCCTCTCTGTGTGCCTGGTGATCTGAACCCCCCAAACATCTTGCTGTGTCCTCACAGTCTAATAAGGCTGTAATCCACACAAGCTGTCAGTTGATACAAGCATCCTTAAAAGGACAAAAGCCAAAAAACAAGGGGGGAAAGTGGACAGCTAAAAATAAAGCCTCATCTGTCAGGGTGAAAATTTGATGAGGGTTTTGATGAAATGACATCCATGTGGCTATAAAGCTTTTCAGCACAGTGAACAGTGAACAGTGAACACTGAATGAAAAAGGACTGCAACTTTGAAATAAATGAATTATTATTCCAACAACAAAAGCAATTTAAGGTTGCATGAGAAGTAGCAGTTGTTATTAGACCTGTATATACTGTTAATTTCCATTGTTGGTTACATTTATTTCATTTCTCTTCATCAGTTCAGTTTGTCTGTGTTTGGCATACGCTGTTATGACTTTTTCAGACTGGTTCTCTTGACAAATTTATTTTGCAAGATTTGCAAGTTTGGCAGGCATGATTTGGCCTCTGTGGTGCTCTGGAGTCATGACGTAATTAAATTGCTCTTTGCCAGATCTCTGTGCAGCTAATTGGCATTCATCATAATATGTCTTGCATTTTCGGCTTTGTTTATCATTATTAAGTTACTTCAGGGTTAAGTTATTTTCCTCTTGGTGTTTATATTGTTTGTCTACTCCCTGTGCATGTATAGGTCTGTAGGCATCTCTGACTCTGCCACATAAGGCTAGGCTCTCATGAGACAATAAACGATGCCAACATCAAGGGTTCCAACTAAAGAAAAGGAAGGATGTTTGGTTGAAAGTTTTAACCTGGCTTCAAGTTGACCACAATGCAATAATAGCCTGAACCAGAAACATACTGCAGCACCATGGTCAATCAAATATGTAGCAAATATTGAACGGAAAATACCTTACTGTATGAATATTGTGGCAGCATGCATACTGGATTGTTAAAAAAGTATTAAGATGGAGTAGAAAACCACACCATAGTGCCTTTCCAATTAAAAAATTCTGCCTCATAAAATTATAAACCACTATTGCCATGGTTTGAAAACTGATAAGCCTTCAAATGCATGGACATATTTCAAACTGGATTTCATAGCATAAACCATTTTTTCACTGGTACCTGCAGGAACACACCACACCAGTGCTGTCCCTTGCATTTTTACTAAAGACTGAGTTATTTTCAGTCCCCTGCTGCTAAAATTTCAGAAGGCATTCTTCATAGTCTCATTTTTAATAGCTGGATCATGTAGACAACCAAAATCTTTGACAAGGCATCCCGCTCTCCATTATATTCCCTGTTTACAGTGTGTGTGTCCACAGAGAGCTTTTTTCTTAACTAACACAATGAATTCTGTCTCACTGGTCCTCAGGTGGACAGTATGAGCCATTCTACAATTTATTGCAGCCTGGGAAAGAGCAGACTAAAATTGGTTATAATACTGACCATTGTGTCTTACATTCCCAACAGCTCAGTAATGAAGGAGAAGATATGAGAAACGCAGTAACTCCCTTGACAGATAGAGAATGAATAATATCCAGCTCAGTCTGTGTTCCTCCTCTGTGTTGTCTTAAGCAAAGAAAACTGCCAAGAAAAAAGCAGGAGCTGGACTACACCAACTAGGAATGACATCAGCGCTAAAGGACAAGCCAACATTGTTAACATCAGTACCTCGTATCTCAGACATAGTCAAAATTAAAAGTGTTTGAACATATAAAGGGACAAAAAAATATAGGATTTTGTTACACATTACAGTAACTATGAGGCCCCAAATACTCCGCCCGCTTACTCACATCTCTGGCTTTGCCATAGAAGGCTTCTTGAGACGCTGCCTCCAAAGACCCAATGAAGAACATTGGGTGGGTCTCTCCATACCTACGGGACACACAGAGGCACAGAACATAAACACAATGTTACATGCCAGCCTTCTTTGATTTCAAAGTCCTTTGAGTCAACACAAGAACAACCTGACGTTTATCTCACCTTGACGAAAATTCGGCAGTAAAGTGCAGTAAGGCATCAGCTTCGTTCTCACTATTCTCTGGCACTGTAAGGGCACAAAATAATTTGATGGTCAAGCTTTGGATGCATGTCACTGGCATTTAATACAATATCTGGAGTTACAATCAACAACTCTAAACCAACATTACTAAAGCTGCTCCGTTGTACATACTCATAGGTGATTTCCGACAAGTAGACGAGCCCATTCCAAACATCTCTGAATCATCCACACCGAACTCTGACGCATCCTCAAAATCATCCCCCTCACTGTCGCTGACCATATGGACATCTGCACACTGTAAACACAAACAATTCATTCATTTCTAGACTTATTACAACAGAAGTAATTAACAGAAGCATTTTGTTAACATGTCTTATGAGTTAGCATGTATATACAGGGCCCGGGGAGAAATTAATGCGCAGCACAGATCCTTAGAGAAAGAGAGAGAGTGTGTGTGTGTGTGTGTGTGTGTGTGTGTGTGTGTGTGTGTGTGTGTGTGTGTGTGTGTGTGTGTGTGTGTGTGTACCTCTTCTGTGGGCTCCTGGGAATTGGCTGGTGAGGACCTTCGACAAACACTGAGGTGATGGCAAGGATAGCTGATCCCAGATACAGCTAGTGTCATCTGAAAACAGGAAATATAATGAAAGACTGATTAGTTCTTGTCTAATAAACAAGGCCAACTAGTTGTGTCAGATGTCACACCATATGTGCTTATAGGCCCAATCTCAGTCCACTAAAAGTTACCATCAAGTTAAATTGAGAGTGAGTAATGTGAAATGTCATGCTCTACTATTTCTTACCAAAAACTGGACTCAAATCAGACCTAAACAAACCTCACAACTGACTCTCCAGGTGTACATTATAGTACGTTGTCTATACTTTGGTGAGCCTGTTTAGGATTAAGTTTCCACTGGGTGTACAAGCATTGCCCATATCATGAGTAGTTTTATGACTTTCAAACACTGGCTTGCTCATCTCACTAATCAGGTGAGAACCTTGATGAGGTTTCTGTACACCTGCAGTGGCTGTTGGTGTGATGGTGGTTTGTAGTATGAGAACACCTGACTAATGAGCTACCAAATCCAAAGCCAGGACTGAAAATGTCAGCATTCAGCAGGGACTCATTACAGCTGGTGTCTCCTGGCTAAACCTCAAGGGATATCAACAATACAGGCAAGGCTGTGGCAGGATGTAATGTGAAACTAAAGATGCCTCACGTTTAAAAAGTGCTGTGCAATCAAACTGTGAAACGATGACTTATAGCCTGAATGTACTGACACTTGTCACAATAATGCAACAATATATCCACTGATGTACTAATTGTTGAGTGCAAAGTGGAAAAACCCCAGATGCAAATACTTTTCTGGGAGAGTTAACTTCTAAACAACAGGGCTGAGGCAGGGCAGGCAAGGAGGGCATTGATAAGAGGCAGAGAAGCTGCTCGTCCCCTGCAGAGGTCCTGTGATCTGCTCCATTGTCAGGTGCTAAGACACACAAAGAGCAGCTGGACACGGTTGAATCAGGAGACGATTACATGCAACGCCAATTGAGTCTGAAAAGCACTACGCAGACCGCAGGGAGTTTCTCTCGCTCTGTCTCCTTTAAAATTGTTGTTCCTCATGCTGGCGTCAGCTTCAAAAGCAGGAGAGAACAGTGTAACCACTAGACCTTATCACCAACATGGACTTACTAGTGAGTGCTACTGTGTACCTTACACTGATAAGAACCAAAGTATCTGGTGTCTATTATTTTCCATCTTTTCTCACAACCTCGTCTTTTCAATGCAAGAAAATTAGTTAGCTTTAGCCAAAAGTCCAAAATATTTGCACAAACAACATTTGGACAGTTGCACTATGAGGTGCAACTCATGTTGAGCAATGTGATGATATTTATAATAAAATGATATAAATTTGTCTAATGTTTACATACAACTTAAAACTTACATTGAACTTTTTTCTATATTAGGATAGTGAACTCTATCTCACCAATCTCCAGGAGAGGAACAAGCCTTTTATAATTTATTGTAGCCTGAAAAAAATCTAGGGATATACTGATTATAATATTGACCACTGAGTCTTGAATTCCCACCAGCCAAGGAAAAGATATTAGAACTGCAGTATCTCCCCTGACATCTGAAGGATGCATAAAATCCTGATGAGTAATCCTCCTCCATGTTATCTCAACCAAAGAAAACTGCTCAAAAAAAGCAGCGGCTAGACTACCATGCAATAATGAAACTACACAAACCAAGAATTACATCACCACCTTTGTTTTACATCATGACTGTGGTTCTCAGTGAATTAAAACCTTTTCTATGAGGCCTCACACAGTCAGTCACCCCAGACACAGTAACAGAGGCGTACGTATGGATAACATAACAAACAGATTGTATTTCATGCATATTAGTAGCGAGTGTACTCTTGACAATGAGTAGTGTGTTCATGTCACAGCATGGACAGCTGAGTGTCCCTGGAACACCTACGAAGAACACTTAACTGAATTGCCTTGTCTTTGCTCATGTAACTTAACTCTAACTAACTTAGTACTCTGGTCCTGTTTTTTAAGTAATTGTGTCATTCATATTTTTTCAGAGAACTAAAAGTTACGGAACAAAAACATCATTCCCCTCAAAAGTAAAAGTGAAGTCAGCAATGCTTTTTGCTTAACAAACGAAAAAAACCCAATAGTGACTTAAAGAAATGCTGTGGCCATTTTAGAGAGTTGAATTAACACTGAGAGAGAGTTGTAGGTATTGAGTCAGACAAAGATGCACAGGGGCTGAGCCTTAAGGATGTGAAGGCATGGCCCCCAAGTCTATTCTGCTATTCCCCAATCGAGTGGCAATCAAACGTGAGAATCTTCACAGCGGCTGCCGAGAGGATCCCCATAAACCCTTTACCCCCACTTCTCACAATGAGAGGCTTTCGTCTGAGGGCCTAATAAGTGTATAAATAAAGTTGATCACTTCCCCTGTCAAAGACAGCCTGGAGGGTTTGGGCTGACATGGATGCAAGGAGGGGAGGTGAAAAAGGAAAAAAATGAGTTGAGTGCCTCTCAATCCTCTTCCTCGCTTTGACCCGATGGCTTCTCCTGATGTTGAGGTGCACAAGTGCAGCTTGGCGGCTCAGCGGTAAAACGTGGAAACAAGACTGAAGCGCCGCAGGGCACGGGGGGTGGGGGGATGAGGTTAACCCCCCCAAATGACCCTCTCCCACATCTCCACACAAAGGAACTGGCTCCTCTTTTTTGGATTCTTTTAATTAACACTTGCATTGAGGCTCTAAGCATTCAGGGGCCGATACAGGGAAAGAATTTTCTCTCTCCCTTACCCCCTCCCTCCTTTCCCTCCCCTCTCCAACCCTTTCTTCCCTTCTCTACCCTTCTTTCTCTCCCTGTCTTTCCCTTCATTCTTTCTGTGTTTCATTTTTTCTTTTCTAGTGTAGGCAGTGTTTGGATTGGGTGTCTGGCTCTGAGTGTGAGATAATTACTACTGACAGCTGCACTGACGGCAACCACAGTACCACCTTACTCCACTTTCTCTTTGATGGAGCAAGGGACGAACAGCCAGACAAATCGGGGAGAGCAGATAGTAAAGGGAAAGGAGAAAGATGGCGATAGGATAGAGATGTATGTAGAAGTATGGGTGAGAAATAGTGCAAACATGACAAAAATTAATACTTGATAGGGAGAGGGGGAAAAAGTAGATAGTCCAAGTTCGCCCCACCCTTAACACCTGTTGGTTTCCTTGTTTCACGCTCCTTTGAGCCTTACAGAAGACGCGTCTCACCTGATGAGTATCTGAGGTCCTGCGAAATGTGTGTAATGTACTTAACCATACATACATTTACAGAGCTACAGGCAAAGGGAGGCTTAAAAAAATTACTGCAGGATCAGTGGGATGCTAAACAGTGGGTGTTAAGGTGTTATCCCTTCCATCCAGTGTTGTGCATATATGCTCATAAGAGGGTCTAAAAGATAACCAAGCTAATGAAGAGGAACATCCTCCTCCTCAAATACAGACAAACCCACTGCTGTGAAATGTGAGCTTCCAAGAACGTAGTTAGAAGACATAAAAAACAAGACAGACAGACTAACTTGGTGCTGAATGTCACCTGAAGGCAGCCAATCGCACAAGGGACG
Organism: Pempheris klunzingeri; assembly: GCF_042242105.1. Taxonomy (NCBI): domain Eukaryota; kingdom Metazoa; phylum Chordata; class Actinopteri; order Acropomatiformes; family Pempheridae; genus Pempheris; species Pempheris klunzingeri. The sequence continues at coordinate 13,992,085 of NC_092017.1, forward strand.
GGGGCTCTGCCTGGGCTTACGGCTGAGCCCTGTTGCTATGGAAACCAACAGTGCCCACCCCCCCCACACAGATAAACCCTAGGTTTCATTGGCTCTATCAGGTATAGGAGGATTCCATTAATGCCATCTGGGAAATGGAGGGAGGTGTTGGCCTACAAGGCAAGGCACCTCCGAGGCTCTGCAGCATTAATACATTAGCAAACACCCTGAAACACTGCATAAATGTCAGCAATTACTGGCTAGAGGGAAGGGTGGGTGGTGGTGGGGGTTGAAGAGATGAGGGGATGTAATAAGGATGTTCCACTGGCTGTCAATCACTCCAACAGGTGTGGAGGAAAGACTGCCAATCAAAACAGCTCCAATGAGATGAGGCCAGTCTGGAAAACTCTCCATGGTGTATTGTTCAGGCGAAGGAATAGAAGCGAAGAAGACTGAAGAAGAAGGGGAAGAGGCTCAACCACTGTATTTCAACATCTCTGTCATCACCTTCAGCACTGTTCAGAACAGCTTTGCCAAAGCCAGAAAAATCAGGAGGAATTTGAAGGCAGTTTTAAGTATAGTATAAATCCAAAAAGGATACTTCCCCAGTACTGCAACTAATGATTATTTTGTCTGTCTGTCTGTCTAATCATAATATATAATCTGTCTAATAATTATTTCAATCAATCAATCAGTTGTTTGGACCATAAAATGTCAAAAAAAGGTTAAAAAAAATCATGATCACCGTTGAGGCGTTTCTCCCACAACCCAAAGTATCTCAGTTTACTGTCATAGAGGAATAAAGAGACAGCAAAATTATCACATTTGACAAGCTGAAATAAGAGAATTAGATTTATTTTTTGTTGAATAATGACTTAAAACAATCAATCCATTATCAAAATAGTAGGTGACAGCTACTAAATTAATTGACTAATCATTGCAGCTCTACTAAGCAGTAAACCAGATGAAAAAAAAGAAATCAAAAAATAAGAAATGCTAAAACACAGTGCCAGTGAGCCTCTCTGCATGACCAACTATCTGTCTACTCAAGCAAAAACTACAAACCGTGCACATGGCACCTGAAAAATTTTGATAAGAAAATTTGCTGAAAAATGACAGTGTCCAGTCAACGACAGGTCTACTTACTAGCATCGCAAAAATGTATGATGTTTGGTAGATTAATGAGAGAAAAGTGCTCACATTAGCAGCCACATTTGAGGGTTGCATTGTCTAAGTTGATTTCAAGACATTGCAGAGCAGAGATAAATTATTGCTCTAGCTAATGTTTTTTATAGTCTTGTGATTAATGTAGTCTAGATTATATACACTTAACACAGCGAAATATTTCAAAACCAGTACTTGACCCAGGTCAACATAATCTGCCTGCTAGAAATGAGCATCACCTGTGGTTGCTACTGCTTCAACTACACTTTGTGCCACCTCCTTTTACATTCAACCTCCTTGGTCTAACATCACATACAATAACACAGTGCACTGCATCAACTGATCTGCTGGTCGGTGCTACATGAGCATTATCCATCCTGATCCTATTTCAACTCTCCATAAGGCCTTGAATAAATCAGAGCACAATAAACAATGAAACACGTTGAGGGGACAGTATCCGGGAAGGTAACGTAACACGTAACTACTACTTTCCCTGAAAGGTGAGAATTTCTTTTTAACAAACTAGGTTCCTACACTCCAACAATAGATAAACAAACAATGCCACCACTCAAATATCTTTCTCAGGACACAAGAACAACTAATAGTTGAAATAGATATTCTGTTGAGTAGATCAATTAGATGAATCATAGTGAAAGGAAAAAAAAAAAAAAAAAGTTATGCTTCTTGTGTCAACTTCCCTTTGACTGTATAATGCAGCAATTCCAGCAACCAAGTTCAATTGAACTACGGTATTATTGTCACACACTGGATATAAAAACTTTTACCAATACAATACTGCAGTTTCTGTACTAATATCAAAATTACACTTTTCTCTAACATGCACCTTTATTTTTCTACTTAAACCTACAGCAAATTGCTAAATATCAACATACATTTTTAATATACTTGACTGAGATATTGTGCAATGTAAACCTAAGCTTAAAAAAAGAACAATTTGCTCAAGCAAATAATGATTCTAAAAATTTGATACTACAGACACACCTCAGTTGGTCCAAAAAATGTATTGAGGTTCGATACCTAGCCCGAGACACAGTGTGTGCAATAAGACAAGCACATCTGCAAACACAAATGCAAATATGCACACACCACACACAAACGTAAATGCAAGCAGGCAAACACAGTTATATCACACACTTAAAGGCAAAGCAGAGTTAAGTAGTAATCAATTCCATTGCAGGCAGGCTAGTGTGCAGAGCTAAACGTAATCTGGGGCCTCTGGCTGCCATGTTTATTGGCCCAAACCCCGGGAGATGAGACTGGGCTAATGAGCTAGACACTAACACTGGCTCCCTACCCGCCTGCTAGGCCAGCCAAGCCCTGGGCTTTCTCTGTTAATACCTTCAGACGTTTCAATAAGAGGGCTGCGGCTAGAGCAGAGGCCATTATTACACTTCTGTCTCTGTGCTTTTTAATATCTCCTCATCCAGGAAACACAGACACTGCAGAAGTGTGTTAGCCAGGTGCCAATCGGGTCTATGATGCCACAATGAGCTGCAATCTATTCATGATCCCTGGCCGTCATATCCACGGCTACCCAAGGGGTAGCTCAGCTGAGGTTCACTGATAACCAGACCGCAGATCACAAAATATAAAGGTAAAAAACAGAATTATTTTACTTTATTCCTGCTTTTCTTAACAATTTATTGAGGTTGGTGGGGTTTGCTTGGTGATAACATTCACAAACCAGCATGTATTGGTGGTTTCAATTCACAGTTTTGCAAATAAAACTATCAAAATGAAAAATTTAATACCACTGGAAAATTAAAATGTTAAATGTTTCACAAATGTTTAAACCAAATGTTTTTTTCATGGGCAAACTATATAATACATTATAGAATAAAATTTTAAATAGAGATTCCTTACAGTTAGTGGAATCATTTAAAATTATGCAATAATGCACTTAATTTATATAAAATAGAATATCAAAATTATCCAATTAATATTTCAAAAATCTGACAGAAACATATATATTATTATTATATATATTTAGGTATATTATAAATAATATACCTAAATATTTTAAAGCTATGCAATGTAATAACATTTTCATTTATCAGTTTATGATAAAAATAAGTAAAAAGGTATTCAGACAAGGGGGAAACAAGGATTGTGTATCCCAGAATTCACAAAAAGCAAATAATCTGATTACTGAAAACATCTTGAAGAATCGTATCAGTTTCTTTTTATTTCTGCAGCAGAATCACCAAGGACCAATTCAGTTTACTGTAGCTGGACACACCAACATCCTGAACATAGTTCTCATTCTCTATTTGTGTCATACAGCACAACTTGCATGTTGTGGTTACAAACTAGAAAAGTAAGCCATTTAGTGCCATAATGCATGTGTGCTGAGGTCATGCATTGCACAACATAACCACAGTGCGCTCTCAGATTTGAACTAAGATTTGTATTTCTGTTGCAATCCCAGGCCGTTTACTGATCACATAACTGGATGTCTACAAAGATAATGCAAACAATGACAAATCTGCATCATAGCAGTATGGTTTGTTTGGTGGTTACCGGCTTTAGAATTGCCTGCTCTGAGCTGTAATGGAACAAAATAAAGCAAACAATCTTCTGCAGTGAAAGGATGCATAACCTTTTGTCCTTTGCCCTTTTAGGCACATTAATGGTATAATGTATTTGCTTTCACTGTTAATCTTAAAAGCTTTACTTCGAGTCATAAAAACAGGTGTAGTTATTGTTCATACACTTTGAGTTTTTGAAACATGAATAATGGGTGACATGTAGAATAGACTGTATTTACCAAAAGACTGCATAGAGGTTATCCTTATTATTCACAAATGTGTACTACCAATTAAAAACTAAATATTAAATGTGTAGTATAGTTGCTACAGTGGAGCCAGTTCTGGCACTGGACACATGTGATAACACTCGGAGAAAAGGTGAAACAAAGTCAACACCAATACTCTAAACTACACAACAATCACATAGATCTAAAAGGAAAACGTTGGCCAGGGGTTAACACAAGAATGTGTGCACAACAGCTCCTCAATGTAGCATGATAAACCATCCCATACAATTAGCATGGGAACACATGTGCTGTCAAAGAAGGGGTGAAACAAAAGGGGTCAGAGGTTCCTCAAGGTTCTGTATGAGGGCTGCTTCTGATCAGCTTGACTGTGAGCCGGGTGAATGGCTGGGAAGAGCGACCCTGGGACAGGAGAGGTCAGCGGGACTCAATGATGTGAGATTTAATGTCCACAGATAGAGGACACAGGATGGGAACCGTCTTTGACATCTTAATTAGCTTCAACATCTTACTCTCATAGTTCTGACAGATGGTTTGGGGATGGATTACAGAGGGTGGAACAGTTTCCACTGCAATGTGCAAGTACTAAAATAATGTAATCAATAATCTGTGATGCATGGGATTTAATTTGTGCTTGACTTTTCATCTTTCATCAATCATCTTTAAGAAGGTCGTCTTGGATCCAAGAATCAGTGTGAGCAACGTACGTGCAGCATTTACAGTTCACAGAAAAGTGAAAATAGATGTTGAATTTTTAAAAATGTTACAGTACGTCTGGGTAACAAATGTTACATTTTCCATTGTGTTTTTGTGTGGTTGTGGCTCTTACAGAGTCATCAGACGCTGACGCGGGCCATCCCTCCCACTGTTGATGTCGGACTGGGATGTTGGTCAAGTCTGAAATGTTCCTTTTCACCTGCAGACATAAAAGGAAGATATAATCATTAGTACAAAAATCTGACCTGCATAACATTAGTAATACTAAAGGGTCAAACAGAAAAACATCAATACAGAAAGCTCAACTATAAATCTCTACTTAGAATCTTTATATTTCTTTTTACCATTTCTGTCATTACTAAGTAATATTAAAACATGGAAAGTATGTAATTGAAAAATATGTCCTACTACTACTTTAACAGTAAATACAATGTTATAAATTACAGCAAGGGCTACATGAAAGTATCGTCCATTTAGCAGTGTGAGGAAAAAGAAGAATGAAGGAGGAGATGAGGCAAAAGGACAGAGGAGGAGAAAAAAAAAAAAAGACAGCCAGTGTTATCAGCATTCTTCAGATACCACAACTAATGCCCAGAAACAACAGCCCCACGCTCTGAAATGAACAGTATTTCTCTTTTCCCATTCATGCGCAGACGCTGTATCTGCATCACTTAATAACATTCCGTGCTTTTAAACAGTTAGCAGGCAGCAGCGCCTGTCCCACCGAGCGCCGTGTTACACCGTCCAGTGGGTTGTTGGTTTAAAGCCCTAACGCCAGCCTGATGTGCGCCAGCCGAAGGTGATCAAAGCCCCGTCGGCGTCTGAGCACTGGCGGCCGTGGATTCGAGTGCATTTGTTCAGCAGAATCCTGTCCTTCAGGCCCGCATGGCTGGACACTGATGCTGAGAAAACTGACAATTGTGGAGCAAAGATCCCTCCACAAACGGGTCAAATCCTGTCTTTGTAAAAAGCATTGAAGAGAGATGGATCCTTGGGCATATGCAGGGCTGCTGGTCATGGAAGTGGAAACTTAAAGAATGCTACAAATACAAAGTCAAAGCCAATGTCAGGAAAGCAGCTGCAAAACACTGAACTAAGAAGACTGTGGGGGCAGACTTTGCCGCATGGGCGATTTCACATTAATTCTTTAATATTACTACACTTTACATCTGTATGTGTGGGTGTCAGAGAGCACATTAGGGGCTGCTTGCAGAAATTATATTTAAATCGGAATATATCCCGTTATCAAGGTAACAGTAAATATTCTATTTAAGTTATCAGTCCCTCAAAGAAATTATATTTTACTTGTGCTGGGGCCTGGCACAGCAAAGCAATTTGCAGTACAAACAAGCTAAGAAAAAAAGAACAATAATAAACGAGTGGCACAGTCCATCCTTTGTCTTTCTACCGTAAATCCCACACCACACTGCTTGGCACCTATCCTTATGAAGAGAAGCTATGGTCAGGATAGCAGGCTAGGGTCAGAGCGGGTGGCCAGTGTTATTACAGAGTGTAATATCTATGTTTGACCAGCCGGACTACAGGGATTTGACTGACCGGCTGGCCAGCCGATGAATAGAGGGGAAAAAGGAGGATAGGAGAGGTATAAACACTAGTAATGAAGAGGCTGCAGTCAAAGGTTAAAGCAGCATCAGAGAAACAACAAACTAACGCCCACCACTGAGAGAATGAAGGTGAGAGGTGGAGGAGGAGTGTGGAGATCTCACCACAGAAAGAAAACACAGCTACAGACCAGGCCGGCCCACCTGAAACCGCACTGCCAGAATCTGCAAGCAGTCATTCACACAGGCCTTCTCTGACCATATAAAAAGTATGGCGCTGTTATGAGAATCTGATGCAACCACATCAAAGATAGACAAACTAATTTAGGAAATATAACAACCAAAAAACAGGTTTGCACTAGCTTTTCCAAGTAGCCAAAGTTTTTGTTGCAGCCCTCAGTTACACAGTATTGCTCCTTGTATGGTGGCTGTTGTGGGCACATAAGAAGCAATACTGTCTAATGCTGCCCCCTGTCTGCCACAACAGCCATTTCACTGATAAATTAGACTGCAAAAGATTAAAACAATTACATTTAATCCGTAACTTTGAGTAACAATTTCTATTCTATTTACAATCACCAACTAAAAATCTGCTAATTTACAATAACGGAGTATTGTTGGAATGTCATATGACACAGAGCTATATAGCCTAATAAACACAACGTGACAGCAATGATGAAAGACTCAAGTGGCTGGAAAGGTATCCATCAGCCTGACTTGTAACATACAGAAACTATAATGTAAAGGAAATGCCTTCAACAGAGTAGAACAGGATCTAAATCAAAGTCTTAATGACAAATGCAGTGCTGCCGATTTGCATGTTCCTGTTCAAGTAGAGATGAGGCAGGGATGTACGAGCCAGTTATACACAACATTAGTTAGACTGGCTGTGGTGCTGAGCTGCTGGGCAATACAGCAAAATTAATGATCCAATCATTGTAAATGCCAATTGCCTGTAATCCCTGGCTGGCCGCAAATCAAAGAGAAGGAAAGGTTTCCGTTAAACAGTCACAAGCTCTCTCTTTCTGTCTCTCTCTCTCTCTCTCTCCCCCTCTTTCTTCATCTCCCTTAGGCACCAGATGCCTTTCTTTCATTTCTTTTTCGATCCAACCTTCCTTTTCTCAGCCCTGTAGCCGTGTCTGCATTTGGTTCCTATATGTTTCCCAGCTGCGGAGTAGGGATGGGGCCCAGGCCCGGCCCCGGGGGGCAGTAGAGGAGGGAAATCCCCGGGACAACTGGTCTGGTCACGGACAACCCGAAACCAGCAGCTATCCCTATTCTACCCTCTACGTCCCTGGCAAACATTTGCTCTCCAGCTTAGCTCAGAGGCTAGCCAGCAACTTACCCCCACACTCTTGTCTGGTAATGCCAATCAGAGTCTACACAGCCCTGTGCTCTAGAGATGGAGAAGAAAGAAGGTAGAGAAGGGACACTGGGAGAGAGAGATGGAGAATGAAGGAATAGAAAGGGAGGGGCAAGGGCAGTTCTCTGAGAGCCACAAGGCAAAGCCAGAGCCTTTGGCAAAGACAAACAAGGAGACAGGACTCTATCCCCATTGATATGCACAAGCAGGGACCATCGGCTAGTCTTCAGCTAAGACAAAAGGGAGAATGGAGAGAAAAAGGTGCTCTGTCGTGGAGTCCATATGTGTCTGCGAATGGACACAGTATGAGCAGAAAGGGGAGTCAGGCTGGCTGAATATGGTGTTACTTCTTTGTTTCTTTCTTAATTCTACTTATGATGACAGAAATACACCATCTCTATGGTTTTTATTATCGTTTTTATCTAAAAATTACATAATGTATCCCCTCCTCATTATGAGCGTCACAAATTACTCCAAAACCACTTCACTGAGATCATGCACAAAACAACTTGTATTTGACTGTCCCTATTGACTGTCCTAACACCTGTAGCTCTCCACATAGGCTGCTAAACTTTCTGAATCATTTCCTGCATATTGTGTACTTGTGGTTTAATGGCATACTATTTCCTAAAGCATTACAGTAATAAAAAAAAAGGAAGGACAGCTGTTCTGTGGCTACCGAGTAAATATATAAAGAGCATGGTCAACATGGGGCAAACAGAGTCCAGATCTATGCAGGTTAAAGTTCTGGGCCTCATTTTCTCTGCAGGGGGCCTTGAGATGCCTAAAGACAAGCATGCGTAAGGAAAAGACCACGACATGGAGGCCTGTTTAAGCCCACATTGTCCCTTCTCTATCCTCTATGGCCTCTTACAGCACCCCCACCAAGCCAACAGTCCTTTGCCTCCTTTCTGTGTCCATGGTTCCCCCCTCCCACACTGCAGGGACACCTCCCCAGTGTTTGTAATCCCAGCAGAAACACTTAAGGTTCACAGTGGGTGCTCATCAAAACCATCTGCCTGAGAAGAGGGTGAGAGAGAAAGAGAAAGATGACGGAGGGAGGAGAGAAAGGAAAGAGCGAGGGAGGAGAGGGAGAAAACCGGAGAGGCAAGCTGCCTCCTCCAGTTCAGATGTTGGTTGCACTAATCTGTTCAATTAGCACCATTACAAGCCCTGCTAGTAGCCTGATTATTATTAGTGTAATCTTCACCCGCACTGAGGAGCTGCAGCGGCAGCAGTGAGCAAAGAACTTAATAGGAACACCTTTCACTGCTGCTTGAGAGTAAATAATTACCTACATGTAAAAGGTGGAAACCATAAAGAAACTGAGAAACAGGAAATCATGGTAATTATGTCAAGGTGACACAGGAATAAAAACAGCTGAAGACTGATATTTCCAATCCCATATATTTTGTGCAAATGATGATTATTTTGCTAACATGTGAGGTAGGATCAATAGTAGGACTACTATGTCTGTCTGTCAGTCTTTGGGGAGCTTATTTCCCCTCACTTGTGACAGCAGGCTGTCCACTGTGAATATCAAATGACGCCTGCTCAGGTCTCCCTTTGCACGGGGGGTATAGGGCAGTTGTGTGAATGTGTGTACGTGTGTGTGTGTGTAGGGTACAGAGGGCTGAACTCACAAGGGGACAAACATTGACACACACACACACACACACTCATCTACATAGGCAAGCAAGTACACGCATATATTTTCAAGCTCTTCAAGCTTTACTCAATTTGCTGCTGTGATAGTAATAACCGATGGACAGAGAAGTGTACTGCCCTGAGACTGGGCCCAGTATGAGTTACTATAAATATTTCATGGGCTGCCAAATCTACTGTTTAGCTTCAGATGAAGAAAACGAACTCTGTCTCTTTCGGCTGCTCCTGCATGCCTAGATCAAACAGTGTTCGGTATTTAAACCTCCTCCTAGACTGCTCTGAGAGAGGGAGAAAGATGCAGCGTAGGGAGAGTGGGGAGAAAAAGAGTGGGTAGTACCAGACCACAGCTGTGAGAGTAATTATGTGCTCGGAAATGTGATCATTTGTGATGAATAATGAATCGATGGCTGAGATAGACTAGCAATGTTTGGCCAATGGAATGAAAGCTGTGTTATGGGAAACTAGAATCAGGTACAATAATATTATGTATGTCAGGGCCTGCAGGCGAGTTACTCTGAGCCTTTGTGTGTGTCTAGGCATATAAAGTACTGGTGTCATACCTCCTGTATGGTTCTGGAGCCGGGGAAGTTGAGACTGTAGTCCCTCTGGGCCTCACGGTGGCTGATGACCAGAAGGAAGTTCTGGTTTAACGACTCTTGGAGAGCACTAAATTAAGAGGGGAAAAAAATAAAACAGTAAGAAATGTAGATGAACCCAGCAAAGGAAATAAAAAAAATAGAAATAATCGCAGAAAATGACCATGTAAAAGAGACAGAATAATGACTCAAAAGGAAGAAAAAAAAAATGGGGAACAGAAAAACATTAAATCAAGTAAAAGGCAAGCTGAAACTTGTCGACTAGTGGTAGCCTGCTGGCCCACAGGGAGGTGGGTGCCTCCTCTGGGGGCTAGTTGCCCACTTTACTGGTTGTGTCTTAACAAGCCTGGCCAGAGCTGCGCTCAGCACAGCAGGCTAGCACAGCTATGACCACCTGCACAGTAACAGCATGGAGTCCATCAATCTGCTAACAAACCTGGCAGCTATTATGAAATAAACCCAGGAGAGCTTTCAGCACCTTCCTCACTACAAAATCTAAAGATGCCTCAGAAGCAAGATTTTACTGCAACATAGAGTAGCATACAAATCTGACCACATGCGCCGGGTTTGATAACCAACATGACACACCATTATATCACTATTCAATCTTAACAACCCGTTAAAAAGAGCAGTAAATCAACTTGTTTTCCTCAAAGCATTTATTGGTTGGCAAAAAAGACCGATAAAAGCTGTTGACAGGTGATCACTGGTCTGAGATGATAATAATCTCACAGTGGATGTCATGTGGGGACTACATTGTGAGCAGAGACCTGGCAGTGAAAACATGGACTGTCCAGGAGAACCCAAAGAGTCAGACTTTCTAGACTGGCACCGCAGCTTACAGCTGTGACAGAGATGCTCTGAACGACACAAACGCAGATACTTTGTGTGCTTCACGTAGAGAGGAGGAGGTGGGGGAATCAACTTTTGGAAGCTTCATTTACAATAAGCTGTGAGGTTAAGTAGCGTTTTGAGCAAACGCTGGGTCTGTGAGGCTGAATATCAATGGGAGGCTTAAGGGCCGAAGCAGGCACTTAATCAGGGCTCAGAACCCAAGGAGAGGAGGAAGAGTTGAGAGAAAGAGAGGGATGAGGGAATTAATATGTAGCGCACACATTAATTATGCAATCACACCCTTAATCTGCACAGATCTGGACGAGCTTATGTTAACAGAAGCTCAAATTTACTGTAATGACAGCATATTTACATTGACTAAAACTACGAAATCAATATGTAAATGTAATGTTTGTTGTAGCTAACTGGGGAAGATTGGAAATGTGTGGAGTGGGAAGGATGGATGCATACCTAATAGGGCTGAGCAGAAGGATGAGAAAGATATGTGTGCTTGTGTGTGTGAGAGAGTGAGACACACTAACAGAGAGGGAGAGAGAGAGAGGGAGAGAGAGAGAGAGAGAGAGAGAGAGAGAGAGAGAGAGAGAGAGAGAGAGAGGGGAAATGGAAGGGGTAGGGACACATAAATAAGGAACTAGCTAATATCATGATTATGTTTGGACACAGTCCCGAGCTATTGCTGGCAGGCAGCTAGACTCCTAAATAGACAGCGATAGAGGGTAAACTGAGTGGAAGTGTTACTCTGTCCTTCCAAGCAAAGAAGGAACATCTTATCAGTCATTTATGGCAGATCGACGAGCCATTTGGTGTGTGTGTGGGTGGAGTTCTGTTCAAGATTTACTTTGAAAAATCAGATCACTCATCGTGCTGCACTGTACAAATATAGCTAACTCAAAATATCAAATGCATTCAGAGGGGACAAAAAAAAAAAACTGCCATTCATAATGAGTAATTTCCTTGTCATTTCCCATCTGTCTGAAGAGGCCTGCTGGTTCATTTCTAAACAAAACGCCCATGTTTCAAGTGTAATACCCTTTTGGCTTGACTGCTTTCACCAGTGATGTTTTCAAAGCAGCTGTCTTCTAATAGAAGTAGGCCCCTCAAGCAGTACAGGGTTGAAATGTGGATGTCTCAGTGTTTGCTTCTGCCTTCAGAGGTCTCTTTCTCACTCAACACACACACACTCATGACATCCAGGTCAGCTTGCAACATCTCTGGAGGTACTTGACATGGCATAAGGGTGCTGGGAGGAAAATGTCATTTAACTTTATGGACAGAGAAAATGGAGCGTTTTGCAGGGGAGAAGAGCAGGCTAAACAGATTGGTTTCATTCTGATGTAAGCCCATCGCCTAAGCTGCGAGTCCCTGCGGCACAGAGCAGACTCTAGACCTTATTAAACTAGCACTGCCAGACACAGACAAACACACACACACACACTCACACACACACACACACAATGTGACATGTGCCTGCAAAACAAAAATACCCATACACACACACACACACACACACACACACACACACACACACACACACACACACACACACACACACACACACACACACACACACACACACACACACACACACACACACACACACACACACACACACACACACACACACACACACACACACACACACACACACACACACACACACACACGCATTCCCCCAAACCTCATACACTGTTACTCACTACCATCATACATGTGTTTCTGTTTAGAGACTTAAAAGCACATAAAAACACACTGACCAGGAGAGTACAAGCTGACCATGTTGACTCTAATACGCACAGAGGAGGTCATGAAGTACACACAAGGTCTTCTTACCTCCTCCACATTTTGCATCCACAACAAAGCAGAAGGATGCGAAACCGTTCGGGCTCTGCTCTGTTTTGTTCTGCCATCTTGTCCCAAAGTTAATCAGCATGCTAACAGTAAGATACTTCCAATCAGGGCTTAAGCTAACCAGCTAGCTATCTTACTGAAGCATCTGCGAATCTGCTACTGGATAGCTGACACACACACACACACACACACAGAGGTGGGAGCAAGAAGCCGCAATGAAAACACACAAAACCTAATGAATCATTTTTGCAATTTAAAATTTCTTTGAGAGTTCAAATTAAAATAACCTTTCCTTGGCAAACATGCTTCCTGAGAACCGAGAGGAGAATAAACGAGGAAAGAAACAGGCTCCATTGAAATATTCATCAGGCCTTCATCATTTATGCAAGAGATTAGCTCCTCCTCAACACCCTCCTGTATTCACAAGCAGTCATCAACATGGCCACAGAGAAAAAACGTCTTCAGCCCAGGCTTTAACACTGCAGTACTAACTGCACATCACATCACTAACTAAATAACTACCTGAGATGAATTTGTGCTCAAATGAAAATCTCCCAAAGCCTCAAGATTTATTTCTAATCAAACAAGACAACTAAGAAGAGTTTACTCAGCAGGATCATAATGACGGAGCAGCACTATTTAATCAGGCGGTTTGGTTTAGGTGTGTGTGCTTCATGAGCCAAGCCCTACAAAGTAATTGCCAGGGATATTATCATTTATGGGACATTTGCATTTTTACTCAGCAACAATTTGAAGCAAATAAACCATGTGAAATTAAAGTTGGGATAACTGTCTTTTCAAACTACAACTACAAACAAGCAAATATACTTAAGGAGACGTGTTAGTTTCATTAACCTCATTCAAAACAAATAATCAAAGATGACCGTTTAAAATGAGAATATTGTCCTAACTCAACATGATTAGTAGCCACACCATTATTTTCACAGGGAGTAAAAACAATTAATACACATTTGCTTTTTAAGATATTCATCCTGATTTCATAACAAAACACAAAATTACTCACAGAGGCATTTCACTCTTAGATACTAAACCACAGTAGGCAAATGTGGCTCTTAGGACCTGTGCACTGTTAAGAAGATTATGCACAGTTATTCATAATCTGTCTTGCAGCAACTTTATGTCTCAGCGAGTCACAATCACGTCATGCATTGCTTTATCTTACAGTGTCTTTATTTGATACTGCCACTAGCAGTGACTGAAATAGGAAATGCATACAAAATATTTTTAAAAATGTATGTGGAGAGGTTTTATTTATGTACAAATGAGATAAGTAGAAAGCAGTAACATTAAATAATTTCTTACTAATAATTGTCCACCCCTGCCTCTTAAAGGTGACGACAAAGGAAGTGTCATTTGTTAGGAAGAGGCATACGTCTGTGATTAATAACTGGGCTGCAATATTAAGTACAATAATTTGGTTCATCAATGATTATGTTTCAATAATTGTGTAAATAAGTAGATAGTGGCACAAGATCAGATAAGTACACTTTACAAAGACACATTAGCAGAGGTGCTAAGAATCTACACTCAATTGAAAGCACAATAACTACCATCAAAATGACTCAAATAAAAGTGAAAACTACCTTTCATTACTACGAGTAAAAGAACACTTGGTTAATACATTTCTCAAAGTACAGTTTAATTTCTGTTTATGGGCCAATGCTGAATAACTAAAAATAGTCCTTGTTGATAAGACTTTTTCTAATTAAGCAGAGCTGATAGTCAATGCTTGTGATTCCAGAAGTACTGCAGTATGTCAGATGCGTCCCAGAAGCAGCTCTCCTCTCTGCTCCACTAAAAATACACACCTACTCTATGTTTGACTGAAGCCGCTTTATGGCCATGTCAAGATGCACAGAGCACGCCAGATGTCAACAGGTCAGAGGTTTTTTGACACCATGGTTGACAAGAGGTTCATTTTGGAAGTGGAAAAACACTTTGTGTGTAGGTTACAGCACAAAAAAGTAACAAAGGAAATAACAGCAATAAACACAATTAAAACACACAAAAAAGAAATCACTTATTGTCGCAGTCTGCTTAGCCATGGGTAGAAGCACGAGTATCAAAGAAGCATGACCAAATAAAGAAAATCTGAGCATGTAAACTAAATCAGGCAAACTCTCCTGATATGGTATGAAGCCACACAGAGGACGGACCAGTCAGTGTCAGTGCCCTCATTTAGAGCAGACTAGTTGAAACAAAGTTAAGTGACAAATGTAGCAAAGTATAAAGTGGCTATCTGGGTCAAAAATGTATTTGAGTAAAGAGTAGAAGTACAAAATAAGGAGCATGAAAGGTGTTACTACCCACCCCTGCGAATCAGTACATTGAGGTGCAAAATTGGAGATAATATACAAGTCTCTGCCTGCAAACACTATATTTAGGCCATTGTTGGCCAATTTGTTGACGCCAATTTGTTGCAGTAGACAGAGGTCTGTGCCATCACTAACCTCTGTCTACTGCAACAAATTTGCACACACACTGCACACAAATTGCACATACTGTTGATTAATGGCGTGACCAGTTTATTTTTACTGCAAGCTAACAGCTTGTCTGGTCCCGCTACAGGGGACTGCTCCCCCCACTACGCTCTGATCTGTCACCTATCCTCTCCCAGTATGACAGCAGGGTCACCATATACACACACACATTTTTACACAAATGCATGTGCTTGTGCACAGAAGGCCACCCACTCCATTCAGTCCCAACTTTCCTCCACCAAAATAGCTGACACAGAATAATGAGCTCCTGACACGCAAAATGATATCGATAACACTTGGAGAAATGGCAACGGTGCTGCTAAAAAGACACAGCAGTTGGTGGGGGAGTGAGAAGACGAGGAAAGGCAGAGAAGAGCGAGCGAGGGAGGGAAGACTGGGGAGATGAGGGCCATTAGCTGCCAACACAATATAACTACCACTTAGCCTAACTAGCAGGAAAGGCGGCAAACTGCCAAATGACTTCTTTTACAAGTGTTCTGGTGACATGTGGATGCTTGCTTGGCTGCTAGAATGAGGAAATATGGGGAGAGTTACAGTACAGTTGTAATTTTGAATCCACTGTCAACAAACAAACTAGGGCCATTATATGTGAGGCTATAAAGCACTCTGGCTAATAAAGGCAATTTATCAGGGAGAAATGCTAATGAAAATTGTGAAAAGATCCAATATTATGATCCTATCCAATTTTCTTTATGATAATATTGGCGAACTTAGAATTTAATTTAAAAACAAGCCAGAGATATTAAGTAAAACGGACAATCACAAAATGTTCCACCTAAAGGTGTCACTCACTTCATAGCTCTCCTAAACAGGAGTACGTTTAAACGTTTAAAAATGTTGTATCAGAATGTTTTGTTTCAGCATTTAAAAAGAAGGCTGTGTTTTTAATAAACAACAAACCACTAATGCGGTAAAGACGACCAGAGAGAAGCTTTAAAAAAATTCAACCTGATCTTAAAATTTCAAATTTTTTCTTGAGAAATAAGCCCGGGGGGTAACAACATCTCTCAAAAGTCTCAATAATATTTACTAATTTTAAGAGTATTAATGTTTTGCTTTTGAATACCCTGTTGATTTGATTTTTCTGCTCCTTGTCACTATGTTATATAGTCCTCACACATGTAGATCATTAGTCACACTCTGATTGTTTAATTATGAGCAATATAGGCTTCTGAAAAATATGAGCCACCCTTTTAATAATTACAAGAGCAGGACTGTGAGTTCTCATCTCATTCTGCCTAGAAATGTCTGCAGTCCACACATACAGTGCAAGGATAACGACATCAGGCAAGAATGCAACCAAACGAGCCGCAAACTCAAGCTCTCCAACCATACTGCAAGAAACTAAGGGGACAAACAAAAACATGTCCACACACACAATATCTTACACAATACATACGCTCACAGTTACGCTTTTTTTTTTGCTCTCCAATGCTCTTATCCTCAAATTAAAAATAAGAAGGGTCTTGGATACCACACAATACGCAGGTGAAATGAAGAAATATGATTTCAATGTTAACCTGGCACAGATGAAAGGCCAATCACATGCTCAGCTGCCACCTGTGATTGCATTACCGCTTTGATTTTACACTGAGCAGCCTGACATTTCAGAAGGAAAGATTGCTAATACTACCGCGGATTCACTGAAATGAAACGAACAGCGTCTGGATGGAGAATACTGCCATAATAAAGCTTTCTCAACAACTTTCCAGTGTCACTGAGTACGATCACTAACATGACAAATGTGTGCTTTGAAAAGAAAAAGAATAAATAGATATGAAGGGTACAAAGGCCATGAAGAGTAAGATGAAAAACAACGTTCAGAAAGCAACAATGTTGGGCTTAAAAGAGACAAAGATGGGAAAGAAAATTATTATTTACACAACACACAGAGATTGCGGCAGTAGGTGTTCCTCTCAAAATGTCACAACGGATGTGAGAAAATGAATGTGCACCAGCAGGTCAAATGTCTCTTAATACACTGATGAAAATAGTATTTGCTGGTTGGATTCTGGACTGAACTTCTCCACCACTGGACATAGAACGCCACCTGGTGCTCTGTATTAGGTACTACAAAACCATACACACTAATATCAGTGTACGTGTACCAGGATGCAGGAGGATTTATTATGAGATTACACATCAGTAGAAGAATAAGAGCGTGCTGGATGCTGGGCTGAATACCTGTTTTTGCTGGTGCTGGCAGTTGGGGCGATGTCTGGGGTCAGGACATACAGGCTGTTGTTCTTGGGCAGGTGTAAACTTCTCAGCACCGTCTGAGTGCACACACAAGGAAACAACTTCAAAATAGTTCAACTCACTCAATAAAATGTATAGCTATGAAGATAATGATTTGGCACGGTAATAAGTATGTGCTCACTACATCTGAATGTCCAGCTCTGAAAATCTTAAAAAGCTCCTGATAATTATTTGGAAGGAAACACTACCTGGTTAGAACTGGACATATTGTTTCTAGGAACATCAAGTAGTTTTCCTGACTGCGGGGTAGGAAGCAGGCTACACTAATATTTGTGCTGATGTCTAGGGCTGGGGGTCTGAACTAAGTCATGATCAAGGCGTGATGTCACACATGCTGAATATGAATACACCCGTCATGTTTGCCGTGATCTAAAGAATATGATCTGTGTCTGCAAGAAAAGAAATAAACAGTACAACTGTGCATAGGCAGGAATTTGATATATAGTGTATGATATAAATGCATGGATACGTGCAGCTAAAATCTGAAATTGTAAAATAATCACATTTATCTAGTTTAAGAAACAGAACACATGGTCAAATTGCAAAAAAACAAAAGAAAAATAATAAGACTACAGGTTTAGCTCATATCACCAGTGCTGCTTTTCCTTTCTTGATGCTCCACTGTGGTCTTTCCCTTGCATGCTTGTGACAAACATTTATAAGGTCTATTGACTCACACTATCAGATACATCTCCACTCTTCCATCCCTTCAGCTGCATTTTGGACACTGGAACTCCAAGCTCTGTCTCGAGGATTTGTTTGATTTCTCCTGTAAATTTAGATTCATGCAGACCAATACAGAGGAAAGTTTATATTATGCACAAAAAGACGGTTTGACATGTTGAGTATTATGCACAGTATGTATATCAGTGTGTGTGTATGTGTGAGGTGCTCACCGACTGTGCTGCCCTCCTCCAGTACCAGCTCTACAGTGCGCTGCCGGTACTCCACCCTGAAGTTGAGCATCCGGGGCTGACGCTCTATGATGTGTCGGGAGGGGTTGCTGGGGCAAAAAGCTGAAGCTGAAGCTGAGGAGGACGATGGAGGAGAGGAGGACGAAGACGAAGAGGAGGGAGGAGGCACTGCACCTCCTGCTGCTGCATCGGCTGCTTCTGATTGGCTTGGAGGTCCATACATGCTGGCCTGGCTCGCCTCACTGGAAAAGTTACTGTTCAGAGGTGACAAGGTTACTGATGGTGTGGAGGGTTAGTGTGTTCATTTAATACATTTTAAAAAATCTCAGGGGGTTCATTGAATACCATGGAGAACAACAAAAATGGGCAGAGGAACACAGCCAAAACAAAACAGATGCTATCAGACACACATATCTGTAAATAATTGTAGATACTTGTGGCTTGCTCGGTATTTATGGCCACATCAAATGTATCTTTGTCTTAAGCCTGTAACCTAATGGTCAAGAACCAGCAAAGGTTACTGCAAGACAGAAACCACTTACAATATCGACTTATTCAGTTTCATGCTTTTCTCCTTGCTGCTTTCTCAGTGTATGGCCAACGTTTCAAACAACACAGTAAATAATGTCTTCTGTCTCCTGACCATGAATAAAGTGTGCCCTTTGTTCCTTCAAGTGTAAGCAGCAACTGTCTTGCAAGAACAGAGTGCCAGACTCAGGATTCTTAACAAAGGCTGTATTTTATTTGGCCCATCACATTAGAGAGGCCACTGTCCTGAGGCGTAGGTTGGCGGTCAACAGCCACAAAACCTCCACAAACAGGCTGAGCCAATAGGGTGGAAAATTAACTCAACCGAACAGTATCACATTATAACTGTCTCCGCCCAGAAACTTCAGTAACAAACTAAATTTAGCAACTAAGCAGCTGATTATTTGCAGATCTAAATCTTCTTCTAAAATTGTACTTGGACAAGCACAACAGTTCCTGAGACTAAGAGAAAAGTGAGCTAATATCGAGTAATTACATACAGATTCACTCAATGCTGTCCTGCTCTCAGATCATTTCGGAAAAACACACAAACATTTCATTCAAACTCTGCGTCAAGGTTGATTGATGTGAAAAAACGTTGAAAGTTAACCCCTCTTTGAGACATAAACCATCTGAATGCTCAAGCAGTGAAACAAACTAGTCATCCCATGAGTACATGTTAACATGTGTAATATTTAATGGGCATGGTAGGAACAGCGTAAGGCTATTGACATAGTGTTCAGCGCAAAATGTACCAACAACTACCATCATCTCACAAATTTATTGTGGGGAAATAAAGATGATATTCAAATGAGACAGATTAAGTAGCAAGAGATTTTACTCCAAAAGGCAAAAGAAGGAACAAGGAAGATCGTGCCTAAAGCATTCTTACAAGTCTTGAGAGGATCTGAGAAAAAAGAAGGTAGCTAATAGTGTGAGCTCTCACAACAAGTGAAAAAGATCCTGAGTGCACTTTCACCTCAACTTGGCACAGAAACACTGAAGGCCGTTAAAGTGTCCGTTGTTGCTGTTTGGGTGTACTTCTGTGCTGCCCTACATCTAGATGGCACTGTTCTCCTGTGCAGTCCAAGAGGGGTCCCAAAGCAGGCGAGAACTGCTGAGCCCTTCGCCCACGGACAAACTGTCAGAACGGTGACCGAATTCAACAGAGGATTCAGCATTTTTATCAAGTCCTACCAGGAAAAAATGTAATGCCCTCATGCCCTGAGGATCTTTGCTTACTGATCAACAAGGCGAGCTTCAAATAATTCGCCACCTGCTTCCTAAAGAGGGCACAAGGGAATTGCATTTTAGACTGGAGCGTTGGCGTAGCCTCCAACTGGCTCAAGCTCAGGTCACGTCATCAGAGTCTGTTTACTGGGCAACGCCAGCCTACTCATACCAGTGCCAGCCACTTAGTAAATGTGTTGGCTGCTGGTAACACTGCCAGCCAGCCTCCATTCACAGCAATGTGTGCCCTTGAGAAAGACCAGCAATATTCTCATGGCCCAAGGGCCTGAACCACACTAAAGTACATGCATGCATGCACACACATGCACACAAGTGTGTACACAAAATAAAACGGTTTAACAGAACGTCTCCAGTTAGAGTGGGTTCAGATCAGCTCAGTGCATTCATGAGTGTAAACTAACCGTTGAGGCAAAGTGAAGGGCTCAAAGCCTCTTAAAGAAACCTTTTCTATTCAGAAACTGTGTACAACTCCACTCTTGGCAGAAAGTTTCTTTGCAGTTGCAGTGTCTTTTATATCATTCCTCCATTAAACAGCAGAATAGAAACCATAGTGAGAGCAGGAGCAATAACCTCCAACTCAGTAGCAACTATGTTATTTGCTGGATATTTAGCACCCAAATGTTATTTTATCATGAAAGCTAGTGATACAGAAAATGTTTACCCATTGGTTCTGCACTATCCATGTGGTATACAAACTATACCCACTGTTATCATGGTAAAAGCCATGGAAACATTAAGATGGCCACTGAACGTTCACATCGCCTCATCATCGCTGAGGTGAGGTGTTCAATTTCCTGCTAACACAATCAAGCTTTAGTTTCACATTTCCTGTTTGAAAGTTGCTCTATGTGCTGCAATCTAGATGCGCACTGGTGAGAAAGGCACACATTCCTCAGTGACGTATATCCCCACTCCCCATACCCACTATTTTTATTTCCTTGGCATTATCTCATACTTTTTTACATGATCATTATAGTGTGAGAACAGACAGAACAAGAGAGCATTGAAAACCTAAACATCTCATACATCTCGAAGTCAACTCATACATTTTGTCTGATTTACAGTAAATGCATGGCAACATGTTTATTACCTTTGTAGGATCCCATTCTCCTGTGGTATCACTCCGTTGATGGCTGCCTGTTAAAAAAATAGAAGTAAATTATAAAACGTAATATAAAGTCTTTTCTTGTTTTGTTTTTCATATCAGCTGCCAACTCTTTTCTATTGGAAACAGCTTATTGTGCTCTGACATCCATTCAGATCGAGCTATCTCACTCAAAACAAATAAACTAAATCCATGACAAAACATGGAGCATGCTTCAAATAGACTGGTAGATATTGCAGCATATATTTCTATACTGTGTATAAAATATACATATAAAATGCATATATATCTATATTTCATCATGGTATTTCTGTGTCTTTCTGTGTACACACCTCCGTAAATTCTAACATGTATTTCTTTAAAATACATGCTAACTCGTCATTCCTTACACTCATATGAAAAATACCAAGACCACTACTCTATATGTTGCACATTTACTACATATTTTGTCAAGAGCATGGTGCTACATGATCAGGTACATTTTCACATAAATGTGCCCAAAAAACTATCTTCAAAATGTACTTAAATGGATAAATCAACATTGTGGCACCACAATGTTATAAAATCCTAGAAATGTCCCTTTTCTGGTTCAGCCTCAGCTTTTATATAATCCCAAAATTAAACTGCTTTTCATACACACTCCTATTTTTAGTAAAAGTATCAGCACATGATGGCTGATTACCTGCAAAGGTGACTGGTTGGACAAATAGCCAGTGCAAATGTGACCAGGCAAAATTTACTCGTTTTGTTTTGGTTGACTCTGTAACATAATGTTTGTCAAAGAGTGTGTGAAATTTGCTGACTGAAAGTTTTCAGACTGAACCTAAAAAAAATGTATAAAGAAAGATGAATATTCAAATAGGGTGGCTGATTAGAACAAAGAGAGCTGAATGGACAAACATGACAGTGGCCACTGTCCACTTTGCACCGAGCTTTTGTTTGAATGGACAATTGATTGGATTTCTCTCGAACACTCATTATTCTTCACTGCAAAACAAGCAAAATAAAGATAGTTGTCATGTGCTAGTATAATAATATCACCTGTTCTTTTTGTGTTGAATGAACGAAACATGTGATGGCAAAGACAAACATAAAGGTCCTACATTAACACTGAAATACAAACTAATAAATTGTTTGTGGTTTGTATACAAGGTGATACTGGATAGATGCCTTTAACAAGATGATGCTACTTGTCATGCTCTATGAATTGTTGGAGAAAGGTTCAAGAAACAATAAAAAGGTACAAATAAAAATTACAGTTGAATGCATTTCTTTCCTCACAAAACATTTGAAAAGCCAATATTTTTTAAGCATCAATCCTGCATTGTTTATATCAGTGTTTACTTGCTAGCACTCCTCTTCTTTTCCTGCCTCTGTTGCCAATTTACCGCCATGTGTTGATCAGAATGGTGTGAAACCATAAACAAACAAACAAAAAACGTGAGATAAACAAAATAAGGAGCCACTCATAGAAACACAGCTCCTAGAGGTCAAAAACTCCACAGGGCACCCTTTAAGCTTCATTGAAATGAATAACAACATGGACACCACAATCCTCTCAATTCTCATCTTACCGCTGACCACTAATGCAGTGTCTAGTCATCACCTTTGGCCACTAATGTAAAGCAAAGATGTCTGCATGATCAGTTTAGCAGGATGCCACACGTTCTCATTGGTAAAACTACACAAACTGTGGTGGCAGGAGTCTTTGGTGACAGACGATTCCACTTTTCAACTTAAATGTACTCGGCCTTTTGCTAATTTGTTTGTTTCGTTTTTTGGTTATTTTGAGGTATGACTATCCTTGTTTTGTCGTCGTTTCTCCCCCTTTGCTTTCATTGATTATCAATATGCGATGATATTTGTGACATTTAAAAAGGAGAGGATAGGCTGGTTTCAGTGTCCTGGTATTGGTGGTTCGCTGTCACACTACCATGACTTACTGTGACACTGGAATAGAAAGCAACCATAGTTAATTTAATTTTTGACTCAGATGCGTTTCCAAAGATGACAAGTCAAAATATCTGGTGTAAAAAAGACATCTAGCTTTTAAGCCATAAATGTTTATTCTGTAGGATTAACATGTTTGATTATAGGCTACATAAAGTACCAAAAGGTTGATAAAGGCATTTATTTTATCTCTCACAGTACTGTTGTTCAGATATTAATTTATAGTACCATGGCAATGTCCTTTCAGTATCAAACAACCACTGTAGATCTAAAAAGTGCCAGCAAAAAATTTACATAGGGGTGTTTTAGAAGCTACAGCTTACAGTATCACATGAGGATTAAAAAATTGAATCAGGTGGTAATTAGCTGTTTGAGTCTGGCTGGTGCTTTGTTTATGGAGGAAGTTACTGTTCGTAAACTACAACTACAATTCAGACCAAAGAGGACGACTAAAGCAGGCTGGTCAAGGTAGCTAATGATGTCTAGGACAGAGTGCTTTTGATGAAACCATACACATAGGCAGCGAGGGAGTGGTCCAAACTACAGGAGTGGTTTGAGAAGTTCTTTGGATGTTTTGTTACTAATATTATCTGTTGTTTAGAGGCTGGAATGCCATCTTTTACTAATTAAATTGATCAGCAGATTACAGATTACACAATTTCCTGCTCTGCGTAACAATATCCTGGAGGAAGCACTCCTTAAGTAAACAGATTTGGGGTGGAGTGTTCCTTTAATTCTTTTTTCCCTTTTTTTGTTGTGGTCCATGTTTACAAAAAGTACCAGCTACTGCAGAGGAAATGCAAGTCATCAGATTTACAGGTGCAGTGAGACCAGGCCCCCCTGTCTGTCCTGCCCCTGCTTGGACGACTGCTGCTGCTGCCTGCTTTGAACTCCAGCCAGCATCTGTCTAAATATAGACTGACCCCTTCCAATATGAATTGCTTGGAAAAGGGCTCCTTGTTTTTCAGACTCATCATGAGTTAATACAAACTTGGCACAAAACGCTCTTTCTCACAGCGTCTCTCAACTCAACATTCACGCTACCACATCTCTCAGGACACATTCTCGCTCTCAGTCTCCACACTGAGGGTGGCAGTCCAGCCAAGTTGCTGCCTGCTTAACAAAACACACTGGGTAAAATTCAGAACTTGTTTGGCCATAACAAAGTAACACAGAGTCTGTGATACAGGATGTCAGCTGCCCTCTTGAACTTGTACTCCAGATGAACCAAGCCTGTCTATCGAAGAGCAAAGCCTTCCGATAATGAACTTACCACTAAGTCCCAGTTATTAAGCTCTAACAGAGTGATTGCCTCTGCAATGTTGTCAATTCCAGTGCAAGCCTGTGAGAGGAAAAAGCAAAAAGTAAAAAGAAATTACTAATAAGGAAAACATTGTATGAGATTCTGTATACAGTGTGTTTAATGAAACATTCAGATCTGCTTATCAATGAAAAATACATTTAATTCACATCAAAACAAAGGAGAAAGAATGAAATCCAAGGAAACAGTTGAACGACTACTGAATGAGCCACTTCTTTAGTCACAAAATAATTTGAGAAGCTGTCAAAAGGACCCAATATGACAATATGCAGTTTGGCTAGAGGGCAGGTTTAGCCTGCTGAGCCACAATTCTAAAAACCTAAAAGAGGATTTCTTACTGACCATTTACACTTTTAATATGCTTTTATAATGTATATTAATGACTGCGAAAGCCAGCAAAGAAAACAGACATATCCTGAAGGATGCAGATGGAACTGAAATAAGTTTACTTTCAGGGCAGTAATCAGAGGTATTTCTGTGTTAATGATGAGTTTATTGACTCTCGTGACAACCATTACATAACATTACATAAAATCTAGATACCAGTAAAGGTATTAAGAGGTTATAATTAATGTTATCTCTCTGTCAACCACCGTTAAAGGTCGAAAGACTGAGTCAGTGGACAATTTGCTTAGGCACCACTGATGATAACAAACAGAGGATTTAAAGCCAACACTGGGTAAATCTGTAACCAACACAGACTTAGTTTCATGCAAAGGATAAGTGTTTAAAGTGTAGCTTGTGAAATCGTTATGTTTGGCAGTTGCTTCAAAGAATTGTTGCTCTCACTGTTTTTGATCAGTTTGTTGAAATTTTACAACCTCTGTCTGGTAAAACAGAGCAGTAAAATTTGCCATATTTACGCCATCTTTCAGCACCAAGTGCTCCACATAACCAGGAGCATTTTGACCGATTAAAATCACCCTCTAACAACAGAATTTCAGTTTTGGCTTTTTAAGTCATGGTAGCTAACAAAAAGGAACATGTAAAAGTGCCTTTGCACCCACCCACTGTTACATTTTAAAACACACACTGCCTTATATGTAGTATGCATGTTTCTTACAACATGTGTTTTGTAGATACTGTTGTTGACTAGTAGTTTCCAGTCTTTATGTCTTTGTTTTTTGGTGTCAGCTGGCATTTATTTTGTTTGATATATCTATGATGTAGTGGATGTTTCGTTTAGTTTATTAATAACTGTTGTGAAGACAAGAGGAATATTCTACAAATGAGGTGTCTCTTTAAAGGCCATGTTATGCTACTTTAACCTATCAGTGCTATTATGATTATAAGAAATAATTCTTCGTTAATTTTCAAGAAGCTGCAACACTCATTAGAGGGAAAGATTAGCTCAAGCATTTGGAAATTACAGGTGTTATCTCTCTGAGCACTGTAGCACTGTATGGGTTCTAAGGATATAGGACACAACTTTAAAATGTGATGCGTCCTTTAGAAACGTAACAGAAATGATCCCAATGAAGAATAAACACACAATAATTAGTTCTGAAACAGACAGTCTGAGCTATATGAACTGCTATTGCAAAATGTGATAAGACGGAGGTGTCAATAAATCAAATATTACTGTTTCTT
Source organism: Pempheris klunzingeri (assembly GCF_042242105.1). Lineage (NCBI taxonomy): Eukaryota > Metazoa > Chordata > Actinopteri > Acropomatiformes > Pempheridae > Pempheris > Pempheris klunzingeri. The sequence goes on from NC_092017.1 coordinate 14,018,068, forward strand.
TCCAATAAGAGGGCTACATAACTTCTTTTAATTTGGAACTATTAATACACATGTTTTTATTGTCTTTTAATGCATCTTCTCTTAAGCTTTAACTATTTATTTTCTTGTGCTTTTATTATCTTTTACATGCAATTTAATGTTTCTGTGTCTTGTTTTTATTGTGTTCTACGTCCCTGTAAAGCACTTTGAATTGCCTTGCGTCTGAAAGATGCTACATAAATAAATTTGCCTTGCCTAAACAATACATCTATTGTGGCCTGTCTTAACCTTAAGAAATAACATTTCCACTCTCACCCTGACATCCAAAGCAAACTAATCAAGAGTGGGAAACGTGATTACTGGCATTGTTTAGGGCCTGTTATCAAAAATTATCAAAGTGAACTTGTTGATTCCACACACAAGGCTACAATAACAATACACCATGCGAGGGTGACCACCAAGGAGAAAGCCATTGATTTTCTAAGTGTCCGGTTTTAGACAAATAATGTCTATCACTTTAGTACTGGTGTTATTGAGAACGTTAACCAGCCAAATAAGATGCTAAATGTCCGCCCGTTTAAAGGTGAGGCATTATTTGGTAGCCTGAATTTCTCACCGTCAACATATAAGTTACTGTAGTACATGCAAATCAGGCTGCAAATCTGGTATCTTCGATGGACACAGTGTTTCTGACGAGGATTTGAAACCCTGACAGGACAACTGGCGATGTGTAAACAAGTTGACAGTTTACGTGAGCGCCGTAGCTCCTCTTTTTAGCTAACTTAGATCGTCATTATCTGTCAAAGCAAGTAAACTTGAAACCAGCTCAAAACAACCCAAATTATCCCACTGTTCAGATCGGCAGCTGTGGCCCACTGTTATCGAGCTTAGTCGGCGAGCTTACAGCTCATAATTGTGCTCAGAAACAGTTAGCAAGCTGTTAGTTTGTTAGCTTAGTGTGCTAGCCACAGAAAGCAAAGCTCAGCTCTGCTGTTTACGAGGCCAGTCAGGTCGTGTGTACTGTTGTTGACAGTAGCCCGAAACAATCCTACAAAAGCAAACAGATTACTTCCTCCTGGTTATAATATCTGGGACAAACAGAAGACACACACCTGAAAGTCGGCCAGGATCATTTCTCTATCCATGTTGCTATCGCCGCTTTCGGAGGCCATGGCAATGACTGGCTAAAAGCAATTCTTCTTCCACTGGCTCTCGTCGCTTTCTCGCCTCACAGAGGGACACTGGGTGTTAATAAAATACTTTGCTTAGATGTGGCGACGGGTGAGAGGTTGGCGAAATGGAAATATTAAACTTTGTCGGGATTCAACAGCCTCAGAGAGACAAAATTCAGTAAAGTAACGTTGCAGTGTTCAGTTATCTCATATCATTATTGTCATCTAGTCCACTGCTTTACGGCAGACGTAAAGCGGCTGCAGATGTTGTAAACCGTCGAGCTCAGGATGTGAGATTGACACTTACAATGAAGTTTTCTCTTGACATTTAAATAACGACTGTCTGTTTTTTTCATGCTGAAAACACGTTAGACCATATTTTCTTTGGCATATCAATTTGTGTAAACATGCCGTTTCTCTCTGTGCCTAAATACTTAATATGTGTGCTCAGTTTGATGATCGAGGTGAATTTGTCTTGTTCAGCCTGGATTCACAGTGGCTCAAAATGTAGACTATAGACAACCATACATATATAATATTCTGTAAACCAGTATTCCACATCCACAATGGGATTTTGTCCCAAATTATTGGGGCTTTTCGCTTTTACAGGTCTTTTTATAGATGGAGGTGCCTGTGAAGGTCAGCATGATCCCAATCCCACTGTTTTTCATGTTTAAAGAAGTGGCAAATGCATAAAACAAAAGCAGGTATATGCCTTCATTCATAAAGCACCCTGTGCCCCCTGACTCATATGTGCCTCAGCTTGGCCTGTCAGTAGAGGCATTATGAAATGAACAGCCTGCCCAGTTAGAGGAAAGAGGGTCATGGCCCTGCTGGTGGACAGGGCACTGGAGGGAGAGGAGAAATAGGGCAGGAGCCAAGCTAGTGACGATGATAAACATAGACAATAACCTATTGATTTTCCATGAACTAGTGTAAATCTCATCATGTGTTTTTTTTGACCGGATTTATATCATTCAGAGCATTGCATATCTTCACACTGATAATAACAGGACTGCGGGCAACTTGAGGACTGATTGATTAGATTTGCCATTTCCACAGACATAAACGTCACTAACTCACTCAACTGTCAGGTGGTAGCACAAGAGGAAATACCAATCCACGCGAGTATGAATAGCGACACGTGTTTATTTTTGACTGGATAAAGCCTTCTGAGATCCCTATAGATGTAAAAGCGCAACATCGACCTGTGTGTTTTTACGCACAGCCAAGATACGCACCAGGTTGCGCACAGCCTTTTACACCCGAGAGCACCAATCACAGGACAGGATCTGACCTTATTATTCTTCTTTTTTTTTTACTTTGCTATACAGTATATCACACTAAATCTTGCCATTTAACGTCTGTGTGCGCCTGATGCATATCTGTACATGTGCGTGTATCTGGCATGTGTACAGTCCCATCACTAGAGGGCGGCATGATGAAAGGAAACTGAAAGATGTTGCCCTCAACCGATGACATTATAAAATCATTTACTGGAAATTGTAATTAAAAATGAAGCTGGACACATTGATTATATCAACATGCTGCAATGTGACTGAGTGCTCTTGGAGGAGATCACTATTTAATGCCTCTGCGTTGTTACAGCATCATGTTCTCTTTACCAAAGCCACACAGCGTCCCGCCTATCATTCAGCTCGTATCCAATCACACCATCTCATCTTTCGGCAACTATTTCAAAAAATGATGGACTCAGCTAAGCTGAGCTCGGTCCGCACAAGTGAGCCAATGCTTTGTGATGTCACTGGCGATATTTGAGCAGGAGTTTTAGTGCGTTTGGACATTTAGGCTGAACCACAGTTTGAATGAAACCCACTCGGACAACGGTGAGATAGTGGTTCATGGAGGATCATCGATTTGGGTAGGTTTACTTTAGAAAATGAAAGGAGTCTCGTAATGACAGTGCGATTCTCTGGGCATATCGACTCTCCTTTCGCTCTCTTACAACACTGACATTATAAGAGGATGGCAGCCGATTACTGAGACGCACTTTCTTTTTTTTTTTGGCAAAATATTTTGAAAATGAGCGGGAAGTGCCGTGAATGACATCACATCTTGTAATAATATGAGTGGATGAAACATTTTATATTTATTTATTTGGTCGTTGTTATTTTTTTGTTGCTTTTTCAGCTTTGGACTCGGTAGGATGGCACCCAATGACCAGTTACGACGAGGAAGGCTTGTGTTATGGTATTAATTACATTTAAAGTAAGCTTGTTTTTCAAATATTAATGCCTGGATTACAAAGTTATTATAGCTGCAGGTATATCAGCCTAAACGAATACGTTTTGGCTTATTGTAAATACGTGTTGCGTCTTTGGGGTAACAGAAACACACGAAGATCTCCACTTTAATATTAAATTCGGCATCTGCCCGAGACAACCCGGTCTTAGACATCTTCCAACAAGACAGTCAGGGCTGTGACATAGTGCTTTATCAACACGTTGGAAGATCATTGTTGTTTTTACATTGCATCCATGTAATTATGACCCTAAAAATGCCACAAACAAAATCTAAATGTATTAAGCCAGTCACAAAGAGGAAGCAGCATATGTTTAGCAGCAAAAGTGTGAGACTCAATCACACTTTATAGGAACACGTGGGAGATCTTGCTACGAATACATTTTAATTTAGAGATTAAAATGTGCAGATAGAGCAGGAGTGGTTTGTTTACCATCATATGGGATAGTAAATCAGTATGCTATAAGTTGAATATAAGTAGCTAAAGTGAAAAAGTAAAATCCAAACCATGAAATATCAATGATTATTGAAATGTAATTGAAACATTACAACAATTTGAATTGATTTAAAGGTAAAACATTACAGCAGTAGCAATCGCAGTAAAAAAAAAAAAAAAAAAAATCAAATCAAGCCTATTTTACTATTATTTTGAAGGCCTGTCTTCAAGAACCCTTTCAGCAGCTTTTAAAACCTTTTGTTGTAAATGTTTGAGATTTAAAGCACAGAAAACTATTCCAGTGAGATGTGTAACTGTTTATGTTCATACTGGTCTTTGGTAAGACAAGCCCATGATGTGTGATGTAAGGGTATGAGGGTGGTGCCTGTGAGATATACTTGATCAGACTGCCTCCTGGATTCAACTATTTTTCCACACGGTCTGTCAAAAACCTTGGATTCTATCTTTTTATATTTTTTTTACAAGAATGGCTGACAGGTCAGTAGTGGACACGCTCTGCAATGCCTCTGCCCGTGGAAACCTACCTGAGGTGTTGTTGTTGCTACAAAAAGGAGCAGATGTTAATGGATTTAATAAATACAACAGAACTGCACTGCAGGTTGGTATAAACTACTTTCAAATGAGTTTGTGTCAAAGCGAACTTGGAAAAATACATCTATCTCGGTCTTGTAGATGTGCAGCATGTTTTGACAAGCAGCATGTGTGACTTCCTTGTCTTATTGTGCAGTTGTACAGGGTATAAAGCCTAATCCTATAACTATAGATACTTTATCTTCATATATCCAGTAGAATTTGTTCACCGTTACATAAAACTAACTAGTCTCAATCGATATATAGTTAACAAATGAGAGAAAGAAGAGAAAGAAATGAGATGGCAGAGAGGAGTTTGGGCATTGTAGCATCTCTGAGCTAAATATACCAAGTCAAAGTAGCAACATAGCCTTACCAAAATCGTTCAGAAATTCATAGTTCGACTGTAATTAATTATTTAATGTCATAAATGTATCGATTAATATGAAAAGATCTGTGGGTTTTTCTTTAAATGGAACAATAAAATGTGTCTGGAACTATTATCTTAACAGTTTAATGTAGACTTTGCAGTTTATCCTGAGAAATAAGTTATTCAGATATAATAAAGAATACGCCTATTTTAGTATGATTGTAATAAAAGAAACGCATAGTGCAAAGCTGTTGCTTTATAAAGGACTTTATGGTGGGGTGTGAGAAGGCAGAAACAAAATGGTGATGAGGAAATGGAGAATGGGGCCTGTTTTATTTACACAATATCTGTTTCTGCTTAGACTAGTCCTTGATATTTTTTTAATGCAGCTCGCACAGAAGTCCAACACAGACAATAATAGTAATACTAATATTACAATTACCTCTAAGAGTAATTATTTTGATATTGATAGAAATGGCATCTTATTTTTTCTTATTACTGCAGTGGAGTCATTTTAGTCTCCTCATCTTAATGCCTACTTCTGATTTATAAAGCACATTTCACATGCAGCTCTAATTTTGTTTCAATGTTGAAAAAACCCAGCATCACCTTTGACCTCCTCTGATATGAGCCAAATTGTTAATAGGCCATTATTACTGGGCCATAGCACGGGTCTGTTAACGTTACTAGGCTGGTACTCTAGTGATGCTAAACAACCTAAAACATCATTTGAGTTTGTCTGTAATTTAAGAAATTTAAGTTTCCACCATTTGTTGAGCTGCTGTCTTTTCCTCTCACCTCCCCCACCTGTCTGCTGCCGAACACCATCTCGGTCTGTGCAGGTGGTGAAGTTGGGGAGCGCCGCCGTGGTTGAGGTTCTCCTCCAGGCCGGGGCTGACCCGAATATACGGGACCCGGTTTGCAGTCTCACCGTGACGCACGACGCTGCGCGCGAAGGATTCATAGACTCTGTGCGCGCGCTCGTGGACCGAGGGGCGGACACGAACCTCGCGGATGAGCAAGGTAACCTTCCGCTGCACCTGGCCGCCAGGGAGGGTCACCTGGAGGTGACCCGGCTGCTCATCGGACGCACCGCCAACCCCCAAACGCCAAACGGCCAGGGATACACTGCAGGGCAGCTCGCGCTCCTCCACGGGAGGACGGACACCGCCAAGTACATCGAGGAATACTTGAGCTCACGTGAGTAGTCTGACTTCAATTAAAGAATAAAATAGCTAATATCCATCATGCAGCTGGGGACTTATTTTGTGCACATTTTACGAATTTAGATTTGCTCTGCTACTCCAGAACAAATAAAAGGGAGAAAACTGGTGTGAGCCAATGTGATGATGGTTAAAGGCTTTATGAGGATAATTAAGAACCATCATTTAATTGTTTATGTATATAAAACAAAACGAAACGAGATTTCATCTAAATGTCCCATAAGCTGGGCCATAGCCAACACCCTGACCGAGAAATATAACGGTATCAGTGTCATTCGTGTCATTTCACAGCGCAGGCGTGAAGATAAACTAAAACATAATTATATCAGTGTTATTATGAAGGGAAGTGTGTGAATTGAAATTAGTAAAACTAGAAAAATTAGGTCACTAAAAGTTCATAACAGAGAACACGAGCCCCTGAATTTAAATCAAAGTGAACCCACTCAGATCTGCATTATGCTTCTTATGGTTTTTAGCCTGAAGCCGCAGCAAATATAAAATCTGAGCACATGTTGGACCAGGTATTAAGCGGAGTGTTACGACGACTGTTTCCTTACATGTGTGCTTTATTTACATCTATATATATCAAGAGTAAACTTATTCTATAACCTGTCATAAATAAACACGCGTTTGTTTTGCTCCCTTTTGTTTGATAGTAAACGTAGTAACGGACCTTTTAATGCTGCGCTATAAAGAAACTACCACCCACTGTTTTCAGTCTCTGATGCCATCTAATATCATTACCCTTTATACTATTTGACAGCCCCAGTTGGTCGTGGTGTCGTGATGAAAGGATACAATTAAATGAAATGAATCATTTAGCTACCACTGATTTGAAAGTGTGGCAATGGCCACGCTTTCATGTTTATTTCATGTCCGTTATTTTCATGTTCATTTCTATTTAATAAAAGTTTCCGACCTGATTACATCGGCTATAAAATAGGACAGATCTAAGTAGGCTGCACGGTCACAGCATGTCACAGCCTCCCCCACACAGCCTAAAAGCAGAACCTGCAGTGCGCCAGCCTCCAGCTTCATATTAAAAGTTTTCAGCATCGAAAGTGAAAGTCGCTCTCGTGTTTGTGCAGCTTCTCAACTGACTGCGTCTCTCTTTTGCCCTATTATACATAAAGGTTCACCAGAGCTCACAGTCACGCTGCAAACGTGCTAGTTCAGATCCACAAAGTTCAAGATTGGAAATATGAAAGCGTGGTTAAAGGTCGAGGTTATGGGAACGGTGGGGCAGTAAGTGCAGTGTTCTTATTTAAGTTCTCACAAACGGCACTGTTTATGGAAGTAACCGAGAGGGGTTTGGTTTTTTGAACATGTGAATAACATACAAGACACACATTTCTAAGGAAGGAAAACGAGGCCATGAATGTGCTCTTATATTAGGCTACTGACAGCTTGATTTTTTTTTTTTCTTAAAGCCACTTTAAAGTGACATACAACCATTGACAGACTACAGGCTGGTGATATTCAATCTAGAATATTGTTGTAATTCTGCTTCTTCTAAGAATAATTTAATGAAGCTCAATGGACGGAAGTTTAATAAACAACTTAAGTAACTCTGAGGAAAGCAGCTCAGACGTGATCATTGCTGATCCCAGATCGACTGTAGGCCCAATTTGATCATTTCAGCACACGGTCACCATTTATAAACTGTAGCCATAAACTCTGTTTGTTAATAATGAGTATCCACATTGTACGCTTTAAATCAGAGGAGCAATTATGTGATAGAAATAATATTTCTTTTAGTGTGGAGTCTTCAATCCACACCCAGTCCTCTCTCTGTGGAGCGCGTGTGTGCGCGCATCTCTCCGTCTGTCTGTCTGTCTGTCTAACTGTATCCAGCTGAAACATGGCAAACTGTTCATGCACAATGTTTGTACACTGACACTGCACTTTGATTAAGTGAGTTAAGTTAGTGTCTCCACATAGGCCGCGATTTCATTTTCCGTTTTACTCTAGAAAAAAAAAAAATCCTCGATGTATGTGGTGTGTTTTGTTCGTTTGTTTGTTTTTTTAGGAACAATTTTGATCTTCCTGTCTGAATGATCATAAAAAAATACTTATTTTAATACGTTTTTTTGGTTTTGTATTGTATTGTGCTTTTTATTAATATGTTGATTGAAACTGACAATTTATAATAACCTGCCCGAGTATTACAATTAGCCTTTTGATCAACTCACATTTAGATCGATGTGGAAACCGCATGTTGATCTCTCTGTGTCTCTGGTGAATAAATAAAGTGGCCTGCATTAGAAACCCTCTCAGCTCTGCGTAGGTGACTCTGGGCGACCTGAAGCTGCTGCAGTGTCTCTGAAGGCGCCGAAGCCACGTTTAAAATCATTAAAAAGGCCCGTGTGTGGGTTCTCAAGGGGACATGTCTGTGTGCGAAGCTGCGAGGGAAAAGAATTGCATTCTTTTTCGATTAACAAGTAGAAAAAAAGGAAAAGGAGGAGGAGGAGTCAGCCTCATATATGGGCCTCATTGGAGAGGACTCAGCTGTATAGAGTTTGGATTGGTTGACAGTGAGCAGGAGGCTGATCCACACAGCCAGACCCGAGGCAATGAGGGAGCGTGTGACTGAAGCCAGTCAAACCTGAAATGTCCCACAATTGTAATTTGCACACAGGACTCTTTCTGTTCTGTATATTCACAGCATAGGTGCGGTTTGATGTGGCAGTTTTTCTTTGAGAAAAGTTCAGATCAGGTTTATTTTTCCTTTCTCTTCCATGGGTCTAAATCCCACAGTGAAATATATACACTATTAAAGTCTTTAGTTATCATATGATGTGCCTGTAATGTTGTGCACATTTCTTACTGCATTATTATCACTTTGTGTTAATGTTTGCATCAGGATAAATTCATGATATGAACTCATTCAATTACTTTCTCTCTGTCACACAGACTAGAGGAGGAGGACGATGAAGAGGACACCTTCTTATGCTTCTGCTTGTCTGCTGCTGCTTGTCTACGCTTGTTTTTGCTGATACTTTAACATTTTATTCTATATATTCTAAAATGTTATATTTCTCCTGTCCTAATAAATCAGCTGCAATTAGAGAAAGTGTGTGACTTGTTTTGGATCTTTACACATTTATGCACATTTACATTCGAAGCACACATTTAGAACAATTCTAATTTGGGGTGCCAAACAACATAATTAATCATGATTCATAATAATGTTTGGTTAAATAATTGTTTGGAATCTGTTATTCGAGAGTCACTGTGATATATTCTCATTAATCTATTGTAGTTTGTCCATGGCCTCACTGTTTTAAGCCTACAGGTCAGATTAAGTAAACTCAAAAAGTGGATTTTAAGGTTTTAAGAGCTGCAACGTTAAGGAAGTTTCACTTCTGCTGATATGTTTCAATAACACAGAAGTCAGTGACAGCTGGGACCTTGAACCAGATGACGTAAAGACTTCAGAGGAGGCCTGAGTGGTGCACAAACTGTGGCCCACAGTGAAAAAAACATGAGAGGGACAAAATGCTACAAACACCCCTCTCTCTGTTTCTTCCTTCTGCTGGTTAATTAATGAGACTAAGATATGAATATATTACCAAAGCATCAGGGTCTTATACCGATAAAGTGACATGATAAAAAGCACCAATTAACACCTGTGTGCTAACATTTTTATCAGTGCTTGTGTGTGTGTGTGTGTGTGTGTGTGTGATGTGATGTGAGCTCAAGTTACTTTAAATTTATTCAACAGGAAAAAGGTCATTTGTTAAGGTCAGTTATCTGCAGCCATTCCTTTTTTTTTTTACTCCTAACAGAGATGTTTTTGTGTGTAACTTGATAGAGGGGAAGTTTATAGATACACACATACGTCATTGTTACCACGAATCTCTGACACTGCATGTTAAAACAAATTTTCCTTTTCTCTGCCCAAAAGTCATTCAAGTGTCATTTAATCCTCATATAAGACCAAATAAGTGCTAGTGTGCAAAATGTAAAATGTTATGATATTTGGAACAGGCTTGCTTTAAAGTGAGGGAGACTCTTATGCTTTGGTCCACTGTTCAAATATTAAATTATTAAGACTATTTGTATCACCAGCTACTTAAGCTACACCCACACTCTGCCATCTAAAGCACCACGGTGAAGCCACTTTTAAGTTGGATATTTAGCTATCAGCAGGAGTAAGTAAAGTCACCTCCCAGCTCTTGAGTGTAAAGGTGGGGCAGGCAAATAATGTTTGGTGTCATTTGGCAAAGAAAACATAATAGTCTGTGGGACTTACCCCTGATAGGAAGTCTGTCACTGGCCTCAGGAGCACAAGTGCATTCAGCAAAGATGGCGCTACATTTGTACGCTTTGATTTCTCCCAAGTAAATGAACAAAGGCGGATTCTATTTGCACCCATGGTGAAATAGATGATATGGCTATTTACACCCAGATGTATACTGGAAAGAGTATATTTTGTCTTTAATGTAGCATATCTGTGTTTAACTTATTATTTTGACCCAAATGATGGTCTTTTCTTGAGTCTAACCAAGTAGTTTTGGTGCCTAAACCTCAACAAACTGCGACTGAAAACTGATAATAATAGAAATCTGAAATTTACAAATGTATACATTTCTTTGTTCGTAGACTAAGCCTACAAATAAAGAAATATATTTGTCTGTTGGTCCCACATGGGACTCAAATCCTTCTCTCTTGGGTGAAAATCCTGCATATAAACCATTTAGCTGCAAAACATGCTCAGCATTCTACTTTATTTTGTTCTTACTTCTGATCATACCCAATAACCTTGGTGAATAGAGTGAACTTTCTTTTTTTTTTCTAGCAAAAGTTATAAGGGTATACATACCCCAAATGTCAACTGGGTGAGGTCCGGGGTATTATCAGCTTTTCAGAGAAGGTCAAAAGGTTAGTGGGCTACTTTGTTCAGACTATTAATTAGAACATCATGAAAGAATGGACCTGAAAGATTACAAACAGATAATCAAGTATAAACTGAACAGCGAATATCCAGCAAATTTCACCAAAAGGGAAAAATTTTCATTGAAGACAACTTGGTCTGTGCTACACTGAAGGTAGGTTAAGCAACTTGACCAATGTCAAAATCATTTTTTAAATGCCATCAATCAACCTATACAAAAACACAGAATGATAAAAACATCTCAGCATTAAGAAGATCACAATGGTGTGAGTATGGACGATATTAAAGCCTATATCTGACCTGAGCCCTATGCAATGAAACCAATACCAGCACCAATGTAATTGTCTCAGAGCGCATCAGTAATTATAGTTGAAAACATGAAATGAAATTTTATATCTCAAAATACATGAATTTATAAATCATGCAACATAACCTTGCTATTGGCATTAGGTTTTTCAAGATATATGTAATGAATAGATTAGGTCTTTGCAGTCTAAGGCACTTTTCTTGCAATAATCCTGGAAGCATAACATGTTGTTACATATATCATAAAAAGAATAAAAAATTACTATTGCCGTGCTGATTACCAGGTACGGGATAATCAGAGCTAATGTAAGTGTGAGCATGTTATTACAGTGTTATTGTTTATGTCTCCATTTAGGGGGAGAATTATATTTCTGGCGCAACAAAAGTACTGCCACTAGTGGTCTAAGGGGCTGATGATGTAAATACAATATTTGAGGATTTCCAAACTGCAAGCAGACCAAAACCAAGGAAACCAGCAGCAATGTCAGTAGACATCATCAAGTGGGTAATTCAGCACTACATACAAACCATATATGCAGTAATTATTCTATGATAAGGCTTATCATGTCATGGCAGAAACTGAACTTCTTTTTTATATCCTTCAAATTGATTTATAAAAACTTCACCCTGGTATTTACAGTGCATTTGTTTATTAATGAGTTGCCATTTCATCACCAGTTTTTCCAGTGCTCAGCATATCAGGCATATCATATGACTCAGTTATTTATATGAGACTGTGGCTGTATAAGTTGTGGACAGGTTACAATAATGTAGTGAGGCATTAGATAGGAGATTTGTTAATTCATTTATATTCACCTTGATTTATATTGCCCTATTAATTTAAAATTGCCATATTGATTTTCTATGTTGATTCACTCTATTTCTAAATCATTATTATTAATTATATAATATTCTGACAGATGTACAGGGTGCTTAGGCAGGAAAGGATTTCCATGTCCTCCTGTCTGAAGTAGGGTTGGTACCAACACGGAGTTAGAAATGAGTTGCAATGATCTTATCTAAACATGATGTATATTATATAAAGCGTATTCAATGCTTTAAACATTTAAATTAGGTATTAATATTAACCCTTTCATGCATAGAGGTCACTACAGTGTACAGCTATTCAAAAGCTGTTTTCTTGTATATGCATGAGTTTTGATGGCTTAGTTGCACACCAGCGACTACAGTGGATGCTATTGCATCATCTCATACACTGCTACCCAGTGCCAAGCCATGAGTGAAACCAAGATGGTCGACAGACAGCCAGAAACACCAAGCTGCTCATTTGTTTCAGTTCAAATCTTCTATAAAAAGAGACCCTTGCAGGTAAGAAAAATATGGGGACATCAAGTAACATCTAAGGAGTCATGCAATTGCTAAATTTTCCAAGTATTGATTTTATATTGGATGGAAATTATGATTAATCACATATCCACTGAATTGCACATCATGCATCAGTAGCTATATTTCAACTACTGGATATGTAAAAATATCTTTATAAAATTTGGGTTGAAAAAAAGAAAGTTCAAATCTTGTTTTTCATGCCGAAAGATGAATAAAAACACTTAGTAAAAAAGGTTATCATAATTCATGCATGAAAAGGTTAATATTGCACATTTTGAGAGAAATATTGCTTAAACACTTTTATTAGGGATTCACTCTTTGAATTTCTTTTCACTTTTCAGTTCATATTTTGTGGGCAGTTCAATTCCCACAACCTTTTTTTTTGTTCAGTTTCAATTTCAACAGAGAAGTTATTCACTTACAGCAGGTTTATGTTTCTGTGAGGTGAAAAGTATGATCTGACAAACCCGTTACTTCTGTGGCAAAGAGGAGCACGAGACAGACTCCAACTGGGTAACTAAATCAGTTAAACAACTACGATTTATAAATATGAAATGAAATATGGTCTGTTCTTCTATTTTACAATGGACAGACTATCATTTAAATATTATTGTATCTCAAGGTGAAAAATATTAAAAAGATAACACCAACAACACAAGATTGAAAATGTGCAGCTTCTTACTGAAGACTTCTTAATTCAGATCCAGATTCTTTGCTTTCCAGATCCAGTGTGACATTTATTTACTGTTGCTCCACCACATGTGTTCAAAGCCAACCAGCAGAAGAGTCTCTCATTTGTCCTGACTGTCCCAATGTGCAGGCATCATCTGGGGATACATACATCCTCTGTTTCCACACCTGTAAATGGTTATGTGTTCCCTTTTTATATGTATATTAATACACATATGTATGTGCCTTAAGAGTGTTGTTTTTGTAGTATAATTTGAGCTTTATTTTTGTTATATTCATTATTATCATTATTACTGTACACTAGTCTTGTCGAGACTTGTAGAATAAGGAAAATATTATAGGTAAATATAAAATATATAGTTGCGTGTATCTATACATATACATACACAAATACATATATGTATTTTTTCCCTTTACGTTTTTTAAAATCTTTTTTTCTCATTCACAAATGGAAAAGTTTATCATGTATCACCGTGTGTGAAAATGATTACAGTGGTCTTGATTTTACAGTATGTGAATGAACAAATTCTTTACAAATGTACAAAAGATTGAATTACAGCGTGTTTCAGTTTCAGCGAGATTCAGTCTCAATTCAATACAATGAATAGTGAAGGTCGATAACATGTACAGAAGAATAAAACCATTTATTTAGATGGATGAGCCACGTGTTACATTGCAAAAGCCTCGCTGATAAAACTGCAGCAATAAAACAATGAATTAAACAAATTAAATAATCCACATGATGGTATTTGTTCATTTATGGAGGAGAAATTCACTGAATTCATGCGCACTCCAGCAGCCAAAGACACACTGCCTGTCAGGGGTGGGTACCTTGGCATAACATTTATTACAAGACTAGCTTGTCATAATGTATGCAACATGCAGGGATCTATTGTTAGGGGGCTTTTATAAGCCTTTGTAAAACCCAGTGATACCTGCCTGGTCCACTGGAGAAAAATGAAAACTTCGTTCGACCTTTAAGTATTTATTTGTAAGAAAAACGTTATTTTTCTCAGAAACATGGCCTTAAGTAGTAGTGTGTTGGTATCTGAAAAGGCCAAAGGTGATTAAAGTGTGACTCACAGACACAGTGTGTCCACAGCATATCACTGAAAAAACGGCTTTAAAAGTGCTTAAGGGGCTGTGGTGGGGTGTGGATGAGTAACGTAAGAGTTTCTCAGTGACGTCTAATCTGATTGGAGGACATTCACTTTTATGTTAAACATAGATTGATGACAGATATGTCCCAACCTCCAAACGGTTGACTCAGCGTTGGCCTCGCAAGGTTCAGAGCTGATTTAAAACAGTAGATGGTGTGTGGAGTCATTTTCAACCAATGAAATCTCGATTTTTAGAAATTTGGTAGGAAATGTCAAAGTTAACTCCAGTATTGATGTGTTTTATTCGTCACATCATTTAGTTTACAGCTCAAAAAACACACATTTAAGAGTGCTGAGCCTCTTTAAGTGAGCAAGAGTCAGATGTCTAAAAGGGCTTGTGAGCAATCAAACTTTAACCAAACGCTGCTTAAAACAGAATTATGCTAGTTGATAAATTGCATGTGGATGTCATAACATATTTGTAGAATAAGAGAGGAAATAAATCACACTCACTTGTAGTTACATACTGTTGCAATGTCTATTTATTATTTGCCTGTAGTACATAGCATATGCATATTTTATGCTTGCAAACAAGGAAAGGTCTAACAAGCATCCACGCACAAACATACAGCACACATACCACTCACATATGAGCAAACCTTGATGTTCAGTCCTGTACTTAAAGCAGAAAATCCAACCTAAAACAGCACTCACATATCATTCCTGTGAGTTAGCCCCTCCTGTGGTTCAAAGCCAGAGCCCACACTCTATCTGACGTGTGATTGAGCAACATTTTGTGCAGCTGTTTCATTGTTAGATTGGCAGACCATCAGCGTTGACACCCATGAGTCATTTTCCGGGGATGTGACTACATTTTCTAATTCTGTTAACATATTACAGGAAATCTATTCAGGCACAATGGCTCAAACATCCAAGTCTAGCTGAAAACTTAGCCTAGCCCAGGGTGTAAATGAAGCAGCTTTACAAAGTGCCACACTGATCAATGTACATGTAGCATTGGGAGAATGCTAGTCTTCACATGAAAGGAGCTATTTTAGACTCAAACACACGTACACAATGGTTTAACTTTGTTTATCCCCACTGTCCCATGCATTGCCAAGCCCAGTCTTGCCTTGATTAGGTCCAGACTGAGATCAAAACTCTGCTGTACTGCAGAACTGTTTCTGAGCGCAGATGAAATCAGTTGGAACTAGCTGCACATTCCTACAGGATCCCTCTGAAACGGAGCGAGGTGATGTGACAAAAATCCAATCCAAACGCCGTAATACTCTGACAATTTATTTATTAGTTTTGTGACAATGTAGTTGGACAGTTTTCTTGACACACCTTTTGTATTCTTCATTACATGACATGTACAATGACAGCTCAGCAGCAGCATTTACAGTCTAAACTGTCTGTATCATCGTCACCTTCTTGTTTCTTGAAGTTAACTGGACTCTGCTCCACATTTTAGCAGCTGGTGCCAACCTTCACTCACATGTAATCTAAGGCCATGAGGCTCCACCTTACTGATGGAGGACAATGTACAACATAAAGAGTTACGCAGATTAAAGTACTGTGCAAAAACTAAGGTGCTGACTGCCACCTCCGACCCCACAATCGCTCGCACACACATACACACACAGGCCAATAAGCCGAGTACGAACACACACCCACACAGATCACTAAAGGCATGTTTTCTGTATCAATCCTGCTAAGCAGGGGAGCTCAAATGATTTACCACTTCCTGCATAATTCAAAGTTTTACCGACTCACTTACATGCCAAAGTTAGCAGGGAGAAGGAAAACATGTCTGAATAATTGGATTTCTTTGTGCTTTAACAGTAAACTGGGTGACTTGGGTGACATTTTAAAATGTGGCTGAAAGATAATTTAGATTGAGGACTCAACTTGATGTGGAAAAATTAGTAGAAATACAACCTTTCTAAACTGAGAACATGTCGTCGCTATTGTAGAACATCTGATTCTGGCCACAATGGGGAAATAAGCATCCTAAGTCATATTTTCTGAAACAAAACCAGATTCATCCTCCATCACCAGTGTCCTGATGGTGGCACCTGCAAGCATTAACTAATTCCCCTGTGAATGTTTGTTCTAGGTCTGGTTTTATGAGGATGTTTGCCTCAGGACTTGAGATATGCAAACGCATCACACAAGCCCAACCTTGTGTATGCGTTTTTAAATTCTGTCCTTGACAGAATACATGTTTTGGACAATAACATTGGAGCCAAACATGGGATTAAATCAGTAGTTTGGTTATTGTTGTCATTGTGCTTCCACTCCTGGTCCACAGAGACAGTGGCTTTCATTACAAATCACTGCAATGGTAATGGAAATGTAGGTAAACCAAATCACATGCTTGACTTTAACATAATTACTGAATGCATATATGGTCAACTCTTGTCACAAGTCTGATTAAGCAGTGCAAATATTTCTGATTTGTATCAATGGTTTGTTAACTGGTCAACTTGTGCTTTGGCCAATAATCTGAGATCTCAATGTGACTGAGAACGTCATGAGGAGTCAATAGACTGACAGCAACAGTCTTCCAGCTGTCCATCGCATCAGTGACTAAAGCACACACTGTATTTCCTTTCACCATAAACACTGGTTCAATGGAGCCCTTATGCTGACTGACAAAACAAACACAGAACAGATTTCACAAAGCCACAGGACAAATCGATCAATCCACCAACCAAGTGGGAATTTTCTCATTAAAGATGTATACAGAGAGACAACTCGAGGCCCTGACGCTGTGGACGAGTGGGGGCCTGTGGTACATCTGTACAATATATCTGATGTTCGTAGTCTTTAGTCTGCTTTCCATCTCTGCCTGTCTTTAAATCACATCTGTAGCAGTTTTTTCAGCAGATAAGACTCTGCAACAGGCGTCTGGCTGGAGACGCATCAACGCATCTGCCAGATCTTCAGAGGGGCATGTCTTGTCCCCTTGTGTTGCAGTATGACTTCATAATAATCAGGCTTCAGCAGTCAAACAAACACAATCTGCAGCCTGATGATGGTGGTCAAATGTCCTTCCTCCTGCGTTCTGTCACAGATCGTTTCAGTGATAGGGAGTAAATAAAGGAAGTGTGTGACTGAGCACGCTTGTGTGTGTATTCGCAAATATAGAAGTGGATCTTGCAAAGGTTTCCTAATCACATCCGTTAACCGTCCTACATTCCTGTTGACTTTTCTTTACACTTGTATCCTCATATCCCCCATTGTCAGCTCCCGTCTTTTAATCCTTTCCTCGATCCAACTCCTTCTTGCTCGTCCTTGACACCAACACTCCTGTTCATTCCTCCAATCCTGTCCAGCAGGCCAACTGAGGAACTTGTGCAGCGTGCACACACACACATATACACACACGCACGCACGCACGCATACACACACACACACAAAGGGTTCATTCTAAATCTTTGACATCGTCACTGCTTTATACCACTTTACTAATCCAGGATACAGATTAGCAAGATGGAAGTTGTGTGTAGTTGTGTGTCCGTGTGTGTGTGTGTGTGTGTGTGTGTGTGTGTGTTGTCCAGTCTGGTCCACGGGTGTCTGTGTGTTTGTCAGTTGGTCTCGTAGGAGGAAAGCAGCGCGGCGTCCACGGGCTCCATGCAGGATGGGCAGGTGAAGGATCTCATCAGCCAGTCGTCTATACAGTCCATGTGGTAGATGTGCATGCAGGGCAGGAACCGGATGGGGTCTCCATACACAAAGTCCATCATACAGATGACGCACCTGTGCAGGTAAACACAGACATTCACTGTTTTCCCTTCAACTCAATTCTCCTCGTTGTTAGTCATTGTATAAAGACAGCACAAAAATGCAGAAAATAAGAGTGTAAACTCTTCAAAGGCATTTAATGATGGGAAACCATATAACTCCAATGGTTTTAACTATGTAATGTACTATATGCTATAGTTTATAATATATACAGACAATACTTTCAGTGTAAAATGTGCATTTCTGTAAAATGTCACAATATGTGAAAACAATATTAGTATTGTATGTATAACAGCACTGGAATGGTGTCACATGACATCATTTAAACTTATTCGCTTGTGACAACAGCAAGTTGTGAGGAAGCTGAGCTGTTAAATGTCATAGGTGGTTTTCTTCTTCGTTTTCATCTACAAAAAGTGCAGATGTTATCTTGTGTCACTGGTTAAATTGTAACTCTGATAATTAAGATACATTTATTTAAGTACTTTTAAAGACCTACAAACACCCCACTTAAATACCTATTACTGCAGTGAAGCAGCACCTCTCCTCCCTGTGTTGCCCTGAGGCTCTAAAACTCCCACTGCTAAGTCTGACCACGTCTACCGCGTCTACTTACTCTCTGATCTTCTTCTCAGAGCCATCCCGCCCTGGGTCATACACGCCCTTCGGGAGGTGCTGGATGAGTCCGATCCGCTGGGCAATGCGGACCTGCTCCTCCTCTGTCAGCTGAGTGGCCAGTCGGGCTTGGCTGGGTGTTGGATGGTAGACCGGCACATGAATCTGCTCCTGCAGAAAGACAAAGAGGAGACCACATTAAAAAAGGTAAATAACTGTCTGTGTCTGTGTTGTCTGGAGGTAAGCCTCAGAGGGGAGAATTTACAGAGAAACGCCCAGGAACAAGTTAGGATCACTCACCACTTCATGCAGACACCTCACTTGCAATTTCTATTTTTCTGCTGTTCTCACTCTACAGGAGTTAACTGTACACTTCTGAATAATAACTCTCTGAGTTCGGTGGAGGATTCCAAAGACTCACTGCAGACTAATATTCTGGTTTCATAAGACCTGCTTAACAAATCCCACCCTTAATGCAGCCGTTGTGAGATTTTACTTTAAAAAAGCAGAAGATGCTATTCTTGTCATCACTTTCAGTGGAAGACATGCCTGGTCTAGCAGTTGAGCCGCAACCTTTTTTTGATCATAGCACAGACACATTCAATGAACTAGAACAAAAACATTTCTTTTGATACTAAACATATTTTAGTAGAAGGAATGTCACCACCTGCCAGTACAAAACTGGTAGGCATTAGTATGTAAATCCTTCAGCATGCCTCACTACACAATGGAAGTATTCAGTTCACAGTTAACAGTTTCACAACCTGACACACATTCTTTGAATGTGTAATTATCCGTCTCATAACAGAAGGTAACTGTTGAGCTGAATGATTAATATCAAGCAACAATATTTCCAGCAGTGTTGGGGGATTACGATCACAGGCAGTAGGTGGTAGTGTTTCCCCATGCCTTGTCCAGACAGCCGCTGCAGCAGAGAGCTTCACTGGCACTTTACTCGACTTGGCTGGAGATAAATGCTTTCAAACTGGTACATAATTAAAACTTAAGCTGTGTAGTTTGGTTTTTTGTGTCATATAGACCTGATTTATACTGACGTCTAAAGTTTGAAAGATGAGCTCTGGCTAAGCTCACTCTGAGCGTTTCTCCTGGAAGTCAACCTTCAGCACGAGTCACAACAAGATTGCTCATGGCAGGAAACCTCACGGTAATGTTTCAGCATTCCTGGGAAATGCTAATCCCTGCAAAACATTTATTTTATTTGGTCTGGCCTAAATTCCACAAAGTGTGGAAAGCTGCCAGCTTCAAACTTCAAAGCAGACAGAAGCTCCGTGTCCCTCTACACTTCAGTCATCAAGAGTCTGCCTTCTGAACCTGGATGTGAAAAGTGACGAGTAGAGAGTGTTTCATTATATCTGCCATGTTTTACATATTGGCACACAAACTGTAGAGGTAGAAATTTACAGAGCAATGAAAGGTTTCCATATCAGAGAGTAATGAGTCAAACTAAATATATTACCAATATTATATAACACATGGTAAGCACTCAGTATGTTAATAGTGTTGTGAAGTGTTTGATTACATCCTTGAAGAGGATGATTGGTCATGTCACTGTCTGCCTGAAACTTTACTGCCAACATCAAGTCCATCTTAAGTATTAAAATCAAGATTATCAAAAAATTGCATACAAAAAGAAAAAAACTGAAATAATGGCATATACACAATATACAATATACACAATATCATGCTTAAAATAATTGAAATACTTTAAATAGAGCTGAAACATTTAGAAAAGAAATTTAAGTACATTTTCAAGCAAAAATTAGCAACCATTTACTAGTTCAAGTTTTGTCCAATGTGAGGATTTGCTGTTTTTCTCTGTTCTACATTACAGTTAACTGAATAACTTTGGGCTTTGGGCCGTTTGATGGACGAATCAAGACATTTGAAAATGTCACCTCTGGGAAATTGTGATGGACATTTGTAACAATGTTAAGACTGAATGTTGAGAAAACCAGAGCAGAGAGAGCAAAGCAGAGCCAATATGCTTTCATTTCCTGTATAAACAGAATGCCAAATATGATCTGAGAAAAGATAAAAGCTTTTAAAGAGATGGCAGTGGTTCATGAGATGTTCCATCTAATGTGATCTTCCATTATATCCTCGTATTTGATCAAGTAGATTTATTTGAAAGTTAGCCTACAGAAGAGTAAATAGTTTGCATAAATCTAGGGCAGAATAGGTTTGCAGACATTTTGTTTGGTGCACTACCTACGCCTTCAAGTATTTTCCTGTGTTCAAAACACAACTTTCTATTCACTCACCTCTCACTTTGAGGTCTATGACTGTGCGTCTTCCTTCCCTGCCTTCCTCCTTCTAGTCTCATAGAGTCTTATAGACTCACTACAGTCATTTGCGGTGTACGCACCAGTTCCTCCTCTCCCTCCCTAAGCCCATGATTCAGTCCACTGACTCCCTTCTCTTCCTCCTCGTGCAAAACCTTTGCCTCAGGTAACTGAAAGGAGCCAACAGCCAGGTCACGGATGAGGCCACTCTAATGCCATTAAATGAGCGCCTTCATTAACCACCTGTATATCCACACTCCTGAGATGACCTTTTGTCACAAAGCACCTTACACTTGAATGAGCTGCAGACAGGCCTTAGCAGGAAAGAAACCTGTCTCTGAGGAAATCTGCACCTTCTAATAAACATTCATCAGTTCACTAGCTGCCCTTTCTGATCTGTTTGCACGTAAATAGCAGGTAAAGTAACTACCCCGCTAAAGGTTATGGTTAGGCTGAGTGCTAGGCACGATGCTCACTTTCCACTTCCTTCTTTCTTTATGACTGAATGGTAACAGGCAGGGTTTACTTAATTTAGAGACAAAAGACAAAAGAAAGGGTGGAGGGAGGCTTTAGGTGCTTTATACAGGATAAATTAAGTACTATCTTGTCTTGTTTGTTTGTATCTAAAAAACATATTGAAAAATGTTTTAACAGAAAGCCTGTTACAAATGGTATTTGAAAGTTGTAAACAATTATCAGGTTTGAAAGAATGAACATAAGACACTGCTACTGAGATAAGTGTTATTATGGGAAATGTAGTATCCAGTGTTTTTGTAGCTGACCCGTACTAAGGATGAACACATATCTCTCATATCTCTTCACTAATTTGCTGAAGTATCCATCTCAGGCCACATTTGAGCTGGCAACAGCCCACCAATCACCTCAATAGAAAATGTCACAGTATTTCTATTGTTTACTTAGCCACCTTCATGACGAAAGATAAAATAGTTGCCACTGTAATAACTTTATATAATTGTAAAATCCTGTCTGAGTATTACAAACACTAGTGTGATATTTGGGTGTCTGATAAGCCTTTAAACGCATTAAAGTGTTATTCAGACTGGACTTTGTGCACCATATTTCATGTTCTCACTAGTACTTTAAACATCTCCCCACCAATGCAGCACTGTTTTAACCCAGGGCTGTTTTTGGTTTTTAAATTTGAATGTTAAATTATTAAATTAAAGCTGCAATTCTGAAACCTGAGGGGACATTGTCTCTTTTTTCTGACTGCACAGCTACTTTGATGTGGCTGTGTAGTCAAAATGTCATCAACGACTGAGTGAATATGACTATGTTATCATCCTAAATGATGAAATTAGAGACAATACTGAAGCTATCTTTTTATGTTAAAAGGTTTTCATAGAAAACACGCAGAGCAATGATGTCAAAGCCAACTAGCAGTCAGCCTCTCTGCACCGCAGCATTTTAAACCATGAGTCAGCATAACTTTAGTAGTTGAAGCTGCTGTTCCTTTGACAGCCACTCCTTTCGCCCATGTCATAAAGACACGCAGCCAGGCAGCAGGAATAAAAGCTACAGACAGGGCCTCAGAGGGGGCAGCAGCTGCACTCTGTTTGTGTGTGTGTGTGTGTGTGTGTGTGTGCGCGTGCGTGTGTTAGAGTGGTTAACTGTGCAGTGGTCAGCAGTGTAATTGTTGTCATATGCCTCTCCTTTCCTTGATGCCTGGTGTGTCAGTCAGTGACAACTGTTCATTATGTGACCTCAGTCTGACCAGAAGGACAACAATCACAGGCACCAAGAGTGAGAAGAAGGAGGCAAAGGTGAAACTGTGACTTTGAGGGGAGCCAAAGCACAGTCCCAGGTTCCTCTGCCAAGCATGCTGTAGGCTGTAGAGCCAGGCACACGGCGGCAGAACCTGTCAGCCTGCCAGGCCCACAATGCTAATGGTGAGCTGGACGGATGGTGAAGATTGTAGATAGCAAGGAATGAGAGATAGAGAGGGGCGCTAGCTTCTCCATCATCCACCACTAATTGAAAAAAAAATTAAAGAAAATAGAGAGGGCATGTGAAAGATAGAGGCACTCTCAGCCCACAAGTTCAATAACAGGCAACAGCTTTAGCTTCAAAAGCACACACACACACACACACCCATTTGATAAAACGTAGTTTGAACAACAAACCCAACAGCGAAGATTTCCTCCATTGCCGCATGTGTGCATCTGTTTTTATGGTGTGTGTGACCATGTAAAGGATGCACCATCACCTGTTCAATTTTCTAGGCATGGTGTTGGTTTTTGGCATACACAGATCTCCTATATACTCTACATAATTAACATTAATATGATGACACCACTTTAAATGATAGGTTTGGCCAGTTTGTCTGCTCTCTGAGTAATGTGTTGGAAAATGACACAACAGTTCTGAATACTCTCCCAGGCTGCCTAATTAATGGATTTTTATTCTAGTTTTACAGTTCAACAACAACATGTTCAAGCAACTCTGCAGACTTGAAACACGGCTATTAAAAGTGTGTAGTTTTATAATTCTTGAAATGCCCTTCACATTACGTCGCAGGTAACAGGTTCCATAGCCTGCACAGGAACTTTTATTACCACTCCTACAGCAAAACCCCCTTTACACTAAACGCAATTCAAGCTAACCACATCCTCTGTTCACTATGAATGAGGACATTACCGACAGTCTCTTGTCAAGCCGCCAAGAAGTTAACATTTGATACTGAAAAGTTGGGTAAAATATCACTATAAGTCTTCAAAGGGGAAAGTGCTGTGTACTACAGTTTTCCTCCTGTGCTTTTAAGAGATAAGGTCACCTTGATGACTATGAAAAAATTGTAATACACAAGAACACAACCTGTTGCATGCTTTTGTATTCTAGGAATAGTACTGCTTTATTTCCCCTTCATGCCATGGCGTGGCATTTACAAAATTTATCCGAAGCTGGCAGACAGTAGGAATTTCAAACCACAGGTCCTGGCTGTGGCGACATGATGCTGGCATACCAGAGAAGAGCAGCCCGAGCATTTAAGGGCTAATGTGTATGTGGGGAAAGGGTCGCAGACAAGCAGCATGATGACTTGGCAAAATTCAAGTTTTCAACACATGCTGTAATAACAGCTTAGTGACAAGATATTATAAATACAAAAATTGGTTTTGTCTACAAATCAAACCTCAATCATATTCAGTGCCGGAAATATCTACCTGCTAAATGTGGCTGTATCTTTTGTGAAACCTAAGCAGTGTCAATATGCACTTAAGGGGAAGAAACATGAAGCGGTCGTGGGCTCTGAAATCTTAGACCTCTGTCTAGTGACTTCAGAGTAACAAAATCTTTGGACAAGATCTACAGACACCTGCACACAATGCAGGCAGGCCAGCACTCAGTTGATCACATAAACATGCACATGCAATCTGGACAACAATAGGAGGAGAAGGACAGGATGTGTTTGTTGATGTGATAACAGGACAGGCAAACAGCGTCATGTATGTGCGCATTGCATTACTTCATCAGCCTGTTAAAGCAGGAAGTCAGGGGCGTTGATGCAGGCTGAGAGTATTAACGCTAGTATTTACACATAGCACATGATGAAGCTCATACAAAGCCTCTACTGTAGTCACACAAAAACTGTGAATGATGCACATAATGAACATATCTTAGTGGAAAAGGAAAGCGTGCATTTGGAGGAAACATAGTTAAGTAAATAATAGAAAGTAATACTATATATTTTCAATTATTTTGCAATTTTGCAAGCAGCCTTAAAGCTAATCCAGCCAGAGCAGCATCAGCCAATCAAAACAACTATCAGGGGAGTTGTGACAGACTGTGCCACATTATGTGGACATTATCCGGAGTGCGCCACATTATCTGTTATCACATCAGCAAACACATCCAGTGATGCTAATGACTGGCCCTGGACAGCCTTTCACTTTATGTTATGCTACTGCAATATAAAGACCACAACCACCCTGACCCCTCTGATCACATAAGCCAGCACTGTCAACTATCTCTGTGAGGAGTCGTGGAGAGACGAGACTTATTTGAGTCCTGGTCCTTGTGGCGAGTGCTCAGGAACAGAAACCTCTATGTGGCTGTGTGTCGGCCAAAGCCCGCAGACATGTCACTGACCTGCAGCACAATGGCTTGTTTGTCAGCACTGCCCCCTACGCCCCCCAAATGTTTCTGCTAACATATTAGGACAAGACGGTTGGTGTGTCACAAAGGGCTGGCTGATTGCGTGTATTGCAAGGCTAAAAACCGTCACTACGTCTGATTTAAGTGGCTTCGTCATACATTTAAAGAAGCCAGAAGCACTTTGGATGAACTCATCTGGTGAACAAATTAATGTTATGTGAGGAAGTCGCACTCTTTTCCTGCCTTCTCTGACTGTGGCATAATCTACAAGAATAACCATTTGGATGGAGGAACCTTCCAACCACAGTGGCCAATGACTTTTTTTTTAGCACATGTACAAATTTAGGTTGGGACGAGACATTTTCTTCGAGCTTTTAAAATATTACACACACATATTAAATTATTATACCTTATTGGCAATACACCAGAAATTATACACTGTTGCCATCCGGTCCGTGTTCACAATGTTTTATTACAAACAGGCCGAGAGCTGTAAAAATGAAGTCGTGCAGACAGACAGATAAATGTGACAGTTTTGTCGCTGCCATCCTGCATCAGCCAGCTTCGCCATACGAGCTGCATGGAAATTGAATTCTGGCGAGTGACATGAAGTCCAGCTGCACTTCACTGAATCTTGCAGTATGTGTTTATTTATGTTGTGTGGTGTTGAAAAGAGCTTAGAACAAAACTACTGATTAGGAGCTTTCTCAGCTGATACTGCATATGTGATCGTCATACTAAGACTAAAGACAAACAGTTAAAAATAGGAAAACAATATCTTTTAATGGAATATTAAGGTGGGGATAGATACTCTATGGTCTATGTTACGTGCTGATGCCATTATGTGTTACCATGGTTAACAAATGATTCATATTTACCTCACTTTTACAAATTGCTTATCACTTCCTTCACAGCCAGAAGATGGCTTTAACAGTAGTTGCACTTTTGAATTCATGCTTAGAGGCGGACTGAGAGCCTCCTTTCAGGCAGTTCCTCCCTCCCTTCTCCTGCACTCTCCCTCGTCTCCACTCCCGGTTTGACAGCTAATTAGAAAGCACCTCTAAAGTAAACTTTTTCTCCCCGTTTCTTCTGACCAAGCTGGCTGAGCTCAAATCAAAGTGCTGACTGCGAGCCCTCTCATCTTAACGGCAATGCAGTTGGTTGACAGACTCTGTGCTCCTCCATTGTGTGTCTATCTCCTGCAGTCAGTGGTTTGTGCGCACTGCTCTACTAAAATATCTGACAGGAGACTTGGCCTTGTCTTTGACCAGAGCAGCAGGCGCTTATTTTACATGTTTTGGACTCTTTTTCTCTTCGAGGGATCCTGTTCACACAAAAGTGAGAAAAACAGTGAAAAAGTCAGAAAACTGAAGTGTGCTGTATTAAGAAAGGCCAAGTCCAGCTACCAAACACACACAACCACAGTGAATCTTTCAACGTTTGCAAGGTGTCCTAGCCAATAAGGTTTGGCCATAAAGTTAGCTGACAGCAGCAGAAAGGCCTTTGTGCCAAACTGAATGTGATAAATAAAAACCCCTGTCACTGCTCCCATCTCCGAGTCTTATGGGGAAGATTACAAGCCATGCCAGGGGGCCAAACACACACACACACACACACACACACACACACACACACACACACACACACACACACACACACACACACACACACACACACACACACACACACACACACACACACACACACACACACACACACTCTCCCTCTTAAATGCAAACACACAGGGGTGCCTTATCTCTCGTAGCCCAGTCCCACTGCGATGAGTCAGCTCTCGTCTCACCAGCTGCTTTCCAAATCACCACACTCAACACACTGGGTGTTGTATGAAACACACACACACACACACACACACACACACGGCCTTTACAATATTAGGAGCGCAAACCGAAGTGCATCTCCGTCTGCTTTTCAGCCTCCCTAACTGATACGGTACAAACATGAAGACAACTCACACACACACACACACACTTTGATATTATTTTGACAAGACATTAAACGGTCCACTAGCCTAAGTGGTTGGCTCAGAAGTCTGATCTCATCCACTTAGCTTTCAACATCCACCCATCCTATGTGTCTGCAGACCATGTCTACGTGGACTGCAATACTCTGATAATAAACTAAGAGGACGCTAAATCAACAGTATCGTTTTTTTAAGGTTGTAGCTGTTGTCTTATAATTAAACTAAGACATGTAGACTATTCCAGTTTATGTTGTGTTTTTGATGGGAATTTTAGACATGTACTATACAAATTAAACTTAAATGAGCTTTTAACTTATGCTGCAATACATACAGCAGAGTTACTGCTGGGCGGCACGTGCTGCATCATCTGTTGCCAGGCTAGTTTTTGAAAGTGGCCAACACACATCAAGAAAAAAAAAAAACACAGAAAGGTAAATATCAAACATTAGGCAGCCTTTCAGTTGTTTATACATTTATATGTTAAAAATACATGTTTCTGCATCTATATTTTGGTAGATTTAGATACCCTTCGGCAAGTTCTGATCAGCTTTTGGTCTGGTAACCTTAATCGAGTAAGTATCGAGTAAGCCTGTGTGTGTGCGTATAACAAATGAATACAATAATCTTGACCAATAATAAAAATGTGTAACATTGCACTTATGAAATCTTAATTCTAAATGAATACATACCATATCCAAAATTCTTTTAAAACACAGTAAACGTCTTTTTAACCTGTTTTACTGCAACACCTGTTCCATTATCATCTATGTCACTGTTTCTCTAGAATGAGTGTCGACATGAGTAACAAAACATTCAACAAGTTCATTCGAATTATTGCTCAAATGTTGTTCAAATTAATGTGAAAACTCTCAAGTTTCTGAGAATACTGTCCACATGCGACCCTTTGTTTGTTCAATCGATGACGAAATTTGGCCTTGAGCCTTGCTGATGCTAGTGTATAAGCTTTTCAGCCAGGAAATGATTTGTCTCTGGCCGGGTAGAGGATAGACTCAGCTCCAGACGCTGGAATTCACCCTCCTCTGATTCACAGCTGACTGTGGATTCCCAGGAAACACGGTCTGATCGGTGTCAATGAGACAGACAAGCTCAAGCAGCAGCAGACGTTCATAACCCTCAGGGCGAGCATGCCGTTAAATGCATGTTCCCCACTTACCTGCTGTTTAAAATAATTTCAAGCTAAGAATGATTGTGACACAAAAATGAGTCAATTCCACAATACTTGGAAAGAAATCCTCCATATCTGCTCCCTGACTTCCCAGGGATCTGAAATGTTCGTTTCACAACAGAAACCAGCTATTACGATGTCTGGGTCTGAATCATGGGCCATATAAAAAATACAGAGTACAGCACAATTCAGCACTGGACATTAAAATCTTACTTAAATAAATAAATTGCATCTAGTTAGCTATGACATATTTGTATTTCAATGGTGATGGGTAGCTTTTACAACATAATTAATGAATGAAAAATCTGTTTTTAGGCAGATATATAATGTATCCATCTGATTTCAGTTCTGTTTTTTTTGGTTTGGTTTGGTGTTTTTTGTGGCTGTAAAAACGATACTTGGGTTGGTTCTAAATTACCGTCTTTGTTCTGTATTCATTCTCTGTAACTTAAGCCCAGCCAGAGCTCATGTTGTCTTTGTTTTGGATTTCACTGTTGGGATTCCCGGCATCAAGTTTTTCACCATGACTAACAAAACCTCACCCTCTGGTATGAAGGATAGACCCCCAGCACAGCGAGTACAATGGCATTTGCACCCAGGCACATACTTGACCACTTTTTAAAAAAAATAAATAAAAAAGGCAAAATAAATTTCAAATCAAGTATAGTGGAGCCTTTAGTCCCTCTGCTAACACACACACACACACACACACACACACACACACACACACACACAGCACTTCCAAAGTGTGTTAAGCTCAACTGCAAGCACAAAAATGTGTGCTGTGTTCTCAGGCTGGGTTCAGATGGTGAAGGTGCTGATTACTGTGGTCACCAGGGAGAAAAGAACCGGCAGGTCTGAAAGAGTCCTTTATAAGTAGCTTTTAACTAGTTAGTTAACGCTCTTGTGAAACTGCACACAGACTTTCTCAAAACAACTGAAAGCTTAGTCAGAACGCTGCCAAAGAAACTGAGCAATGTTTGTGCTGCTGTACACCATCACTCCTCTATGATACCAGAGCTGGCTGCTTTGGCCTAATTACACACTGCTGTATGCCAGACATGACATACTTGTGGCAACCTGGACATGACTACATAACAAGGACTCCAGGTCCTGTTCAGTTACTGTCTTTTACTGACTCTGACGAGCCCCAGTTAGTGCCTCTCACATATTAGCATACATTTGGCTTAAAACTATTTTCTACCATGCTTCGGGCAGAATTTTATTTCATATAACTGGTTAGAGTCAGAACAGCAGTAAGTGGTAAAAATGTTTTCAAATATTGTCACTTAATTACCTTTAAGAGATACCAATGCTTACCTCTGTGACCTGAATGTCAATACATGAAAGGCCCAGTCTGATCAGAACTGACCCTTTTCAATTCAAACTGTCCTTTCTCACATCAGGTATATCTGTTAATGTGATTTCAGCTTTTAAGTCTGACTTAAATATATAAAAAAAAAATCAAAAGACTGAAAGCAGCCTCTCTGATACAACAATGTGTGTTTGTCATACATATATTTTTAGTGGTTCTTAGAACTGTTAGAAGACTTATTCATTGATGGTCTGGTTTTTTTTAAAGACATTTAAGTATTAATAATAATACAAAGATAAGGCAAGACAACACTCACCTCCCGAATAATGGTGATACCGTGAGACCTTAAAGGACCAAAAACTACCAACTCATAACTGGTCAACATGCATGTATGGTGGCTGATGGTTAGAAGCAGATCGAGATTTCCTGGTCATACAATGCATACATATGTGTGTGTGTATGTGTATATACAATGTATAAATATGTGTGTGTGTGTGTGTGTGTGTATGTATATGTATATATATATATATATATACACATGGTCAAAGTAATTTAGATCTTCAAAAGGGGAAACCAATAATCTGTGTATACAGCATTAAAAAAAACACGACTCTGTGTTGTTTTTACATTTATCTTCATATTTAGTAAACAAAATTTGGCATGTCAAATCTAGAAAGACAATTGTCAACGTCAAATTTAGCTTTTCCTTCATCTTCATCTCTGATGTAAATAGTTTGAAAGAAAGGCTTGCACTTGGTTACAGTGTAGAGAATCTAAAATCCAAAATTAAGACGCTCTCTAAAATAAGAGCCGTCATGCTGTACTGACTGGAGATCGCCTTCACTTTCCCGTGCTTTAAAAACACTTCTCTTAAATCTACAGATAAGGCTTGGCTTAACCCAGTAACAGACACACACACTCTTCCTCCTATGGCCTTACATAACACATGCCAGCTGTCTGTTCACATAGAAAACCACACAAGTGAAGGCTATCACCATGAATCATATTTACAGCTACAACATGACCTGGTCTTTTTGTAGATTATCTAATTCTGGAAATAAGGACAGCAGACAAACAAAGTTGCTGCCCTGGAGGGGATATCTGTGAAAGAGGCAGCTGAGAAAGTTATGAGAGTCAAAACGGCAAAACTCCCTCTTTAATGGAGAGCTGGGGTTCGTTTCAAGCACATTAATTAATTACAGTTTATACAGTTAAAGTTAACTACAGGCCATAAAAGACGCGTCTGTGCGTCTTAGTTAATGCAGCCAAAACTGCATGGTTCAGTGTGTTTGGATGACGGCTACAGCAAGTGATGCTCTGATCATATCGGTGAAGGATGAATCATAATATGACTTCGGGGAAATGGTAGACAGAGCCAAGACCTTCGGATATAACAAAGCGGATTAGTGTCAAAGCCTGTGCAGAAGGGACGGGGTCAGTGGGCTGGGTTGCTGGCCAAGTGTTAGATCTGTAAACAGCTGATCAAGCCTCACATATTGTTTTTCTAACACCAGTTTCTTTGTGTCTTCTCGTTTTGCTGAAAGGCAAAAAAAAAATAAAAATAGCAAACTGGGCCAGATCTGCTGGACATCACACGACATTATCTAACTAAACTTCAGGTGTTTCATCAATTATGGTAACGTTATGACAACAGTGCAATGGCTAGCTGGTCGTGTTTTGGTCCAAACTGTAGGTCAAAGTTACCTGGTAGGGGGGCGGTGGCTCCTGGTCCGGGTCAGCACCGTCTCCGTAGCTGGCCCGGTCCGACTGAGATTCATGTAGCAAAGAAATATCATCCGAGGTCGGAGATTTCAGACAGTTTCCCATCTCCTTCCTCTTTGGTCAAACTCTCCCCTCCCTCGGTTGTCGTTAAACAGTGGGATTTCACGGACCACTCTCACGGATAATGTCAGGGGGACGAGAAGGCGTCGAGGAGGCGTTTTTCCATACACAGCTGATGAATCTCCTCTCCCAGACGACGGGAGGGCTGCTCAGCTCAACAACAACACAACATACCTCAGCTAGCAGCTAGCCACACAAAGAGCTAGCCTGCTAACACCAGCTAGCACTCGCAGGGGGGCATCTACTCGGTTGTCCACAAAAAAAAATCACGACTGAAGCAACCTCACGGGATTTTATGTCCGCAGAGGAAGAGAGGCGGAGAAATTATTGACGTCCCTCATTTAAATGGACAAACCCGACCGCAGTCTCCCTGGCTGAGACCTTCCTGTCTGTCAGGGACTTTCCAGTTTGCAGCTGCCAGACTAACGACAAAAGGTGGTGACGTAGCGACACGAAGCACCGCCCCCTCGGAGAAAGAGCCAATGAGCTTACGCCTACATTCAGGAAGCTCTTTCCCACAGCAAATCAGATTCGTGATCACATTGCCCTTCGCTAAAAACATAAACATAGAGCTAAAATCGAGCAATGTAGCTTTGTTATTGCAATTTCAGGGCAGTTTTGCCATGATCAGTTCTTGCCTCAAATACATTATCATCCTCTAATTCACGGTTCTGTCTGGTCAATTACTGTCCTGTTTGCGTGTTTTCAATTGAATATGATGTGTATACAATACCAATAGCCCTTGTCTACTTATACGTGGCTGCCATTGCACTACATATCAACAAGATGAGATGAATTTAATATCACTAATGGATTAAATCACATGTATGAGAACAACGGCTGCAAAAATCCGCATGCCTCCTTGTTGTGCAAATAATTGCACTTTGTACTGAACACAGTATATATTATGGTTGTTTGTGGTGCACAATTGACATTAAAAAAAAAACACAACAAAATATGGCATATGTTTTTTTAGTTGCGTATTATCATTTCATCTTAAATTGAAATAGAAACATTCAGTATGCAGAGGAATCTCATTCTGCTTGGTGGTAGCCTGCCCAGAAAAATATACTGATTGTAAACATCACAATGCCACTAAATTTGGTTAGAGTTTCTTTGGGATACATCTACGAAACCAAAGGGGGAAAAAGAAAAATAAGCTTAATTTATTATTAGAAAATGAAATATAATTTGTTACTGGGATATTCTAGAGAGCAACTACTGTTAAAATAATATTAAAAGTACATTTCCTCCACCAATAAAAAAAACATTTAAAACTGACTCCTAGTCATTGTCTTGAATCCCAACCCTTACTCTAATCATGAATAAATCAGCAGTGCTCTAATTCCGACACTTGAGAAACCTTCTGAGTTTCTAGGTTTTGGGACACAGCCCTTCAACTAACATCACCACAACACAATTAGAGGCAACCCCTTTCTGTCTTATCATTTCAATCATTACAAGCATTTGTTCATATACAGATTATTATTTGACACAGGGTTGAGGTTATGATGTTCAAGTCCTTCTGTAGGTGGTTTTAGTCAAGCAAGGCTGATACAGGAGCAGCAGAGGATGTTCACAAAGCAGGAAGACTGTGGTGGTTCCTGCTCAGAGCTTCTTCACTCACTAGAGATGCAGCAGGCGGACGGGCACGCAGTCCTTTGCTGCTCGACGTGAATGACCTATTTGTTCAAGCTCAAGTACTGTTGGAGCCTGTCCCACACACCAGGAGGAGAAAAGGAGGGAGTCTGCCTTTCTAAAAGACACATTCATCTGTCCTCTTAAAACGGGACAATTTGTGTAAAGGTGCCATTTACAGTATATAAATGTAAAGAACAACTCTCACTGCAGCTCTGATGTTTTAACTCTGGAGAGTTTGCATGGCTGGCTAATTTACATAACTCTGTGCAAAAGTCATTACACATAACTGTAAATAGAACAGGATTTGATAATTTCTTCAGAAGGAGCCCAAAAGAAAGTATTCCACATGAAGAAATATGTATCTTTCAATGTTTCAATAAGTTTCAAGGAAAGGAAGAAAATTTAAAAGAACACAATGAACCAAGGCTTATGTAGTGTAAAAGAAAAACATATAAAGAATTTATATCCAATTAGGTCATGTTGGATTTGATAAAAAATATAAAGACAGGTGAAACCTGTCAACTAAAGTGTATCAAATTACACAGTACAGTGAGATGCATAACTTATATACCCGATGTCAAACTATATCAACACATAATTATGTGTCACCTCCATCTACTCAAATCATTTTATCATTACTCTCTGATTTACATTAAATCAAAAGTGGGAAACCTTTATAGCAACCAGGTCGAATGCTGGCCATTTGGACTTAGTATCAGTTATTGTATGAGGGCTGATTGGTACTCTGACTCAATCAGATCCAACCCTACTACCCTGGACTGGGTACATGTTTTTTTACCCTGGAGTAGTCCAGGAGGAAATCTGCAGTATAAACTACACAAATGTGACCTTGTTTCCTACCCTAGTGAGCCCCTTAAAGGTGCTAGGTAAACAAGCCTGCTAGAAGCAATGTTTCATAAATATAGGCACATTTTTCATCTTGTCTCTATTTCAAATCACACGATGAGTTCATCATAATTTAACTCTGGAAGAGGGCATAGCAAACCTACCTAAGACAGTCAGGGTCACATAGAGCTGCAGATGCCCTCAAGGGTTGCACATACAAGAAAAACAAGCATCCCTCTTCCCAAACCCTCCTGATGAAAAAAAACAAATCATCCGCCCGAATGGGCGGACTTGGGCTGGGCTGAGTGTTGCATTGTGGGACTGCAAAAAGAGCTGTTTCAGCTCTAGTGTGCCCTCCTCTGTCTGTTATGGGCTGGAGGGAACATGGGTGCCGTTCTCCCCTGCACCTTTGGCCTTGTGCAGAGCAGCCTGAATACGGAAGTGTGTCCGTGATTCCATCGAGTAGTTTTTGTAATTTTGCCTGAAACACAGCGAACAGAGTAATTTACAATCACATCAGAGATGAATCCAAAACTAAATTCTTATTTCATTATAGTAAACCCACCAATCAAATCAATGGCTTATCATCAAGTCAAAGCAACCCTTACTATTTATTCTAAAACTCCCAGTAACATTTATTGAAAACTACAAAGATGGATTGATATGAAGTATGTAACTTAAAAAAACACTGTCAAAAGTGATTTTTAGTTAGACACTACATGAAAAAAATGTATGGCATAGTAAGCATTTCATTGAACTGCAGCAAGCAAGCGGAGGATCTTACTTTGCAGTTTCTAGCAGTTTGATAGCTTCATCTCTCCTGCCTTGCTCCAGACACAGCAGGCCGTGCTCCAGCAGGGCATTAGGAACCAGGTAGTGGTCATACTTGATCTGAGTCTCACTGAGGATAAAGTCAAAGCATGGTAGTTACAGTATGTGTGGAGGTGAAGTCAACATGAACAAAGATTCCCTTTCAACTGTTGTTTTCACAACTGAGCTGCCTTTATTCACCAGAGGATGCACAGCAAATGTGATAAGGCTGATTGGTGATGACTCACAGCAAGAAAACTAGAGCATATCTGTTGTTCTGGTTTGTTTAAGCATTCATGTATTGAATGTGTCCATGCACTTCACTGAGAGAAGCTTACTTGCAGAGGACGAGGGTAAAGTAGTGTTCTGCCTCCTCTTGGTGCCCCAGGTGTTTGAGACAGAGTCCCTTCAAGAGGCTCAGCAGACATTGATCATCTATGGTGAACTCAGTCCCTGACAAACACACAACAGTTAGGATCAAACAGATAATTTTGGACAAACATTGAAATAAAAAGATTGTACCTGGAGACTATACAACTAATCTGAGATGCTCACACTAAATCTAGCACCAGAATAGTATCTAAAATAAATGCAATCTACCATAGCATGTTAATATCAAAAGAAAAGTAACACTGAATTTTAATTCAATAGAATAATCCTCTTAGCTCAGGTAAATTATTCTACGTACTTGGGCTGCTCTCGAGTTTAGTCTGTGCCTCGTGCAGTGTTTTCAGCATGCCCTCTGTCAGGTCTTTGTGTTTGCCAATGACTGTGTAGCCGTTCCAGATGTACATCATCTCCTAGAAAACACGCAAATACACACAAATGGTACAAGAACAATAATCACAGAACTGCAAGCCTACAGAGGTAACAGTGTAAAAATCCTGCCATGCTTCAGGTAATGCAGAGCGACACTGGAAAATTGCCTTGTCCAGTACTGACCAGAGGAGGAGCAGGAAGGGGAATGGGGTTTTCTGCAAGGTAGCGACGGGCTTTCCTGATCGCAAACTTCTCTGTTGGTAAAGATTTTCCTGCTATTTTCTGCTTCAGCCCTGGGACCTGCCTGAAGTTTGATAAAATATACACATACATAACAGTGAAATGGAGAAAAAATAAAACACATTAGAGATATACTGAAGGTCCAATTAAATGTTCTATTAGTGGAGCAGTCTTACTGCCGTCTACCATCACTAAAACACTTGTATAGCTCTGTGCCACAAACAGAATTTAATTAGAAACATGGTCATTTTAGCTGTATTACCTGTCTGATAGAAATCACATCTCTTATATTAGTTCATATTCCTTATCAGAGAGAGTCTCTTCCAGAGGAAGACTCATCTGTTTGTCTGTGCATACTGCGAGTCGTTTCACTTGTGCCAAAGCTCTTAGTTCACACCTGAAAAGAGTGAACGCCGTCTCCCCGAAGGTTAGGCAATCATCCGTAGTCAGCATGCTGAGGTAGGCTGCTTTCATATACGCATAGGTAGCCTGAGGGAAGGAAAAACGCGGTTATTACTGCAATCCCATCTTTCCCTTTTTAACAAGATGAGGAGAGAAAAAAAAACTACAACTGTGTGGAGTTTAGAGAGCCGGAGTAAAGCTGCAGAACTCAAGTCCATTCTTTACTTTGATTTCAAGATATTTTTTATTTTCAGCCACTGCAATGGCTGACTTGGCTTTCTGTCTCTCTAAATAGCATTCAGCGCAATTCATTTTCCTTTTCACTATCACTTTCAGATTCTAATTGGATTTTGCATTGCGTATTGTTGCTTCCAGGTGAAACCCCTGCAACTTATAGTGCGAGGGAGAGAAGAGGGCTGATATACAACAAAGGTGCCCCACTGGAAGTGAACTGGGGAGCAATTTCTGTTTAAGGTATGCATCATAAGCACCAAGACACCACATAAGGTGGTGGCTTTATGTTGGAAGGATTACATGTTTCTCTGTGAGCTGAGAAAAGATCAATATCTCTTTATGAAAATTACTTTAAAAGAAGTAAAGCTTAAAATCACATTGGTGCTCTTATTTTGACACTGGTGATCAGTCAAAACCACAGGTGGGTTGTCACCCTTGAACATCTGTGCACATTCAAATCCCACACTACGGTGTCCCACCTTGGACCAGGAGTTCTCCTTGCTGAGCAAGTCAGCATAGAAGTAGGCCATCTTCCAGTGTCTCTTGTATGTGAAGCACCACATCAGCTCCCAGTAACACATGTGGTGGAACTGCTTCCACTGCTGCTGAGCCTCACAGCACTCCTCAAAACGCTTGATAGCCTGAAAATATACAAATCACAGAGAATCTCACCTTTTTTAACATATGCAGTGTGAATGCAGCGAGCAACTCAATTCAAATCATGTTCAGTGATTCAATAAAACTTCAATTCTCTTCAATTTAACGCTGGTTCAGGACATGTGATGATTTGTGCTAAGCATGAACACGAAATATGCAGTATGCATATGCATTTTATTTTTCTTATTTTTGTGTATAGAAATGACAGGCACTCACAGCATCCAAGTTGCCTTTGATCTCCTCTATTCGACCAGCGAAGAACAAGAAGATGGATCCCTAAGAGAAACAAAACCTCGGTATGTTTGGGAACATGACACCTCTAATGATGCAGAAGTATTTTTAAATACACAGCAGCTAATTCGAGCAAACCTTAGGATATTTTTTGAGGTAAGGCTGCAGCAGTTTCTCTGCATCTTCAACGTCTCCTTCTCCAGTGCCTGTGAGAAACAAGCAGAACAAACTAACCTTGTCTGTTTTTGAGGTTGGTTGCAGCAGTGTGTG
Organism: Pempheris klunzingeri; assembly: GCF_042242105.1. Classification (NCBI taxonomy): domain Eukaryota; kingdom Metazoa; phylum Chordata; class Actinopteri; order Acropomatiformes; family Pempheridae; genus Pempheris; species Pempheris klunzingeri. The sequence continues at coordinate 14,055,636 of NC_092017.1, forward strand.
TGTGTGTGTGTGTGTGTGTGCATGTGTGTGTGTCCTTGCTCACCCAGTATGAAGCTCATGAAGGTGTGATAACAGAGCAGCAGCATGTTACAGAGGAAGGATCTGAGTGTGCTTTCTGCAGAGCCCTCCTGAAGCTGCTGAAGACCAAACTCCTGCATGATCACATATACGAACACACACACAAAGACAAGCACTCGTGAGCTCAGACCACACATTCATTCTGTGTAGTAAATAGTTTTTTTATTCAGCTTGTGCAGGGTGAGCAGAGTCTGCTTGTTTACCAGAGTGCTTTTAGGCATCCAATTTGAAAATGTGCAAGCACATAATGCAAGATATACTGCATATGCATATCATGTCGGCACAACTCTTGAGATACCAGATGTGATTTTTTTTTTAAACAAAAAGAAAAATGGAAGATAAATCAAAAAGTGATTCCGTCTACCGAATCAGAATGAAATACTTTTAGCACAACAAATCAAAATCAGGATCCAGAGAAATGGTACAGTCATTAGTTATAATGATCAAAGCAATTTTGAAGTTTCGTCTCATGCTTTCACTAAATGTGTCGGCACTTACAACACAGTACTCGTATGAGTTTCACCACAATAACAGGTAAGTGAGTCAGCTATGACGGGTTCTCATTTGCCAGCAGAACTCACCTTATTACCGGAGAAACCGACAAACTCCAGCAGCTTGAGTGTCCGCGTAGGCAACATGGAAATCATCTACAGGAAGTAAACAAGCGGTGGAATTGAAATGCAAGCAGCAGGATTAGAGCAGGATTCCTTTTCTTTATCATTGCAACACAAGTGGTTTCCGAGCAGATGATGCTGAATTTCACACATACGTTGTAGAGGGCCATGGGTTGTACAGTAATTACAGATGTTTTCCAACCAACACAGTTTTCACCCAAAATAAGTGAAACAATAACAGGAACAAGTGCAAATGTCTAGTAGCCCTAGATAATACTTCTTCAATATAATTCATAACTTTACTTACTGACAACTTATTTGACAAGACTTCAAATTGATAGCTACATTTTTAATATTTTGTGCCAATTATTCTTTCTTATTGGAATGTCTGCACAAAGAGTATTTTCTGATTTATTAGATGGTCACTAACATTAATAAAAAATGTGCACAAAAGAGCAGAAGAACAACATGTGCTATAATATAACACTGATTGATCATTTCTGCATGAGGAGCACTAGGCTCAAAACATGCTGCTTATCTGCATCTTTTGCTCCCTGCGTGCTTCTGTTTAATTCTGAGCATCTTAAGCACCACAAAAAAATGTAAGGCAAGCAAGCGGGTTTCAATCTTTTTTACTTTGGCTCAGGCTTGATACTTTCTGGAAGTAATTTATTCCACAATTCATGATGTGAACAACTATTCTTTGACCCTTATATGATTACAAATGCAAACACGCAGCCTTGTACTTACTAGATTAAAAGCTCCTACTCCCAGTTTAACACCACCCTCAAAATGGCCATGGTTGTTACCATGGGTGTATCCAGAGGACTGGAGGACTGTGTGAAGCTCCCTGTGAGACAAAGATAGAGGACGCAGATAAAGATGGTTTTAGAAGGAAGGTAGAAAAAGGAACAAAAGGAGGCAGAAGCAAAAGGTCTAATAGGAATCTGGGAATAACACCAGCATGACGAGATGAGAACAAGGATATTCTGGACTTCGGTTCCTCACTTGTATGTCTGGTAGCTGTTCCTCACTTTGATTCCTCCTTTGATGAAACTGATCATGTTTTCATCCTGAACAGAGAGCAGGAGAGGTAAGAGAGGGAGAAGAAAGAGAGAATCAGCTGAATAAGACATACAGTTATCAGTGGTGGCAGATTCAGCAGCAGGCGGTCTGGATAGGCCTCCTTCCTCACCTGAAGGAAGGTGAGTGCTGCCCTCTGCAGGAGACACTCTGCATAGCACACCTCAGCGTGGAGTTCATCTGGGGTGAAAACAAATACGACACACATCATCTTCAGTCAGACAGCCTGAAAGCTGCAGCATAATAGCCAAGCACACACACGTGCATATACAGTACAGGGCACACACACACCAGAAGCAAAGACTCAAACTTGCGGGCACACAGGTTTACATACTGAAACTGAGACTGCTTCCTCAATACTGACATCTGTTATTATGAGTTACGGGGACACATTTTACTCATCTAGGACTTTCGGGGGACTTCACTGACCCTCTGTGAAGGTTTTGGAGAAGCTTGATTTCTTGCGGTGCCTGATGGAGAAAGCACATAACACAAAGCCATCATCAGTCATCAGTGGTTTCCTTCCGCTAAAAATCTTCCAGATTGTTTTTCAGCAGCATTGCACTGTCCTGCATTTATTTGCTTATCTTGTTTCAATGCAAATCAGTGACTCAGCCTCTTTCCACTAAAAGACAGGATGCTGAGCTGCCACAGGCTGAAGTTACCACAAGGTGCTGACCGTGCATTAAATTTCCTACTGACAGTCACCACATTAAAAAGACAAACTCCAGCTCTGAGCTCAGGTAGGTGTTGTGTGTTTATCTGGGTAGGCTAATGAGATCTACTGTTAGTCCAGCTCTGTGTTTTAACAGATTCTCACACCGGCTCCAGGACCAGTTGTGAAAGACAGCAGCGACATTCCTTTGGCCAGTGACTCAGGATGATCTCAGCATGTTCTCTGGTTTTGGTATGATGTCGCTAATAGGAACTAATGATCAGAAGATACAGTATCGTGAGTTGTGTGTCTGAATGTCTAAATGTTTTTTATCCGCATTATAAACGCAGATCAACCTCACTTAAAAAGAAAGTTTAATTTTTTAAATCAAACTTTTTTGTCTGTATTTAAACTGGCTTGTTTATAGGTTTATAGGCTGCTGCTGACTAGAGACGAACTAAACAAAATCCCCTGTCATAGTTTATCAGCTGGTCATCAGGGCATTATTGCACCCTGGTGGAAAGTCTTACCGCTGACAAATAGCCTGGGCCTCCTTCATCGTGTTTCCAGCAGCCAAGATGTGTTGGGGTTCAAAGGTCATCATGGCCTGCATCTCCAGGATGGTGGCATAGGTCAGAGCGTGGTACATGCTGTCTTTGGCTCTGTAAGGAAAGACAACACACAGACTTGTTTTCAGTGATATTCCACTGGCCTTTTTGGGGTTATGGATATTAAATGACAAATAGATTCAGGTAGATAATGTGCTGTTTCTGGTGAGCCGACAGGGATGATGAATAGGTGAGGAAAAACTTTTGTTTGTACACTGTTGCCCATAAAGTTGGAATAAAATGTTTTTTACCTCTTCTCATGAAATGATTGTGACAATGTGATTTATTCTTGATAAATAAAGTGTATATCTTCTAAATCTTATTGATCAAACTCTTCCTATCATATCACAGTGAAACTTAAACCACAATTAACCGTTGCAAACTGTGTATTCAGGCTTTAACAAAATTGGGGGTATTGAACAATTATTCCAACTTTATGGGCAACAGTGTATAAGAGAAGAGTTAAAGCTGAATACAGTAGTCACTTAATCAGGCATTGGAACAACATGAGCATAGGATATAAAAAGCTTTCCTGCCAACAGAGGTGAATACTTGGAAGACTAAAACCCCACCAATACGCAGAAAAGAAAAAGAAACAGTTAGTGTCTATTTATATCTGTGGTTGTTGGTGTTCCACGTCACACTCTGTGTCTAAAAGGAGGAGCTCCTGCAGATTTTAAAATGATGACGGAGGAGTAAAAGTGTTGTAAAAGTACCGCACACAATTCTCCGGTAGATGTGCTTGTTGTTCCAGTTCAAAGATTTTGTTGCTCCAGTTATAAGCCATTACTGAACTAGTCACATAGATGCATGTTAAATAGCAAAACCAACAGAACTACAGGTTTTTCCATTAACATACTGTCCTACTACAGTCACATATGATGGTTAAAATGGCTTTATATATTCTGTATTTATATATGTACCAAACATGAAGACAGGGGTGTGTAGAGAGGAATGCTGTCGGTCTGCATAACTGACATTTCACTGCTATTCACCACAGACATGTGACCCGCGCCTGTGACGTTACTCTTCATAGTAACCTTTGGTGTGACTGGACACCAAATTTGCATCACCAGATTTTTCAACCACTGGAAACGCAGACCGCCAAGAAAGTGGTATGAGACTTTTACCCCATCTGGGACCTTAAAGTGCAGCAATAAATCAGGCTATCAGCAGTACACAGAGAGAGTTTGTTGAGCTTCAACTTGTCAGCTACAGGAGTTAATACTATTCATTCAAATCCAGAGTCTAACATGTAAACAACAAACCAACTCAGAAACAAGCAGGAGGCAACAGAGAGAGTCAGAGAAGGCAGAGATACGGAGTTGGAGTAGCAGAGAGATTTGCCTGCCTTACATTTCCATCACGTCAGGCTTATGTGAAATGGCAGCACAAACGCAAGCTGAGAAACCTTTTAAGATGGAGCTGTGAGTTAAATGAACTGTTTGTAGATGTGCTGGAAGTGGCTGAGAATTCCAAACATTTCACAGCAGCACTCAGATATTTTTCAATCAGTATCATCTCAGGGCTCGGGCGTTCAAAGGTTTTGACCCTCCGCCGTGTTCCATGATGCAAGGGAAGAGTTGTGTTGTACTTTCTCAAGAATGTTTGTGTGCACACGTGCCTTCTATTCAGGAAGTTCAGTGATACCAAGAGTGTTGCTACATGCAAAAGTCTGTCATTAAAGTTGCAGAAATTAGCAGCTAATTTTCAAAATTACACATGAACCAACTGTGTTGTGTGTCATACTACAGTATTGTACACCTTCTGCACCCATCCTGCTACAGCTGTGAGGAGTGGGGCAGGACAGTGAGATGAGAGATTACGGTTGCACTGTTTTGGCCTGGTGGCATGTTTGAACAGAGAGCTGGCAAATAAATCTAAGCCTGCAGCTCAATGGCCCTGGGATTTGAGAGGTGATCTAGACAAAAACATGACTGGTTATTTATGTATTTATCTATGTTTCTACAGTGTTGTAGCTGAGTCTGCAGTGGCTCCTTGACTACGAAAAACATATCGCCTGGGCCTCAAATATCTGAACCCTTTAAGAGAGAAGTAATTTAAAGAGATAACTCTGCTTATAGGGGACTTATATAATGTGGTATGAGCTGCTCACTTGTAGTGATATTGATGCAAACTACACAACCTCTGGCCAGAAAAATTAAAGCAAGGGGGCATCTTGTACAGTTGAAATTAACCACAGCAAATGGGTCCAAAACATTTTAAACCACAACATAGCACTCAACACATCCCACAAGAGAATACATCATCTTCAGTACATTATATTCTCTTCACAGACCTCCTCTTATCAATTGTTTTGTTCGTTCAATAGTTGTATTGTACAGTTCATAAGACCCCAGCTTCTGTCGACCCCTCAATATCATTACATTATATTATTTTATTAAAACTTACACCTTCACACACACACAGTATATACACTTGGAGCAATCTGTGATTAAGCGAATCAGTGCCTTGCTCAAGGACACTTCTGTAACTACCTACCTTACCACAAATCACCGACATAGACAACCAACTGAGCTGCAGGGGCCCCTCACTTGCAAATGAGTGATTGAAACCAACTTCAACCCAAAATCTCAGCTAACCCTTTAAGGCCATTGCAGTCCAAGAGGATCCAAACATATTCTAAAAGATAATTGTCCCCATAACATGTCTTCCTCCCAGTGCATGCTGGCATAGGCTGCAGCTGCCACTGACCATGAACAGGAATGTAAGGGTCAAAGTAATGGGCATATGATTGATTTAAGTGCATCCGCACAATGAAAGCTCTCGCTGAAAGAGTCTTACTAGTATTTTAATAGCTGCTTGTGTGTGTGTGCTGCAGAGACTCTGGTATAGCCTTGTCCCACCTGACTGCGTCAGAACACAGCCGGAGGAGGGGGAAAGGAGACACAGATCGAAGTGGAAAAGAACTGGAAAGCACACGTGGACTAATACAATGGACAGACCAACACAAGGAGGACAAGGGAAGCCTCATCAGGTGTGTCACATCCTCAGGGCTGCTTGTTTGCAAAGTCTTTCAGATGATCTCTTTTACAATGCAGCAGATGTCATCACACCTTACATAATATTACATAAGCACGACGCCTCAAGCCATCATCTTCCTCACAAAACCTTTTTCAGAGCAGCAAACAGGAAAAATCAGAGGAGGTTGTGGGCGTTGCTGAGTTTTGTGCAAACCAAACAAAATAAAGTCATGCATCAATTTGATTTATGTGCTGCATTCAAATGTAAAACAACACTTGAATGTGACTGCATCCGTACTGTGAACTGAATTCTTTTTTTAAACTAGGTACGGGCTGGTGGGAAGGAAGCAGCAACTTGTATGTAATTAATCTAACTTTTTTTAAACAAATAAAACCTCCACATCCGTGAAAGGGACATTTTTCTGAGTAAAAAACACAATAATGCCTCTGCAGATTACCATGGATTACCCCCTGATTACTATAGGATAGACCAGTCCTATCTCTTAAAGTTCAATCTGCCCTGATTTCTGACACACATTCTGTCTAACTGCATGTGTCAAATCCAACCATTTGGGCTCAAAACAGCTACAAACGTGTACATATTTGCAACTACTGTTTGCCCAGGTGCATAGATAGCACACACAGAGCTGTGGAGAGAATATTGAGACAGAAATGAGGACACTCACTGAGGTGACAGACTGCCAAGCCTCGCTATAAGCGTTGCTGGGGTGGATTTAGACAGATTTTCCTCCAGGTTGGAATATTTCACAAATCCAGATTTAAACACTAAATCATCTTATGATTATGACAACAGGACAGGCACTTGGCAACATTTATTTATGCAATGTTGCAATGAAAGTCTCCATAATTCAATCAAACAGATTACATCACTCCAAACCTCTCTTGACACTTGCAGGGCTAAACACACCAAAATGGCTCCTAACAACAGCAAACACACCAAACTGTCAATGGCTGTCAATCTAGCCTTAATACAAAATTACATAAAGAAGTACAGGCTGACAGAAAGAACGTTCTTCTGTCTTGGTGTAAGCCACACTGAAAAGAAGAAACTGGGGCTAAGGAGTGGCCCGCAGCCCCAGAGAAGAAGTAAAGGGTGGAGGATAGTAGCGATGGTGAGATAAACACTCTGATAATAGAGCAGAATGAGCAGTAAACAATTGAGTAACTTGATGACGCAGTGTTACACCGCAAAACTAGAGGCAAGGTGTGAACCCAGAGAGGGAGTTTGTGTGTGTGAGCGCAACTGCAAGCAGCATGTCAATCATGTAAAACCTACAGCCATAAAATCATCTAAGCAGCATGAACAGCACATACCAACGTCCCTTCATCCCTCCCAGCTGTCAACACTATCTCTGTTTCTGACCTATTACTGTAGCAAGGACTCGCTATTAAGATTTTAAAATCATTGCTTGTCTATAAATGTTCTTAAATTCATTCTAAAGTTTCCAGTGATGTTTTCATAATGTCTGTACATCTTAGTTGAACAAACTGCAAACATTAAACCGCAAACAATGTAACGTAATACCAGAGGAAATCTGTAATAATCAACCAATGAAGGTGATTCAGTAAAAAAAAGTTTTGCTGAATCATCATCGAAACAGGAGCAACAGAAATGTTGCTGACATTAAATCATGTCCTTTTTTCACATCCCTCTCCTCCAATCTGAACAGGCTTCCAGCTTCAGTACATAAAAACAAGACTAAGCTCTGTCAGGCTGCACTTACAGGCAAAGAGGTGCACATTGAGCTAAATGCTAACGTCAGCATGCGAACATGCTGATGTCTAGCAGGTTTAATGTTTACCTTGTTCACTAGTTTAGTTGTGTTAGCATGCTAACATTTACTAATTGGCACCAAAAAAAAAAATCCAATACATCGATGGGCCTTTACAACTAAATTAACAACATTAATAAGGGCTCTGTTCCATTTAGGTGTCCAGTAAGCCGTCAGTGTGTACCAAGACCCTAAAACTGCAGCAGCTAAGTGGAATTCAGCCATCAGTCATTCATGTGCTTTTCTTACTGTGACATGGCAGAATGTCATCTGTGGAAAAGGCTTATTGAGTGTGAATGCAGTTTCCTGTTGGAGATCTTCACCTCCTAAGGCCAGAGAGTGCAAAAACACCTAAAAAATACAGTTGCTCGCACCCATAACATCAGCATTTTGTCTCTAATTTATCTGATGTGTCCATGAAAGCGTGAAGCCAGGTGTGCCATCTTGACTAGAGCAGACAACAGCACCTGTATTAGCACGTGGTCCAGGTTGTTCTCCTACCTGGATCTGAGCCGGGCCTGCGCCTCCTCAAATTGGTTTCTGAGGAACAGATCCAGGGCAGCCATGCAGTCCTCCAGAGCCAGGGACAGGTCTGACTGCATGCACCTGCGAAACCAAAACTATCTGGATGAGAAAAGACAAAAAGGTACTAAAAATACATCATCATTTAGTAAATAAGCCAGGCCTGAGCAGTTCTGGTCTCTTAAAATATCAATACTGGGCAAAATTCAAGTGGAACAATGTCTGAAAATATTGGGTTTATTGAAAAATTATACAGTTGTTAAAAGTGTTTATATTCGACAAGTAATCAAAAAGTCAGTCAAGAACTTTGTAATTTCACAAGAGGGGACTAAAAACACCTTCTTTGAGTGCATATTTTTTTAAAATGAAACTCTATGTTGATTCATTTTTGAAGATCGCAGAAAAGATCCACTTCACCTTACTCTGTTATGCCATCCCAGAATATCTTTTGCTGTATCTCACTACTGCAGTGACCCTGTTCTCATTCACAGCAACAAAAGCATGAAGTCTCCGAACACTGATCTTCAACAGATCTTGATATTGTTTTATTTTACCTACATATTCCTCTTTCACTTAATCCTTTCTACACCTTAACAACTTCACAAAAGACACAGAAACACAGGCAGGGTGAGCCAGACAAGCAAGGTGGCTCGAGAGAGTGCTTTGCTGTCAGTGTTATTGCTGTTTGCGTTACACAGCACATTACAGAGAGAATCAGCTTAAATTACAGTACTTGCACAACCATCAACATTTATAGAAAAACAAACTCAAGGACCAATTTTGAAGATCATCCATTCGAGGCGAAGAACAGATGTTACTGGTGTGTTCAATCATTTGTGCTTCCTCTTGTAAATACAGCTCACTGTTGTTTTTACATGCGAAAGCGACAAACTCCTCCTAATGATTGCTGATAATGTTGCTCTGTATTCAGAGTTCATTACATGGTGCACATGACCCTCGCGTGACGAGTGAATAGCGTGGCCAAACTGGGCACAAGTCATGACTGAGAATCCTGCAGTCCTTCGTCAAAAGGCTTCCTCCTCTTTGATTTCACACACTGTACTAATAATGGATCTGTGTAAATGTGTTTTATTTCTTCACTTCAGAGAACAGCACACAGCATGTGAAAAATTTAACATTAACATTCAGCATCATGAGCTGAATGAATGAATGAAATCTGAAACTAATGTCTTTCAACATTAAGCTGATTTCATTATTTCTTTTGGATTATGCCTTGTTTTGTAGAATGATACTTTCTTTGTTCAGTTAATTGCTATTTATGTTCATTTGAATCATGACATATTAGAAAAGGGGGCATATTTTCTGAATTTTATATTTGTTATGTTATCGATGCATTTTTGGAAACTGTGAACCTGCTTTCTCTTTCATTTCTTCTTGATATGCAGTTTGGTTTTGTGCTTTACATTTTCAAGGCCACTGTACTGGTCATGTGATTTGAGTCAGTGTTAGGACGTCCGCAGCGAACATTAGACAGATGTAGAAGAATAGGAGAGCTGACACTGAGCAAACACAACTGCATCTAATGTGTGTGACAGCAGTGATTAATAAACAACATTCATGCTCATAAGAAACACAGAGGAGTTCTACACTTATAACCCACACACACACACACACACACACACCACTGCTACCATCACAAAGGAGCACACACACTGATGCAGCTCTGGCTAATGACATGCGGGTGACTGCTGTGCTCACCATATGACCAGCAGCAAGCTGCAGCTTCCAAAAAACAGCACGAGACTCACAATAACGACTGCTGTCACAGAAACATGTAAGTTTAGTATACATTTGTCTCTAGACGGAAACATGATCAAGAAATAGTACTAAGTCTCACTATCACAATGAAGTTAATAGATGTTCACGTTCATCCATTTTATAATTGAGTGCCTCCGACATGAAAGGATCAATAATACAAACATCAATAATGTCCAGAGGATATTTAAACAAGGTAGCATACTGTAAATGTCTTTATGTCATTGATTTCAAGGATAATGCTGCAGAGTCACATGTCTTCTCATAGTGGCCTGTGACTACATTCAGCCAGAGCTTCCTCTGCTGTGTCGTAACAGTTTTTCTCTGTATAAATATACTTTAGTGCAGTGACCACTTACTATCACTTCGACTATAACAAGCTTACAGAAGAACTAGAAGTAATCCAAGCCATGTGTTTAGGCACAGCTACCAGCATCTGTTTTGTCTTTAGATAGTTGAATTAGACTTAGTGTGTCTCATAGTTCCTGTGCTGAGTCTGCATTGACTATATGAATTACCTGGACCTTAACTATCAAAAATAAATACCTAGCCTTGACTCTAACAACCAAGTCTTAACCCCACACATATCTCAGATATCACATTATTCAGTCTCATTAAAAAGCTTACAGCCTTGCTGGAGTCTCATCACCTGATATATAATAAATGCCAGTAATTGTTAAGGGCCTGCGGTATTTTGGAGAACTTGTTTACATATGTGGCACAAACATTGTACCCAGCAGGTATAGGTGCATATAACGTAATGGCTCTGATCAACCTTCCTTCCTTCCGAAATGAGTAAATCAGTAAGTTACTATGCTGTCAGCAAGCCAATGTGGGAAAACAATCAGTGGCTTCATCGTTTCCTTACAACTGGAAACTAACTCAACTGGTCCTGACTGACAGGAAGACAAGATTTTAACAGGTTTACACCTTAAATACAATCTGAGGCCCGAGGACACTGAAAAGAAAAGCAACCAGCTCTCAGTCAGCGAGCAAAGATTATCACACAGCACAGGACATTGTGCTTTAAATGAGGGAATAACTGACAATTGTATGAAAGAAAGAAAAGGCATGAGGAACAGCACAATGAGGCCAGTCTGTTAGGTTCAGGATGTGCATACCACGCGATTGTCCCAATAATTTAATTGAACTTAAAGTCAGCTGAAACACTGGGTTGATTTCTCTTGAGAGCAACTTGCACAATGATGATCATTATCAGTGAGGCACAAAAACACACACTCACAGATAAAACCACTGTTCATATATGTGCTCCTGCAAGCGCTCATTAAAACCAGAACACACACACACACACACATCTCTCCAAGAGTGGTGAAGCATTAGTTGATCGACTGTTGTTCAGTCAGCTCACCACATTTGTTACTGGCTGGTATAAGATGTTTGGAGGCCTCATAGCGTTGAGCCGAGACACAAAGGAGCCAAGGTGCTCCTACAATAAACCATGTTTGTCCACATGTCTGAGTCTCACAGCAACACACACACACACACACACTAATCACACACTTACAGAGCATCTTATAGAGTCCGACTGAATGACAAACAAAGGCAATCCCAAACATGCAGCAAGTACCTTACCCGTTTGACAGAGTCTCTTCTTCTCCTGACATTTTCATCTGGCATCAAAGTGTGTGCGTGTGTGTGTGTGTGTGTGAAAGAGAGACGGAGAAGGAGGGAGAGGACAGAGAGAAGGAAAATTGCAGAAGTGAATGTGAGCCTGGGGCCTTTCCAGTAGTGCAGTGTAATGGTCTGTGTCTCTTTCTGTAGCAGCAGCAACAAGAGGAGAAGCAGCAGCAGAAGGGCAGGCGGGTGAAAGAGACACAGAGAGGGGGAGAGATAGAGAGAGAGAGAGAGAGAGAGAGAGAGGGGGGGGGAAGACTGAAGGTGAGAGGGAGGGAGGGAGAAAGTAAGGAGGAGCAGCAGCAACAGCAGACCTTAATAAGATTGGGATGACTATTATACATGAGGGGAGAAAACACAGTCTATCTGTGCTGCCTCTAACACACACACACACACACACACACACACACACACACACACACACACACACACGCACATACAAAATGCCTGTCCCACCTCTTCCGACCATCTCCTGAATGCTACGCACTGCAGTCTCTGATTGGTTAATGCAAAGTCAGAGGCGGGGCTAAATGCCCAAGATTCACGGCCTGGTCATTTTTACATACGATGGGAACCAAAAAAACAAAAAACAACTAGGAGGGAACACAGAATGAAAACTTAAAAATGATAAACAAGTTATAACAAGTCCTTCATTCATTCATGACATAAAAATCTGTTCCTGCTGCTGCTATAGGTGGGAGAAGGGAAATGAGGCTTGAAAGATGGAAAAATGAGAGTGCTGGTGCGTCGTGAGATTCTCAGCCGGTCCAGTCTGCTGCAGTGTTCAGTCTCTGCCACTGCAGCGACGGGAGAGTCCAGAAATAGAGGACATAGGTGCAGCACAGCAGCTCGTACTGTGGATGCACAGTACCTAATGATAAAATAATGAATGAAAACCAGGCTCAGTGCCAGAAGTTACGGTGTCTTAAAACCATATCGGCTTTAGCTCAGAGAGGACTGACTGGGCCCACGACACACATTAGCTGCCAAGCACTCAGAGCTGTACTTGACAAATAGTGCAGACAATTTGCCCCTGTGTACACTAGCCCACTGACAAAGGCTAACTGGTACACTAAATAGAATAGAGCCATAATTAAAGGCATTAATTAGACCTGCTATGACAAATTAAAATATCTTTTGTGAAAAGATCCATTATCTAATGCCAGAAAAGTGCTAAGATCATTACTTTGTTCAAAAAAGTGGCAAGCAGGATTAAACACACTCTGGTTTGAACAAAGCACGTGTCAACACTGAGTAACTGAATCACCAGTTAGAGTAATTAAATAGCTTTTTCTCTTCTCGTAGAAATGCTTGTTTTATTCACCTCTGTAATTAATTATTGAATTGTTGAGACATAAAATAACTTCAGATAGCTTTTTTGTCCAACCAATAGTCCCAAAGACCAAAGATATTCAGGTTTACTATCACATGAGACAAAGACAACCAGCAAATTCTCACGGTTCAGAAACTAAAACAATTGTTGCCACTTCATTTTCTGCCAGCTAATTAATTTATCGGCTAATTGTTTCAGCTCTAAACTGCATACCTGGTGTGTCTGAATTATCTTGACAGGCACTGTCCATCCTCAAAAGTGAACAAATCACTTGCAAGACAATATCAATCGAAAGCTCAGGAAAATATTACATGTACAGCAGCAGCACATACACACTATTTAGTAACACTGATACCATCAAGAAAGCAGACAGATCACACTCATGTGACTCTGTCAGGGTGCTCATCACGTTTGACATATTTTTCTCCCTCATGGCAGCCCATGAACACAATCACAGGAGCACAGCCCTTTGGCCAGCACAGACCTTTATAGATCTTTATAGACTGTTGTTGAAAAAAAAGAAAAAGAAAGCTTAATTGTTGCTTCAATCTCTTGTTTGGAGGAGAGAGGGTCATGGGTTTAAGGTGGAGATAATTAGATTTGATACGCTGCTGTTCTCATGGTGGAGAATTAGATTTGACAACAACAGAAAAACAAGCTTGTATGACTCCAGAAATGTTGCCAATTCAAACAATTTATCCTTTCAGCTTAATATAATAAGAAATAATATGCAAATCCCTGCTGCTTTTATGCACCACACAAATCATCCTAAACCTATGTAGTCCTAAACACTGGTGTCAGTGAGATGAGTCTTTTCCTTCAACAATCTTCAGATGAAACGGATATGATGCTTTTGTTATGCAGCACAAAATACAAGCAATAATAACCACTGACAAAATAATTGATCAAATAAGGCAAAATAATCTGAATTTGAAAGTATGTAGTTGGAATAATGCAGCTGGAATGACGGCATGTATTGAGTCTATAAGAGGCTAAATGGATTTTTAGGGTAAAATTAGGTATGACGTAAAATTGTTGCCTTAAAGCAACAATTTGTTGCAACAAATCGTCGCTTTAAGGCAAATTGCAACACAAAACAATAATGAACCAATGGTCTGACACTCATATCTGTCCATTAAATGTGCAGCTGACGCCAGCAGCCTTTACAGGTAGGCAGATTTTGTTAGTGTTTCACATAGCCGGGCTAGCTGTTCCAGTTTTTATGCTAAGCTAAGCTAACTGTCTCCTAGGTGTGGTGTAATATTTAGAAAAAGTGAGTTTCCTCAGATCCAAACACACACAGCTGCCCTCCTCCTCAGGCTCCCACTAAATCCTTCACATGCCTTGACAGAGACTGCAGGATTAGACATTGGCTCATGTTGACACTCATCCAGTCATCACTTGACAGAGAGAGATGATTCTCAGTTCCTCTCTGCCTGAATTATTGATACACCAAACAGCAGGGAGAAGCTGCCAAATGTCAGCGACCTTCTGATGACCTTTAACTCAACATGTCAGCATTACGTCAGGAGCTCCTGAAAGTCAGCTGTAACGTGCCACCTGTTCACAGCGGCTCAGTCACAGTTCACTGTCCACTCTTACCCATTTGACGATTTTGTTGACTCCAGACCATCTTTGTTTCCCGGCAGCTGTAACCTGAAACAGAGACAGAATCGAGGCTGTTTAGAGAAAAGAAGCACATCTCCAGGGACTGAAAACCAGCTGAAAGGCCAGCTATTGTTTGAGGAACATGATCGTGAGAGCCATAGAAAAGCATGCACTGATATAAGCCTTATTTGTTGAGGACATTTCTCCAGAAATGAATGTGGCAGTTTTGGGAAAGTGTCTGTGAGGTGGGCCTGATACGGGAACAGATCTTAAGAAAGTTTTGGTGATAAGTCTCACAAAAGTTTTCAACCGTAATCCAGAATATGCTTTTATCTGATTTTGTTTTTTCCATTTCCTTAAATATACTGAATATTGTCCTTCAGTGGTTTTCAATTCAAAGACACTCACCCGAAGTCTGTGATGATGGGATCCAGTTCTGGACTGTTTATGACTGACAACCTGGGGAAAGAAATAAAAGTCAGCCTGTGTGCGACAGCAGGAGGAAGTAGGAGATAAAAAAGCTACTGAAAAGGTCCAAATGTATCACTGACTGTGTTACTATGAACACTGTGAACCGCACAGTGCTTTTTGTTTTCTTTGTGACACCGCTGATTGTTCCCGTCTATAAGATTAAATGGCTGTGTTCACAATGTGAACGTACCGGCTCGGGGAGTCCGGGCTGTCAGGTATGTCTTGCGCCTGCACCGCATCCCTGTGAAGAGGTCAAAGGTCACCTTAGAGGGAACGTACGAATGGACCTCATGATGGTGAGAGGAGGATGTGTGTCACTGAGGAGTTTCACACAGGCAGGTTAAATTAAAACTGCTAACCAGCCATAGGAAAGATATATGTGATCAATGAGGGGCAACAAGAAACGTTACTCAAAAGTCGTTATATATATACGTTACAGTATCAAATACACTCAACGCT
Organism: Pempheris klunzingeri; assembly: GCF_042242105.1. NCBI lineage: Eukaryota > Metazoa > Chordata > Actinopteri > Acropomatiformes > Pempheridae > Pempheris > Pempheris klunzingeri. Next base: position 14,071,255 of record NC_092017.1, read on the forward strand.
GAATCATCGGCAACAAATGATGACGACACCAACAAGGAAGCACATATCAGCAGTAACACATGCTTGAATGGACTGAGGCTGTTCCTCATATTTTGTGCTCTATCTTGTTATCAAAAACACTTGGAGTACAGTATTTCATTTAAATCAGTGTGAAGCTTCTGAGGCAGCATTCAGGCCTTAATAATCTCCATTTCAACATATAATGTACATCTACAGTTCAAAGATTAGAGGTAGCTGGTTGGTGTCCAACTTCTTTAGCCTGTGATTCCTTGTACATGTCGCAAATTTACCACTTCTGGTTATTTACATGTTACTTCCTGCTTCACACTCAGGTAACCATGTATAAAAATGAAAACAAAATGAAAAAATATTACTTTAAAAAAAAAAAAAACTAAACGTGTTTCAGCACACTGAAGCCTGCTGGGCCACATAATTGAATGTAATGTTGTCTAACAGGCTACTGGTTGGCAACAAAAGGCTGTCAAAGGCTTAATGAGAGCAGTCAGGAGGATCATGGCACCAGACTTGTGTATCCTCCTTTTAACTCACTGTGGTCAGACTCTCCTTCAGCTGCCTGTCAAACACAACTTTCTGCTTTCTGAATGCTGCTGTTACTGATGCCCCCACAGTGTGGAAACACAGGACTGGACCTCACGGATCGTGTCTCTGCCTGCTCGTAGACATCCAGGATCACATTAGAACCATAATAATCACAAAGTGCGATCAGTCTCTCACTGTCGGCCGCTGACAAGCACCGACAAGACCAGGACTTGTACTGGTTTTCTCTTCTACTCACTTTTTGCTGTCATTTTTCCTCACGCTTCGTTTCCAGCTGGTGAGAAAACTCATTCCACAGCACTGAGATCCGGAGAAACAGCAGAATATCCCGGACAGAGCAGGTTTACACAGCGGGCATGGGTGGACAGACAGACAGACAGACAGACGGGACAGGACAGGAGCCGCTCAAACACTGACACATTTGTGAAGGCACCACGGCTGCTGTGCGTCTTCCTCCTCCTCCTCCTCCTCCTCCCTGACGTGGGGAAGGTGTGTCACCCTCCTCCTCCTCCTCATCATAATGACTTTCTTATTTAAATGCACTGCAATGTAGCTGCTGCAGGTCCTGGCTTCATGGTCCAAGCGCCCTCCAGATCAGGCTTCACACTCATTTGCATAAAAATATAAAATAACTACATAGCGTTTAACACATAAATTGATACATAAAGACGTGAATGAAACGTGTTTTAAATACTATATTTCAACTTTTAAGCCTGCAAGGATAAGAAGCCCTAAAAGTGCTCAGATGTCCATCAGCTGAGGATCATGTGATGTGACTGACAGCTCAAGAAGAGCTACTAAACTGACCTCATGGTGAGATTATTTTAGCAACTGCTGTTTGCAATGTCATGAATAAACTTTTAAACTCATGTATTTTGGCAAAATAAGTATAATTTGAAGTGCACTGTAAAATGAAGAACAGACACATGATACAAAGCTTAAACATTAATGATGTCTTTGATAATGTAGATTTTTTTGTCACACTTCTGCACAAAAACATTCAGTTCTGACCAATTGTTAATGGTGCTAATCGTTCTGTAAGACAGGGACATTTACAGGACAGTTTTTGGTACTTTCCTGCTACCGTCTGTTTCTACTCCACTTCTGCTTCTGCTTCACTGTACTTGACAGCTATAGTTGCATTTGCAGATGAAGTTTTTACATACATATCTCCACTTCATAGCTTCACTTGGTAAAAAGCTTTATGTGTTAGAGACTGTTTCAAGTAGTTACAGTGCATCATGTTTTAACAGCTAATTATGTGTTTTCTCTGAACTGTAGTGGAGAAGTGAAGAATCATACAACTGAAATACCACAGTAAAGTACTGGTACCTAAAAATGTATTTAACTACAGTACTTGGGAGTATTTCTACAATACAATTGCTACTTTTACTCAAGTAAATCATCTGAATTTCTTCCATCACTAGCCATAATATGATTAAATCCCATTAAAAACACACAAACTGCAAAACTACATGTTTAATATTTATTCTTTTTCAATTAAATGCATACATATTCTGGCCCAAACCTCCCAATAAGGATTTTTTTCTTACATGTTAGAAAATACAAAATAAAATACAATTAGCTTGAGTTTTAAAAAGCCTTTATGGGTAAGCCTAGAAACATAAGTGGTTCTTGATTTGTAAAATTTGAGGAATCTATACAAATGACAGTGACATGTCTGCTTGCCTTGAAATGTGAGAGAGTGAATCCATGAACTGTAGTATGACAAGAGACTCAACCTCGTTGTGTTCAATAAACTGCAATATGAGAGACAGTCTGCTCTGAGTCTGAAGTCCAGCATCAACCACAGACAGTAAACTGGTTAAACATGACAAGAGGGAACTATGACGGTGCTGAAAAGAGAAGAGAAAAGTGAGAACACTGACGGGGTGTCCAAAATTATGTGCATTGTTCAGAAATGAACAAAGAAAATGAAAATAAAAGGCTCCTGCTCTTCAACCAGGCCTTCCCTTGCTCAGAAACCATCTATCACAGTTTAGCGCTCATATTAAGCAACTTAGCTCATTTTCGAGGAGAGACACAAAATTACCCGGCAACAATAAGAACCACTGGCCGGCCGACTGCTGTGAGGGCGTTAACAGGAATGAGGATGCAGCGCAATGGTCACGACACCATCAGGGTTTTTTTTGCAAGTTAAATCCCCACTGAGCCTGGAGTTCACACACAGAAGACAAACTGCTCCACCAAAACGCAGAGACGCCAATAGACTGTTACTGACTTTGTGTAAGACTTTGAAATCCATTTAGCCTCTCAGAGTGGAGCAATCTCATGGAAAACCAAAAACTGTGGCACACTTTGAAATGAGACCTGGCGTGAAACCTCGTGAAATGGATATTGACTACTTGAGGAAGTTTTAAAAATAGTAGTTGTCCAACTAGAAGTCATGCTGCTGAAGTGTTATTCAGCAACGTTATGCCTCTGGGCCCTAACACTGACGTCTGGCCTCTCTGTAAGGTGGAGGAAGATCTCTGTGTGGGTAAAACAAGATTAACAATACTAGTAGCACTATTCATTTAATGTATGAGTAAACACAGCAGGTAAAGTGGGTATAAATTTGTTTTCCACACTCGAACATTCATCTATGACAACCCAGATTCTATTTTTGAATTCATATTTTTCTGTTTAAGTCCAAACGCACCAGTTTTGCAGCCACATATCAGCAAAAATTAACATTCTTGAGTCTCAGGCCACATTAATAAAAAGTCTCAGTAATTGCACAGAATTTAAAATTTCATACTCATTAAAATATAGTAACATTTTTAGAGCTGGATTATCTAAATCTATACTGAATGTGGGACTATCAAAAAAAAAAAAAGCAGTTGTGTTCTTGTTTTATGCAGTTCCCTTGTAGTGTGCTCTGACATGTAATGCTACTTATCATATAATCCATACATGTAACAGATGAGGTTTCTTTCCTTTCAGTGTCTCCCAAATGACAGCCTTTCTACCAAAGACAGAACAGAAGCTGGATAAAGCCATGCACTACTGAACACATTAAAGTATTTAGAAGCTGAATGTGGTAGCTACGTTGGATTTGTTCAATTTTAGTATAAATCTGCACATGCATTTCACATATCACAGGACTGGTAACTTCCAGTTAAACATGTAGAAATGTTGAATTCTGTCACCCTGCCCTGAAGAAAAATATTTAAAAAAAATCTCATAGGCCCATGTTTACTCCATTTCAAATCAACTGACTTAAATTTTGTTACAGAGCCTCCAAAAACACACATTTTCCCCAGCTTGCTGTCTTGAAACTACTTCAGAATTTAGTTTTAGAAAATTAATCAAGAGCTTGAGAGAAATTTGGGGATTTTGGTGGCTCTAAAAAATTAGCCAAGTGTACTTTTGATGAAAGAAATCTCATGAAATTCTCAATGTGACTTCAGACGATAGAGTGAGCCGTGTATTAATAAAGTGTAGTGAGTACTGTTAGTGGATAACAACAGGACCTTTGACAAGGCCGCTCCGATCTAGTTTTGAGTGCATGTTTAAATAAATTACATTCTGGCTAGTTAATGTGGCTACAATGAGCTGTAACCTGGTAGTACGACAATCTTACCATTTAACAATCTCTAAGTCCATATTCACTGCATTTCATTTTTAACAATCCATTCTTTAGAGCATACACTCCATCTTAGTCCTCTCCTCCAAACAAAACCACAGACTCCAACAGGATGGAAAACCACGATACTGCCATGCCAGTTAACAGTGAACACAGTCTGGGAAAAGGGGGAAGATTCAGAGATGGGTTTATCCTAAGAAGGTCTCTTCATGGGGTCAGCAGGTGCTGCTGATACAGTCCTATACAGTCCCCACTTTGCTTTGGTGCTTTCTGGGCTGGGCCAGGCTGTGCCGTGCCGTGCCGAGCCGGGCCATTGGAGGGGGGGGGGGTGTTGGTGTGGGGGTGGGGGAAGGGTTGACAAGCTCCTCAGGAGAGTTCAGACTTGCTGAGTGCGATGGCCAGCTCCAGGTCCTCTTGTTCCTGCTGGGTGAGCCTGGCAAGTCGCTCCTTTTCCTCTCGCTCGCTCTCGCGCTTTGCCCACTCTATCATGTCTTCCTCTGTTGGATACTGCACCATGAACACAGAACACACACACACACACACACAAGGAGGAAGGACAGAATACACATATGCAAAGAAATACGGGGGGGAAAAGGAGACACAAAGATATATACAGTTAACAGATTCTCAAAGATGAAAACTTGCTCTTAAATCCTGCTGATACATAACACCAACAATACCTGGATAATATAATACATGACATTATCATTAAGCACAATAAGCTTCATACAGGAACTCCTTATTGCAGCACTGTTGTATTATATTTCACAGATGTTGCTGTTTGTGTCCGGCCCTGTAACATCCACGTAATCATGTTTACAGGAATAATATCTCAAAGGGAATGTTTTTCTGTCAATATGGGCACATGGGTGTGCACCCCTTTTAATACTGTATCTTTGAGGCCAACATGGATCAGGTAACAATATATTGACCAATGTTGGTTTTCTTTTTAAATGAACATAAAAAGTAACAAATATTTTCACTTCGTATCTCTTATATTTGGGTTAGAAGTGTGACCAAGATACAGTGTGTCCTGAGTGGGTCAGTTGTCAAAACTCTATGATGGATTAACTATGTGATAGTTATATGTTTCTAATTTCCCCCAAACATATCTTTGGCACATCTGTACTGCATTTCTCGTTTTCTTCTTTCTTTTTAAAATTATTTTTGAGGCAGGAAATATGACAGGAAATGACTGAGACGAGAGAGCGACGGGAATGACATGACATGCAACAGCGGCCCCTGGCTGGGATCAAATTAGGGATGTTTCAGGTAAACATCTTAGCTCCTAGGCCACCCTGGCAATTTCTTTTTGCTTATCAGCCACTGTATATGTAGATTCTGATATACCGATGACACGTTAAAATTGGCCAATAATATTGGCAATGCCATTGTATTAGTCAGGCTCTGCAGTAAAGTTGCAGTAGGCCTTAACTGTGTTTTATTGAGCACTTCCTGGCTCAAGGCTGAAAATATTTCCAATAAGGGCAAAATATAATGAAGATGCTACAATATTATATAAGATAAATAGTAGTATAATTCTGTGGGGGTTTAAAAGAGGTTTTAGAGACAATAGCCATGTTAGTTACACCTGTGTTTGAAGAGCTGAAATGTCCATCCTATTCAAAATGTCATGTTTCAGCCTCCCAACCAAAACAGAACCAAATTCTAAAAACAAACAAACCAACCACAAGCCATTTAAATTAATTTCCCTGGATCAAATATGACCATAAAGACAGCAACAGTCTTTGCCCCTCGGGGGCGTCCTCACACACCTTGTGGAGGCATGTAATCATGATAAAAGCAGGGACTGAAATGGGATTCAAGCGTGAAAACAGGGATCACCACTGAAGAATGAATGAGAATCATGTGACCAAAATCACATCAATGTGAAGAATGGGAACTTTAAAACACAAAGTACGCTGGTTAAGTCAGTTAATCATTACAGACTGGACATGCACTGTGACACAAAGTTCGTTATTCTCTGTGAATGACAGACAGAAGCATCACAGGTCATCCAGTGTGTATCCATGCAAAGAAAAGTAGGCAGCGATGACGACGTTTTCTCTAGCAGGTATTTTAGAGCTGATGGTCTCGGCGTAGAATAGCGCAGAACATGCATGGTGAGAACATTTAAGAAACATATAACAGATTTAGTAAAGAACATGCATTTATTACTTGTAGGCGATACATCCCACTGCTGCTTTTAAATATGAATGAAATCAGACATCAATAAAGTACTTAGCAAGAAGAATTAGGAGTTTTACTGCTAAACTAAAGAAACCCTAAACATATCTGGTACGTTTGTCTTTACCTTCTGTAATTTCACGTACTAAAGTGATTTGATGGGATTCTGTCCAAATACTTGAAAGGACCATACTGATGTTTCTGCATGTTTTGCACATTTAGTACAAATCCAATAATCTAAAAATAGATAATTGGAAGCATTTTTCCTGCTTTCCATGTGCCCACTACAGAATCAAAAAATATAAATATGAACTTGAAGAGACATAAAACTATCACTATTATTAACATGTCAACCTTTGTTATTGTGCAAAACTTAGAAATCTGTCAAATCATCTTGTGACACAATGATGCAGAAATGACAGAAGTGTGAGCTTCTTGAAAGGTTGAAAAAAATCTTTCAAAGCATGCTTGTGAGAATTACATTTTCAATATGGTCACAACTCGTGGTAAATGAATTGCAAGTGCAAAAACGTTGGTATGGTCCTTTAAAAGCTCAGGCATTTGCAGATAGTAGTGTCATGGATGCACATAGAAGCCAGAGATGGTGCCCTTGATTCAACTCTTTATTCAACTTTTATGACAAAGGTGTAAAGACACACACACACACACACACACAGAGAATACAGATGATCTGTTTCTCCACAGCACACTGCTGAGCAAGATGGGGGCTGAACGAACTGATAAATGAAGGGATGGAAGGATGAACAGATGGATGCATGGATAAATAAATAGCGGAGAAAAAAAACACTGATTTGAGGAATGGCGGAGGCAATGGTATGAGTGAATGAGAGCCAGCTAATTGAACAGTTAGTGCGTGCAGGTCTGGGTTCAACAGAGACATGCAGGTGCAGTCATGTGACGGGAGAGACACTGGAATCAACGCTGATTTTAATAATAGTCATCCATCCCAAATTCACACGGTGACAGCACATTTCTAAGCGCTTTTATAAAGGGAAGAGCTGAGAAGATTCTAATACTGTTATCTATCTATTCCCGATATCACTGTTTGGCACACAAAAGTTATTACTTGTCTTTTCTTCTTCTTTTTGATGTTAAATACATGACTATTTGCACATATTTTAATGAATGCAAAGAAAACAGGCAGGGAACTGTGATTCCCTCGTTCATCTTGGTTAAAGCTATATAATTATTACAGCAACCTGGCTCTTACATCTGTAGAGTCGCCGGCTGCTACGTGTTTTTCTCCTGGAGCATACTTCATCAATGAATTTGTAAAACACTGAACACTTCATCAAACTTCAAGTTTATAGGTTGAACGCGTCTGAAATGGGAACTTACGCATGATGCAGTAGGCTCTATTCTGCATCTCATTAGTCAAGGTCAACTGATGTAATGCCTTTAGGCCACAAATGTGCTGACTCAACGACGTATTGACTCTGAGACCCGTCACTGGTCAGACTCAGAATAACCGCTTTGCACCAGGGCAATTAGGAATTTACCTGAGATGCAATTTCAGTGTAAAAGGTGCATAAAAAGAGACATTTTGCAATAAATTATAAATCTAATTTCAGAATGAAACATGCACATGCACAGGCTGTAATGTCAGTGTGCCGAGTTGGGATGATGGTCAAGAAAAGCCAAATACAAGCAGCCTCTTGTCTCTCCATTCACTGCCAACCATTAGGAGGATAGATGTGTATAATGAATTAATCTGTTACAGGATTTGTGTCTGTTACTATAAATGTGCTGTAGAGATAATTTATCAATGTATCTGTAATTTCTATACATTTCTGTGCATTTCCTCATAAGGTAAGACAGTGCAACTTTAATCATAGAGGTTAAATTAAGTGCAATCCCAAAATCAGTAACAAAAAATAATTACAAGTTTAAAGAATCTTTACACGGCAAGGAAATATTGCATTAATAATAAAGGGATAAAATATACACAAGCAGCAGACAGGGTGCAAGAAAAACAAACTCAAATATTGAAGATTTAATAGCTTATGTCAGGTTATCTCAAGAAAATATCAAATAAACAAATGTAGCACAGAGAACTTGTGCTACTAAATGACACCTTACATAAGCGTTTAGTTCACTTCTTTGAAACTTTAATGGCAGTGGATGGAGTGATTTATAAAGCTGGCCTGATTTGCTTGGTGGTTGTGACTTATTTAAACAACTAAATGTGATTTATTAGCGGGAAAAAAAGAGAAGAGGGCATGACTATTGAGAGTCAGGTGAAGGTGAGGGAGAGGGCGAGAGGGAGGTGCTCACTTTGTCAAAGCTGGCAAATCGGTCAGCTTCCCGTACGTTGTGGCGAGGAGGGGAGGAGGGGGCGAAGGGGTCGGCTAAAGGATCCTTAGCAGGCAGGGAAGAGGAGGAGGCTGAGGAGGAGAAGTCTCCTGAGGGCTGTGGGAGGAAGTGCCCTCGTCGCTGGAAGGAGTCAGAGGACTCTGTTCTGGAGATGGACGATCTCTTACCTGATGAGGCACAGACGGACAGACAGACAGACGTATACAAGATTTAATACAGACACACAATAAATAAGTTATACTGTGGAAAGATGGACCAAGAATGAGTCAACCTTTTTTTGGTTGGAAAAAAACCCACTAATATATCCTGAAAAGAACGCTACAATTTGTCAACAATTATCTTTTTCATAGAGACTGAACAAAGCCAGTACTGACCTGGAGGTGGAGGAGGTGGTCTAGTTGGCGTACCCGTTTTTGGGGGCAGGGCTGGGGGCACATCAGCGCTGGCAGACTGGCCGTCTTCCTGGAACAGGTTCTTATTGTTGATGCCAAACTGGTCAGCACCGTTTGACTGAAACAGAAGGTTCACACCAAATCAAACACATACAGTATCTGAAAAAACAGGAAAGCAAACAAAAACCAACAAAAATGACACAGGGAGTGGCTACTGTTGATCAGAGGTGGAATCAGAGTAGTTGGGACCCTATTTTGCAATTTGGCATTTAGGGCGCTGTAAGTTACGTTTAATGCTTATTTAATGTTTACAAAAAAACTGCTAAGATACTCTGATATGACTGCATAACTAATCAATATATACAGGCAACATTTTTAAGTTTAAAATTTCCAATAATTTATGATATTACAGATCAAATATTGACGCTCGTTTTATGTACTGCCTGATGAGCACAATTCTTCCTCAGCGGAGAATGAAGTGCAACCATTTCCTCCCAAAAACCGCAACTTACTCAACACAACTTACTTAGTCTTCCTGAATGTTCTGGTTTTAGAGCATGAGTTCACTGTGTTGCAACAATTTCTACGTCCACTGACTGAACCGACAGCCATTATTTATGATCTGATGCTCAGCGCGTTTCACTCCATAGAAGTATCATTTAAGCACTGTGTGGGGGAGGCACGGGGCATTAATACCATCACTTTATTACCTTTGCCAAGGCACTGAAATCTGCAAAGCCCCCTCCAAATGAATCATTACCAAACACAGCAGCAAACGGATCTGAAACATACAAGCACATAAAAGTCACTGAGCATATAAAAACTGGCAACACATACAGACACTGTAAATAGTGTCTTTTGTACAATATCAATTCAACAGCTGCAATGGACTGTGTCCCCAGAGTGTGGCGCTATGTCACCAGTCATACCTGGATCGGAGCTGGAGCTCACTGTCGTACCTCCTGGAGCAAACGGGTCGTTGGTTGCTGCAGTGTCCTTCTAAAACCGAACATACCACATACACTACTAAGCATATTGTCCAATTAACTCTGATGTGGACAGAAATATCCTAAAACTTGATTAGATGGAACTACAAGTGATGTACGTAACTACACAAAACAAACACTACTGCTGATTCCAATCATAACTTTCACTTAATTTACATCACTAATACCTAATGTGAAAATCTATTTTAAAAACAAGGTTTCTGTTATTACTTCCTGTCCTTTTAATACTTCTGAGCAACTTGAAATTCATTCAATTATGGCTTTATTCTACTTTTTTTTTTAAAAACAGTAGCTCTCAAACAAATGTGAGAGTGAGAATACTGTGACCAGGCCGACTCACCACAACCATATCATAGCTGGGTGGAGAGCAGCTGAAGGGATCTTTTTCTCCGTCCGGAGAACTAAATGGATCCGCCTCCCCAGCGTCATTCATTTTGTCTCCAAATGGGTCAGAATCAGCCATATTGTTCCCTGTTGAGTTGAATGGATCCTTGGCTGCTAAAGCTGGATTGGTAGTTTTGGAGGTGAAGGGATCTGGACCTGCTGCTGGTGCTGATGCATCATTCAGCTTGGCTGCAAAGAGGTCTGGTTCGGCCATGCCAGTAGTGGTACCAAACGGGTCAGCTGAGGCAGAGAAAGGGTCGTCTGAGGAGAAGGGAGCGCTGGAGGTCTGTGTAAAGAAAGAGTCTGCAGCAAAGGGGTCTGACCCTTTGAACGGATCTCCTCCGAATGGATCTGATTTAACAGAAACAGAAACAGATATAGAGTGAGAACATCTGATGTTGTCGGATCGGTCCATGCACAACAAATACACATTAATGCATTTTTTAGGGTTGTTTTACATGAAAGAGATTACTTTGCCACTTGTCTGTTAATCATTTTCAAGTGGGGGTTTCACTTTGAGAGCTTACCTGCAACATCTGCTTTTCCAAATGGATCATCTTTGAATGGATCATCTATAAAGTGACATAGATATATATATATACATATATATCTGAATTTTTTTTTAATTATTCTTATTCAAAATCTAATTAATTCTAATAAAACATGTTAAAAAGGTACAATAATACAATTTAATCTGTAAAACAAGTCAGTTTGAAAGAGTAGGTCAACTTTATTCAGACACAGGGAACCTTAGTATGAAGCCTTTTTATTTGTAAGCTGTTAACTCAACTGAAGAGGTTTGTGGGGACTCACGGTCAGTAAAAGGATCTGAATGGAAGAAATCCATCTCAGGTAGAGAGGGAGGGCTGGTCTGAGGCGGAACAGAGCGAGGGCCGACTTGAGGTGGTAATGAGGAGGTGGCGTTTTCTGGGAACTCAGCCACTGGCTCCTGTTTGTTCTCTGGCTCTGGTGATGCAACCTGTTGAGCAGCAACAAGACTCTGCTAACAAGCTTGAACTTTACAGTGAATGATGTGGACAGTGAAAACGACTAAGGCCAGAGCCTTGATATTGTTTCAAGCGAAACATGGGTAAAGCAAAAGTCTCTGGTGGAAACAAAGTTTAGAAAAAATGACAAGAATACAGTAAATACACAGGACCAGTGTTGTTTACCCTCTGTATAAACACATGCATAACTAAACTGTACCTTTGGTGGGCTCTCTTTAGGCGACTCCTCTGCATCCGCTATGACCTCAGAAGAGACGTCGGGTGCAGGGCTACCATGTTCCTGAAGACATGAGGACAACGCAGCAATGATCAGTGTTAGCAACAGAGCCATTTTCTGAGAATTCATTATAGTATATATGGCTATATATAGTCAGTAAGTACAATTTACATTTGGTACAATTCTTTTTTTTGCCACAAATCTGCGATCACACCAAAAGTATTCAGGTCTTACATTATTGGTGGGCGCTAAAAAAGAAGAAAATACTATATTTGTGGAATTGGTTTTCAGAATAAAATAAAACCACATAGTTGTAGCAAGAGGTGATGTAGACTTTACAGTGGCTTCTTTCCACCTATAAAATGCTTGATAAGTAAGTGTATTTATTACCCTAACAGTGTTCTCCTGTGGCTTGGTGAGAGCTGACACACTATTGTAAATGTCAGAGGAGGCTAGACTAGTATAGAGATCATCCAATGCATCAGGTTTGGGCTTTTCCTCCTCTGAAGTCTTTGAGCTTTCTTCCTCCTTCTCTTCTTCCTCTTCTCTCTCATCTACTTCTTTCTCTTTTTGATCTGAATGTTCTTTCTGCAGATTGCAGACAGCAGCTGGTTCTTCCTCCTTCAGCTCTTTAGGCTGGTCCTCCTGGAAGAGGTCCTGCTGGAAGGGGTCTCCGTGGTTCGGCTCTGCAGTGGGGCCTGCCGATCCGTTGACCATGACAGGAGAGCTATCCTCCAGGGCTCTCTTCCAGCTGAGCTGGGCAGTTACTGACCTTTCTTCAAGCTGTAGGTCATTCAGTTTTTGCTGAACCTAACGGAGCAGGGAGATAAAGAGGTTCAGAGAATAAGAAGAGAAGATAGAGAGCGAGAAAATATTTTCTGCAGAGAAAAGCATCTTCGTGAGCATCAGACAGATTCACATAATCCCACCTGTGCGACTTGTGTAAAGGAGTCTCGGACAGACTCTTGCAGAGGTGTGAGCTGCTCCTGAGCAGCCTGGACCTTCTCCTGCAGCCTCCTGCTCTCCTCCTGCAGAGCAAGGAGCTCCTCTCGGGCCTGGACGAGCTCCTCCTCATACTGACATATCCTCTGTTCCTGGTCCTCATGCTCCGTCTGCAGCGATGAAATCTGTGACAGACGCAACAATTACAAATAAGATGGTATCACTCAGGAGGATGGAAAAAAACACTAAAAAGAAAATTCTACCATACTAACCAGCTGGGTTTCTTGGCTGGTCTGCTGGCGAATATGAGTCAGCTGCTCTTCCAGAGAGCTTTTCTGTTGGTCCAACTCCTCCAAGGCTTCCTGGACCTTCTGACGCTGGGCCTGGAGCCTCTGCAGCTCCTCACTCTCCCTCGCCACCTCATCCTGTAAGTCCTGCAGACAGCGAGCCAGAGACAGGGGGAAATAAGCATGTGTTTGTGTTCATTCACAGGCAAATCATTAACAGGAGAGATGAAGAAGGAGTTCAATAACAGATTATTTTAAATATGGATAATTAAGGAGAGAAAAACAAGAGGCTCTTTAATCTTCCAGGCCCTCAAAACTGCAATGATGTAAAAGAAAATCCAACATCTGAATTCACAATGGTTTTTTTTATTGCAGCAGACACTGAGAAAAAGGACAAAAAGAAGCGGAAAACAAAAGATGATGAAAGGAGGAAGACGTGAGTGGTGGTTAAGTGGAGATCAATTATTTTGTGACAAGGGCGGAAATTTAACCATTCTGGAAATCAAGTTGTCTCAGGCAAATACCAAATAATCTCTACATCCCCGGTTTGATGCTGGCCAGGCATTTTTGTTTCATGTCATTCTCATTTATATCCCCATGTTTTACTGTCTCCTTGTTCTGTGCTGTCTAATAAAAGCAAAAACTAAAAACAGTGAGCAGAAGTTCGGCATTATGTGGAATTCACACAAGAAACGACTCATTAGCCGAGTGGAAGTGCCACAAAACAGCCACACTTCCAGTCCACAAAGACACCAACTTCTGTTACAAATTCAAATGACACCAATGTGTCAGAGCTAAGCCGATTGGTAGCCAAAAGAGATGGGGAACTTTCTTTGTTTGGAGGCTGCACATTGTTTAATAGATTAATGTCAGTGTCAGTTAGACTTCTATTGTCCTTTCAGTTGACCAGCAGTTGAGTAGAGCGTCGCGGCTAAAGAGGTCGCAGTTGTATTTAAATTGCAAGCTAGTAGTAGGATGAAAACCTTTGTTTGTTTGTTTTTTAAATTTAAGGTTTTTACTCCAGAGTGACAGTCTAGATCGAACAACTGTTGTCAAGTTATTGAGGAATACAACCACAGCTCAGCAGGAACACAGTAAGAGAAAGGTTGCATAATGATTCACTCTGACTATGTGCACATCAAGTCAGAGTGAATTAACACATTTGAGTAAATGCAGGTGTATCTGTTAATTTAGAGGACTAAAAATAATCCAAAAAAATCTTTACCAGCAAAACTGTGTGGGTTTGAGATGCATGACAAGGGAGATAGATTCACTCTACATAGATATTTCTAAGTATAATTTCTGTTGTTTTGAGGTGGATAATAAAGAAGTGAAAGAAAAGAAACGGAGAGAGAGAATGAGGTGCAACAAAAGGTCTGGCTGGATGGTGCAATCACGATTTATAAAATCCATCTTAGCCACTAACTCACCCCAACACCCTCGTATATACAACTTATATGGGCAGCCTACACAAGACGATTTGCTACCATAACTATCAAGAATATTTACATGCATCATTCTGCTTTTGTGGAGGTGCAGGTGAGAAGCTGTAATGAATGAACATTCTTCAAAAATGGGGCATTCAAGTGCAGATGTGTACACCATTATACCAGAACTGAGCCCGTGAAACCAATGCCAACTGTCAACAAATGTAAAAGCTCCCCTGCCACCATGTACAAGTGCCACAAATAACTAAGCCTTTGAGAAACACTGCAGGGAAAGTCTTAGTGTGGAGTCTATGCAGGGGTAGCGGTCACGACAACAACAGCAAACAATATGTAATGTCAAGGAATATATTTATAAAACACATAACAGTATAAATAGCCAAAAGCACTTGAGGTTACCCTGCAGTGCAGCTAAGAAATTCTGCTACATCAGCCTGGGAGTCCCTTGAGACCGACCCTCACACTCCAACATCAGACCGAATTCATAAAATGGAGCAGACTAGCCCTTTAAGCCATCAGCTCCCAAAATAGAGCCCATCTCTCAGGCTCAGAGCAGACAGACACACCTACGCAAGGACACCAGCCTCTCCCTCTCTGAGAAACGTTAACTGTTTTTCTGAACAAGCGTCTTAGATTGCCAAATGTATTATTGATCTCCTCATCCAGTACATACATCATAGCAAAAGTAAACAACGGCTTTAGCACCTATAGCTCTTACCGTCTTGCTTTGTCTGACCTGGGTTTACATTTTTCAAAAAAGGTACATGCAGCAGAAATAAATGTGTGCACATACATTTACACTTACAGCAGCTATGTTCCAACAACAGTCCTATGAAAGGCAGTGATTACAAACACAAGAGCAGAGTAGTAGTCTTTCTCCTAGATAGCTACACAACCATGCCATTGATTCTGTCTGCTCCTAAACTCCTCTGTGTCTCCCAGACAAACGTAGACCCACAGACAATCAGGGACAGCAAGACCTTACCTGCACTTCGTTGCTGCGCTGTCTGATGGCCTCCTCCTTCTCCTTGATCTCCTCTTCCACAGAGCTCTTCTCCCTGGGGGTCCAGCACAACAAACAGGAGTATTTAGCCACCAAGGACAGAGAGGGTAGACCCGGTACTCCAAGCCCACCCAGCCCCAGCCAGCTTTCTGCTGAGCCTTCATTAACCTGCCCCTGAACCACCACCACCTCTTCTCCCTGAGCCACCATGATGTCCTGAAATCACAACTCCACGGTACAGAGAGAGCCGCCTGAGCGTCTGCAGCTACAGCAGGTGTGTGTGTGACGTGATATGAGGAAAGGTGGAGTGTCTGTGAGACTTCAGGACTGCGGATGTTCAGCGTTGTAAGTGTGATGAGGGTGAGTGTTGGAGGAAGTGAGCATGTGCTTGCTGAGTCAAATGTGTGGGAGATGAGGAGTGAGAAGCAGATGGCTGCCTTGAGGATGGAGGGAGGAAAAAAGGGAGGAGGAACGAGTGATGATGAGCCAACCTACAGCATCTATTATTTGTGCTGCCTGTATGTTCATCATCTCTACTTCACCCTTTCATCCACCCAGCCAGAGAGGAAATGGATCGGGGTGGGGTGAGGAGTAGAGATGCATAATAACTTGTGTATATATGACATGCATTTCATTACTCATTATTAATGATTATCAAAAAGGCACACAGGATGCACTAACATGTTTCAGATTACTTCAAAGCTGTGTTACAGTCAAGTTGTTGATACAGTGTAAGACACAAAAGTTTCAGTCCATTTTGCATCTCAACTAATTAACCTTTATAAATGAATTAACGCTTTTTATATATTTATATTTTTACTTTTGTGTTTGAAGTTTATTCTTATTCTTTTGGAGCTGTGTGTAACAAAAGCAATTTCCCCCTGGGGAATTCTGATTCTGATTTATCATTAATCATAACTGGTTTAATTGACAGCAAGAAAGCTGTAATTTTAGCTACAAATGAAACCTTAGTATGGAGATGGGGGTTCATTTTGCACCACGCACAGATATCCAACATTGGATTCTGATGGATTTCAATCACATACTTTTGTAATATTTTCAACACTTTTAAAACTATTTAAAAAGTGCATTATGTCCATACAGCAAGTGTAGAAAAAAGTAAAAACAAAAGGCACTGACAACAGCTCCTTAATCTATATACTGGGTGATTTACATGGGGTTTTCAGTAAAACTGAATGTGTCTAATATGTGTCTAATACTACGTACTGGTAGTTCTATAAATTAAATTTCCAGAAGCAGATTCTTATTCTACTATTTGTGTAAGTGTCACCAGGTTACTCCATCGTTTTCTCACATCACAACTAATTATGCGTCTGCTCAGGCAGATGAAATAATATGTGCAGGCTATGAGCATGTGATATTTAATTTTTGATTGAGTAAAGTATTACATATACATTTTGTGTTATTGTTTCAGTTATGAAAATAGTAATCGTAAACCTTAAAAGGTAACATTTTACCATGCATGTACATTTGTTGTGTAAAAGCAATACATAACACGACACTAATTTTCCTGCTCAGTTTTACTTTTAGTGTTGAAATGGATGGCAGAGGATACGTACGTTTTAAGGTTAATCCCAGTTTTTTTTTTTCTTTATTCAGACTAAAAATAACAGTGGCTATTTTTATATTCTCTCTCCTCTCACATCAAAATACACAATTACCTTGATAAAATTGTCTACCAGCAAACCAACAGTCGACTCAAGCTGAGTGTCATTCCCATTTGGTTCTTACCCATCATCATCCTCACCATCCTCCTCATCTTGAGCAGAGGGTTTCTGCCACATTTTGAAGCAGTCACAAACATGCATCATCTTTGCAAGCTCCTCTTGATCTGCTGCCTTTTCTGAAGCTCCAATCTCTCACTTAGTTTCCATTTCTGTCCATCCATTGTACGTCTCCTTCCTACCCCAAACAGCTGTCATCTAGTGTGTGTGTGTGTGCATATCGAAAGGCAGGGGGTGGGGTTGAAGGCCACTTTCTCACTTCTCACTCTCAGCTTTCACAAATAGGGAAGCTAAATTCTGTTCGTTATGAAATTCAAATCCATAATGACCGATACTGAAAATGAACACTCAGTGAAACCAAAACTACATGTAAAAAGCAATGCAAAAAGATTTTTGCATCGATCCTTTGAAGCAAGTAAAAAAAAGAAGCATGACTTATTTAGGGCTAGATGTTTTAGACAAAGAAATACAGTAGTGAAGAAATAGTGACTAACAAGCAAGGGCAGGTGAATACATGAAGTCTGTTGTATATTACACATTCACTGTCTCTCTCCCTGTCAAACAGCTGCTGTATAACACAGCTTTATAGCCATCTGCTGTGTTCAGTAGCCTGTGGCAAAAAATCAATGTTAGGTGTGAGTGTTTAAAGAAAGGATGTGTTAAATCTCATTCACTCAGTGTAGTTCACAAATAACAATATAAGCTGGGACCAGCGTTTCATATAGATCACTTTAAATTAATTTGGGCTGCCCATCCAGCTCCCTCAGTTTGTAGGAAACACTGCATCCTGCTGGTGATCACAGGGTTCACAGATACACTTGCTCTCACAGCAGACTTTCATGGGGGAGAAACATTATCCAGTTTGACATTGGTTACATTCAACAATTTTCCAAGATTTTTTTGTCCAAAAATACATTCATAAAAGCTGGGCCTCACATTAAAATGCATATTTTCGTTTCATAAGATTTGATGGACATCTTAGTCAAAAATTGGCTTCATTATCAAATCTATTTTGGATGATGCTTAATTAGTCAAAACCCTAAACACGTTCAGGCCATCTTTAGGCTGCCTTTTGTCACATAACTTGCACCAATCTAGCTTCAGTGAGAATATGCATGTGTTTTTGCCAGTTTTTAAATAAATATAAAAAGAAAAGCTTACCTTTGTAGTTCAACAATCTCATTACTGAGAGAATCCAGCTCCTTGATGGCAGAGAAATCAGCTGCCAGGTTCACCGCGTTGTTCTGGAAAGGAAGCGAGCCGGAGGATAAAAGAGGATTAAACTTAACTTCTGAAGGTAGAACACCACACGGAGCAATGATGAAATTTCCTCTACTTAAGGCTAAGAAGTAATCACACATAGAGGTATAGACTTATTTTGTAACACTAGTATAAACAGGCAAATTACTCTTACTAATATGCTTGCTATGCTAATGGGACACATTACAGTGTAGGAGAAAACACCATCACAGCACAAACAAATAGAACAACATAGCTACACTGCTGGCGAAACAAAACTTAAAAATTAAGCCACTGATGGAGACACAAAGTGGCAGCAACGGGAGGAGGGAGGGACGTTTAATGGTACTGGGAGGATACTAGTAATGGAGTAATTCAAATATATCTATTCGGTTGGATTAAGGCTTGTTCTCTAATGTGGAGTGCAGAGTGCAGTGTCCACTTCTCTTGTCCATTTTGGAGGATAAATCAAGCAAACTTCAAGCCTTTGGTTTGCATCTACAGTGCAGTATTGTTGGTGCATCCAAAAATACTTAAAATGGCAACCTCTGCTTTTGTCAGCTTACCTCCTAAGCATTAAGACTGAGACAGGTAATGGTGAGTAACTCAAGGACAAATACAGATGTAAAAGTACAATTTAGTTTTAGTTACAGAATCATAAATTTGGAGAAACTGAAAGTGAGTGTAAGGTGTAAAGATGACAAAGAGAGGCAGCCTGCTAAAAGTAATGAGATACCCCAGAGTCAGTCAACTACCACACACTCACTCAGGATCATCCCGCTGCACATGTGAAGCAGATGAAACATAAATATGTAAAAAGCAGACAGACAAGGAGGAAAAGAAACAAACACAGCTACAAGGTTTAAAAAAAATCCTGAATACACAAAAACAGGAGAAAGAAGGAACAACAAAAGTCCAAATTAAAAACCCAGCAGCCTAATTTAACCTTTATCAAAAGACACATATAATGTAAGTCACTAATGGTAGCATAACTGAAATAATAATATACAATAAGAACATGATAAAAATGGATAGGAAAAAAAACAAGAGGTGCATGATCAAAAACAAATTTGTGCATAACATTTAGATTAGTTATCTGTCTTCCTGTTTAACCACAGAATGTGAACAAGCGATATTAGGCAGCAATGTTCAAGACATATAGTCATACTGTAGTTCATACAACTCCTCAGTCATCATTCTGGTTATGAGGCAGGCATCAGTTCTGAATCAGACATATGCTCTTTTTCTGTATTGACAGTCACATTAGACAGACAAATAGTCACATTGAACAGAAACTAGAAAAGGATTCAGACAAATACTAAATGATTATTCATAGATTTAAGTGCTCGGAGTGACTCACCTGTTTGATGTTTTGTCTGTCAGATGGAGGGATCATCTCAGGGGAGAGACTCTGTGGAGGGTCCAGGCCTTTAGTCAGCTTCTGATTGATTAGATGAAGCGCCAGAGCAAACTGCTCTCGGGTCAGTTTCCCTATGTCTCCAATGTCACAAAGCTCCCTGAGAACACGGATGGACACCGGTTACATAAGAGAGTAATGATTTACACCTCAGGCAGTGGCTATGTTTGATAGCCTGCCTGATCATCGTGTTCACTGGTTCTGGAGGCCAATACACAGGACAGTCACAACAGGACAGAAGCCAATCAGCAGTGTGAAGATAAGAATCCATATGATGTGATAATATCCTAGAAAAATGTGCCAGCATGCACAGCAGTTATATGAAAAGAGCTGCTATTATCCTGCAGCAATATCACCTACGATCAGTGTCGGTTCACTCCATATATCATCATTAGATTAATAATCACAGGCATTATTTATCATTTCAGGAGCAAAACTGTTTTATTGTTTCATCTTTTATAAACACAGACTATTTTCAAATCCAGTCCTCAAATTTAGAACACAGCATGTGATTTTGCACAGTCTGTGAAGCCTAATGACTACAAGATGTCTTCAGATATGTTTGCACTTTATTTGCATAACATGACATTTAGTTTCTCCATAGTGTAACATTATTGTTATTTCCTTCTACTCTGTGCACTGACATCTATTGCACGTTTGTCTGTCCCTGGAGGAGGAATCCCTCCAATGTTGCTCTTACTGAGGCTTTATCCTCTTTTTTTTCTTATCAAAATCTAGGGTCTTAAGATAAACGATGGTATATGCTATACAGATTATAAAGCCCTTTGAGACAACATTTTTGGCAAATAGGAATATAAAAATAAACGAACTGGACTGGATACTTCAGTTCAGCTAATCAATTAACAAATATGGCTACAATGTGTGTGTGTGTGTGTTTTACAGAACTAGACCTATGCGCTGGCAGAGGAGTTGAAGAGGAGTTTTGCCGGCTCTACTTACCAGATGCGTGCAAGTGTGGCAGAGGGCAGGCCAGTCTTGAGGAAGATATCTCTGACTTCAGGTCCAGACACAAGGCCGTCCATGTCACTGTCTGTCTTACTGAATAACTCATCATACTTGGCTTTGTCTGCCGGCGACACCACCCACTGCACAGCCCAAAAAAAAACAAACAGACTTATATCTGACACCATATTTACTTTATAATGGGGTTTAACACAACCTACTCAGATGACGTAACACTAATTCCAACCTAAAACTTACCTTCACACTCTCTCTCGACTTGTTCTTTTGAAAAACACACTGAACTAGCCAGTTCGAAATCATTTCAAATGTTTGTTCTTGCAGCTATGTGGTTGTAAAATAAAACGTCCGGAAGCTTTTAAGGTACTGCATGCACAGATGAGACGGGTCCACTACTCACAGGGGCAGCTGCTGGTGTTGGGACAGGAGCTGGGGCGGGTTTAGGGGGGTGGGGCATGGTCTTAGAGCCAGCGTGGGAGGAGCGACTGTCTTTGACTGAGGGGGGCGAGGGTAACAGGGGCATCACAGGAGGCACCGAGGGTTTTTTCCTCTTGGAGGGTGGAACCAGAGGAGGTGGTAGGGACATGGGAACAGGCTCCCCCTCCAGAGCTCTGTACACCAGATACATGGCCTGGGGAACAGCAACATAAAATCAATGATAAAAGGCAATTACCAATAAAGCATCCTGTAGTTATTCAGTCTTCACACATCCTCCACATGTCTGGAATTTGTTCCACTCAGGGCTACAGAAATGATTTTCACAGCCTGTAACAGCCATTAAAATTGCACATAAAACATAAGCACACGTGTGTAAACACAAACAAAAAAACTGGGTAATTTTTTTATTAAATTTCAAACCTATTCCTGGAGCAAAAAAAAAATCAGATAGTGAAGACAAGAGAAAACACTCTTTGACAACAAGAGCTAGAAATTCTTGACATGATTTAGATGCCTGAAAGATCAATGCTGAGTAACTAACTGTATACTGTGATCAATCTGATATTAGCTGATTTCTTACCACAGAAAATTCATCTTTGTCCAACATGCCATCTCTGTCGAGGTCACTGAGCTCCCACACCTTCAACACACACACAGACATTATTGTTCAGCATTTGTCATTACACAACTTCATGATATGTCCCTGAAGGCCTTGACTTACTAGTCTCACTTCCTCTCTGATTTGATTTTCTATCCAACTGATGTTTGATTTCACATCCCTTTTTCAAACCTTTCTGCATTATATGGCCTATCAGCTGTCACTATTAGTTTTGATAAGGGATGTTTTAATGAGCTACGTGGGTTTTGGTTGGTAAGCACCTTCTGTTATTTTTAAAAAGACAGGATTTTCCCCTTTTGTTTTGTCACTTTGAATACACTATTATCTTAATCACTTTGTCAGTAGATTAAACTATAGTAAAACTGTCGTGTTGGGGGATCATACCCTGCCGAGGATGTCCACTGGCAGTTTGGAGTTAAGCAGGACAGGCTTGACCTTATCTCCTGTTAGAATCCCTCCTACTGGACCCAGACTGTCAAAGATGGAGTCAAACTTCATCTTCTCTTCAGGCTGGGGGAAAAAAAAACAACACAGCACATGTATAATAATTAGAGGCAGAGGATTCAAACATTATGCATTCCTCGTGCAGCTATCGTAAAAAGACACTCCTATATGACATGAAAAGGATGTTTGTTGTACAGTAACGTGCTTCGAGAAAGTTAAAAATGCAACGGAGAAATTTAGACCCATCCGCTGTGATAAAATAAATCTTTTACTGCTGTGTGTGTGTAAAGCAGCATGCCATTAGTCTTTGAAATGCTAACACTACTACCTGTTAATGTTTATGGGCAAATAGATGCTGTGCAGCTGTAAATGTCATATTTGAGCTGACTTGATTTATTTGACATTTTACATGAACAAAAGATGAGAGATTGGACTTTGTGATGGATACATATTATATTCCATTAATTCCTCTTTTCTGCTGTGGTTCTTTTATGAGAAAGGCAAAAATATCAAGGCAAAGTACAAATAACCATTGATCACATTCAGACAAAAAGATAAACTTAAAAATGCCTCACCTTGACAACCCAGGGAATGTCAACAGCCACACCTCCTGCTAAAAGCGGGCTGCTTGTGTCATGCTGGAGATAAACAAAAAGCAGTGATTCTTAGCCTCCTCTTCTGTACCATTTCAATGTTTGAAGTAAAAATATTAAATACATCAAATAAAATTATTAAAAATGTAAAATATATTTTAAAAAATTATGCGTTAAACTGCTATGGAAGTGAAGTGAAGTGAAAACAGAATTTAAGCTGTCTTGCTGTAATACAAACACTTCTGACAGAGCACAGCAGCAGACTTACAAATTTGGGGGGAGGAACAGCCACATTAAGGCTCTTGAGCGCCACCTCCAGGCCATTTTGAGCACAAGCTACCAACCGCAGTGCTATGAAGAATTGCTGAGGGGAACAGAGTGACAAAATGTAGTGATCACACACACATAAAACAAACAGCCCCATGTATGATGTGACTCCACAGTGCATTTACCTGTTTGTTTAGAGCACCTTTACGCATAGAGTCCGCCAAATCCCAGATCTATGGAGACGCACAGTTTAACCATTTATCACCATCAACATAAACAACAAAAACAGCAGAGAAGTAACAATGGTGCACTGATCAGAGTCTTTGTTCACCTTCCCCAGGACCAAGTCAGCCAAGCCCGACCTCTTCAGGAACAGAGCTGCATCAGCCGCTGCCACCCGCCCACTGCCAGTCGGATCAACCTACACACAAACGCAAATGAAAACACACCGGACACACCGTCACTAGGTCTTATACTATCTAAGAAACATCAATAACACATCTGTGCTGCTGAGAAAGACGCCACCAAATTTCTTATTAGCCAACAGCTTTGGACCACAACACTGGAGAAAAGCTTTGAGTGCATTCCTAGCAGTGATAGAGAAGCAAATAAAGAACAAATGAAAACTGTTGAAAACTGTGAGAATTGCCCTGTGGGATAGAAGAGTCTCTTAGTCACTTAAATCAATACTGACAATAAACCAAAGCTATTTTCTCAGCAGTCTATTAGCTTGATACTGGATCTGTTAGTAGTCTTTCATGAGGTTCATGGCAAGTTCCCCTGACATGTTGGGCAAAGGGAAACATTATTAATTCATAGAGATACTTCCTTTGGTGGACACAGAGACCGGAACTGATAGGAGAGAAGGGAGATCACTGCTCACTGTAACACGACAGTTTATTACAGCAGCTACAGCTAGTTTAAAAGGGTCAATGCACCCCAAATTACAAAAAATATATTTTCTCAACAGAAGTACTTTTTTTTGTACTTCAGCCACTTCTAATCCAGAGTAATTTACAGCACAATACAGTGACAGTCAAATCATGAAATTACAAGATCGCACATTTTAAGCAAATGTGACAGATTTTGTTTTATGACACATCATGACCTTAATCGCAATAAACCATATTATTTTGTTTTTTGGAAGATATATTTGCATACCTGCCGATAGTATTTGTCATAGATGGGATTTCCACTGGAGAGCTGCAAAGGAAGAAAAAAAAGTAGGTTTACAGATTGAATCCAAACAAGAATTAACCTGTAGCAGATTTATAAGCACTTTTAAACTGTAACAAAACCACTCGTTTCTGTCCATATGGCCTCTTTTAGGTTTATGCATGCAATTGATCAAATCCCTGAATTACCTTTAAAATGATCCGACAGAATAAACTAATACTTTAAAATCCTCTCTCAATCCTGAGGATTCAGTTTACAAGCTAAAATGATCAACAAGTGTTTCCTGGCGATAACAAGCTCGTCATCCACTGAGCCAAAGAAGCTGTCAAAAAAAAGACTGATCCATTACAGATGGAGGATGAAGACACACAAGACTATGAGTGATATGTTTAAATTCATTCAGTCAATTCATTATTTTTCATCATCATGTCTGTAGACATTTCTGTCACTAAAACAGCTGAATTCTTTGACCCAAAACATCTGCTGGAAAGACACAAGCATATTGACTTCGATCACTGTTCAGACAAAAGTAACAAGTGCAACATCTCATTTAGTTCACTGTACCAAAGAACAGCTCTCATAATACCGGTTTTATCATGAAAGAGGACACAGTTACAGTTTAGGAAGACTAACCCACAGGTAGGATGAGGCAACATGACGAGTCCAGACATGACAGCATGCTGCAGATGTCAGATTAGGACTGCAAATAATTTCCCTTTTAATTAATTTGTCTATTATTTTTCCATTAACAGACTAATTATTAGGTTCAGAAAATGCCAGAAAATCATATCTCTCTTTCCATATCTGTGTTTGACCAAAACAGCAGAACACTCCAAAACCCCGATACATGCAATTAACTATGATACAAGGCAGAGAAAAGCAGCAAATAGTTACCTTGGCTAAGGTGGCACCAGTAAATGCTGGACATTTTTACTTGATGAATGACTCAAAACAATCAATTATCAAAGTTGTTTGCAATTAATGTTCTCCATCAACTAATCTTCTCCGCACTAGTTAGATAATTCCAGTGCCAATTATTTCAGAGGCATTGCTATTTTGTGCACATTTTCTGGAGAAATGCAGTCTTAAACCATATAATGAACTGCTATGAGTCACAATAATACACTGGGTTTCTGCTGAATTGCATGCAGAGAGGGTAATGACTGTGTGACTTCAGGATACAGGCTACACTTCCCAAGGCTTCTGATGGTCAGCTTGAGACAGTTACAGCAGGGCGTCACTCCACAGACAACAGCTAAACTGACCTTCTGTCACATCCTCCCAAAACACCCCCCTTTCCTCTACAATACAATTGTCCACTGCTGGGCTGAACAGGAAAAGAACCAGCCTTTCCCTCTCTATATAGCTGAAAATGATAATTAGTTGTTGCTTTAAATCGACAGGTGCAGCAAAGGAGGAAAGGAGTGGATAATGATTGTTTGAACTGTGAATCAACTGGGGAGTGGCAATTCAACCCTGTGTTAATGTTCCCCCACAGAGAAACAAGTTGACATGCAACATCATTCCATAGAGTAAACAACTACAGATCTGTTAAGATGTCAGTGTTGTTACGGACTTGCCCACATTGCTTTAAGTACGGAAGAAGACTCACAAGAAAAACACAGCCTGTGATCAGCAACGTTCTACTAACGTCAGCCATGTCTACTGCCAATTTACAGCAAGATATCTGTTCACACACACTTATCTTTCTCTGGCCAATGCAACTTTTTTTTCTGTGACACAATAGTGTGCCTGGAACTGTTGGCGGCTGCAACACTGTGGTCATTGTACTGGTGACTCTTTAATTGAGCATTGAAAAAACACCCCTCAATCATTGCCCAGCAAGCCCATACAAAACTGCAGCAGATAGCAAGATACATTACAGTGCAGGAGTTGACAGGCCAGTCCAGTTTGTTCTAGAAATGTCATCTCTCTAATGCACCCATGGCAGTGAGAAAAAAACCCACATAAATGTCACAAGCAACACCAAACTGTAGATCAGTGTGAGGATGACAGCACACCTAAAACAAGCATTACTGCCTGACAGACCAGTGAGGTCTCACAACACAGAGATGTCACGATGGGTTTTTGTACTCATGAATGAGAGATAATGTTGGTGGCACACAGGTCGTGTCTGTTGTTAGAGGCAACAGTAGCTCAGGTAACAACTGAGGGACGGTAGCCTACTTATTAGACCTGCCTGCTACCTGCTAAATAACTTATTTACTGTCCAAACAAACACATCTCCACACAAACTGCAGTGTTTATGCCAGTAAGCGACTGACTGACATTTTGTGACACCAGTGCTGACTAGTTAACTTCCTCTTACTGATTGCAAAACAAGTGACAACACTAAATGGAGTTTCTCTGCTAACATTAAAGACACTAAACAACTGCAGCTGCTAGCATGCTAACAGTCAACGTTGCCCAATACATAGAGGTCATAGATAAATACTCTAACCCAGTCAGTAAAGCATGTTTGCCTCCAGTGAGAGCAATAAACAGGTTGGTTATTCAGTCTGAAGCTACATGAGCCGTCCCACCGAAGGTTACTGGGTATAATATATGTAACTTGCTGGGTTTTTTAGTAGAAAACAATGTTAGCAGAGGCTCTACTATCACATATATGACAGTAAAGCCACAACAGAGCGACACGAGTATCTCGTATTAACATCTGTTTGGCCCTGGCCAACTAGCCTGCAGCAAAACGAGGCAGCTCAAGCCACGATTAAAAACACTCCCGCCCGAAACGACGCCAAGTACCGCTACATGTTTTATGTGAAGTTAGATAAAGCGGCTGTAAAACAGCCCAGCACTGCTCACAAACTAGCTGTTAGCTAGCAGGCTAGCTAGCTAGCTACGCCCTTACGCAGTCCCCGAAGAGATTAGACAGAAACTTTTCTCAGTCACAGCAGGACTAAACTTCCAAAAAGAGCGACGAGGGTCGAGGTAGGCTCCCGTTTCTGCCTGCCCACTTTCACCAACACTGTCGAAATGTCCCCGCGCAGGACAGACAGAGGCCACGGAGCGTTTGCTGTCGTTAGATTTGAGTTGTAAGACAGTGTTACCTGAGTAAGAGACAGAGTGGCAGCCATAGTGTTTCTGTTTCCCACTGCTTTCATGCTGCGCTGCTGCCAGACACAGACAGAGGCCGCTGGAAAACCCGGAGCTGGACCTCCACGACTGGCATGAAGCCTGTGATCGGACTGCAGACATCACTAATGCACACTGTGGCCTGAAATCTCCTCAGCCAAAACACAGCACATGCTTCAAAGCAGTAGCATAACACTACAGAGCAGAGGTGGAAGAAATACTTAAGAAGCATTATAGAAATCTGGGCCAGAGCAAAGGCTTTAGAGTAGCAATAAGTATTTTTCATATTTCTCATAATAATTTGTGTAACTGACCACTTATGTATCTGTGAATTTTCTTTCACAACATGAAGCTTTTTCCGCATTACCTGAAATAAAACAGCATGAATCCTTTATCTGTCTTTCTATTTATTGGCCTAAAAGCTGTTGAATTGAATCTAAATATGATGAGTGTAAAATAGTGACTCTGGAGTCTATAAAATTAAATATCTACTATGTGTAAGTTTTACTTGTAAGGAATAAACTCCCTCAGGTTGTTAAAACAACAGTAGTCCAAAAAAATAAAGTCAATGACACCACTGGCTCTGATGTATAAGTACCTAAGTATGCTAAAATGCTCTTTTAACAATGTCTGCTATTATATTATTAGTACTACTATCAAATAGGTGGAGCTAATTGTAACTACTTCATATACTGTTGTTTTATCCATCCACAATTTTATCAGATGTGTTTTGTATGGGAAATCTAGCCTAGCCTTGTCAAAACAAATGTATATTTCCCTCTGAAATGTTGTAGAAGAGGTATAAAGTAGCATGAAATGAAAATACATAAATAGAAGTACCTGACAATGATTGTAAGTGTACATAGTTATGTTCCACCACTGCTATAAAGTAACCATCAATCAGTTAAAATGAACAAGAAAACTAAGAAACAAATTACATTGCCCTACAGGTTTGTGCTGCCCATATAAGAAACAAAACTGAGCTCATTTTCTTCTGGTAGTTTTTATTAGACAGAACGCCTGCCTTTGAATTTATTTTTTTAACACAGCAACATGAAAATCTTCCCACTTCAATCACTACCATTAGTACAAAATGTGTCTTTTACAAAAGAATCATATTTCAGACTGTTTGGGACAGCGTGTAGGGGTACAGCAGTGCAGATATATTAGCATCAGAAATGAGGAAACTGGTTGTGTACACCGACTACGAGTAAACCTACGGTAAAGTTAGCGCGTACCAACTGAAGGCAAGCTTTCCTGCTACTGGAGTGCTCTTTATGTACATCTGAGTTTGAGCACAGTTTACTTAAGACACACAAGACTACAGTATGTGCGCTGAGGTGAAAAAAGAGTTATTAATCATACAGTACAAAACTATGCAAGGGATTTCATCTTGAAGCACCCAGTATCACCGTCTTTTTTGAAAAGGTGGTCAGATATATATAATGTCAATCATAATGCACTCTTGTCCCCATGCCGTTACCAAATGAGAGAGGTTTAAATAAGATAACCTGCATAATGATGTCTAGCCCTGTCGAATCCTTTCAGATTGATGTGGCTTTTTCTTTTCTTTTTTTATTTTTAAAGGGGGCCACAAGGGGATCTTGAGACACAGTGACATAACTGTGAACAACATAAAGAAAACAGATTAGACAAACAATACATATGAGGTAAACAAAACAGTTTCATCATCCACATACCAAATATAGCTTTTCATGTCACCACAACATTGTACTTCATAAAAACCCAGATTTCTTTTTGCAGAACACAAATGACAATTTCTATCATTTCTGTTGGGTATAAACTGCATAACAATTTAGTTTCATGATTTCCTGTCTTGACATTCATTATGACATCTTCACTTTTCCCATCACAGTTCCTCCTTTAATAATAATTAATAATAATAACAATAAGAAGAAGAAGAAACAAATGGAACAGTAATTGCCCACTCCCTTGCTTTGTAAACAGACAAATGAAAAACCCCATCCCACCCAAGCCCACCCCAGGGTGTCGGTCACAAGGGTCTATCATCTCAGTCTCCAGCCTTGTTTAAATGGCTCTTCAACACAGACAGTCAGGTTGTTTTCTGAGCAGTTCCTGCATGGAGATTATAACTCATCTTTGAGTTTAGAGTCTGTGTCCTCATCGTCCTCCTCTTCCTCCTCCTGCTCTTCCCCCTCCTCCTCTTCTTCATCTTCTTCATCCTCCTCCTTCTCCTCTTCCTCCTCCTCGTCTTCCTTCGCCTCTTCTCTCCTCTTCTGGTCCTCCTCCTCGCGTTTCTTCCTCTCCTCCTCCTCTTGGGCTTCTTTCATCTTCTTCTCAGTGTCCTGCGGGGGAAGCACATGAAGACAACAAATGAAAAAAAGTTATGAAAATAAAATGTGTTATTCCTTTAAGACAGCTTTACTAAATGCTACAACCACAATTGCAAATAGGGTCTATACAGCACAAAATAGTCAAATGTAAGAGCAGGATACATGCATACATGAAGTCTGAACACTGGTAAAGATTTAAGTTTTGCACTGACCTTAGTTTTACCCCATGTGTTGTTGCCCACTTCCTCTGCCAGGTTTGGGTCATTGGTGATCAGGAAGTTGTCAAAGATAGTACCAGACTTGACCTTCATCAAAAAGAAGTCAAGATTAATGAGTATTTTACTATCAGGTGCTTCATGTGCACAAACTGAGAACACACACAAACATAAAGTGCTAACTGAAAATAACATAAAACACATTTTAAGTGTAAAATGTTCAGATTCATGGATAGATATGATTAAAGTATATATTCTACCTAGGGTGTCAGTCTCTATTAATCAGTAAATAAGACAGCTACATCAGCTACAGCATCTTCTTACCTGCCACAAGTCGAGTCCAATCACACCGATGCTGTCGCATTTGTAGATCTCAGGATCGGCTGTGTACTCAGGGTTGTCAATCTCAGGGTGGGTCCATTTGCCTTTGTAGGCAGGATTGTTGATCTCTCTGGGCTTCCACTCACCCTGTTAACAGCAAACATACGGCCAGACAGAGTGGTTAGTGTCTGTTAGTGAGGCTAAAGTGCAAGAATGTGTCAAAGTTTCTAAAACATTTAAGAGATAGGGATGTAAAAAATGACAAAAACATGCTCCTTCATTATATTTTATGATGCCAAAGTTGATACTTTGAGATACTGCTCATGCAAATAGATTGCTGATAATATAGACTACTAGATAACAAATAGGGATATTCTAACCTAATGAGTGGACATTATATAGGAAGTGCTAAAATTATTAGCCGTTTACCTTGTAATCAGGGTTAGTGACCATAGGAGGCTCCCACTCTCCGTCCATCTCGTCATCCCAGTCGTCAGGCTTCTTAGCATCAGGATCTGGGATGTTCTCAGGCTTGTCCCAGTCCTAACAAAAAGATAACGGTGAAGACATGACCTCACAAAGGCATATTCAATCATTTTAAGAAGACATTTTGGTTTGGAATGAGGTGAAGGCCAGCTGTTACGCAAAAGGTAAATGTCTACAGGTAGGAAATCAAATGGATCATGAAAACAGATTTCTAGGGTGGCTCAAGCAGACAGACCTCTGGTTTCTTATCGTCAGGGTCGGGGATCTTCTCCCTGTCATCCCAGTCCTCTGGCTTTTTGGCTTCCGGGTCCTTAATTTTTTGGGGCGGCAGGAAGTCCCAGTCATCCTCCAGATTGCCAGACTCAACCTTCTTATTGTCAATCTTAACCTCATAAGTGTTGTCGGGGTTGACGATTAGTGTGTACAAGTGGGTGTACTCATCATCCTGTCAGGTAAGAAAGAAAAGTTAGCAGGTATTCTCATTGTGTTTTATTCACAAGTGAGTTATATGTTATGCTAAACACTTTCAACGTCTCCTTACTGCTTTGGACTTACGTCGAGGACAACAGCAACATTACAAATTACTAATGAATCGGAACAAACTTTAGGACCAATTTCTTCATGCAACAGGACTTAGATAAAGCTCAGAATGAGAAAAAAAACATATGACATTTCCTGAGTAAAATAGAAAAACAAAAACCTTTTATTGATGCCTCACCTTGCATCTGATGTCCTTGTTAATAAGATGGTTCTTGCCTTTGTAGTTGAAGATGACATGAACCTTTTTTGTGCCTGGTCCACAAATATCAGGACCTGTGCAAGTAAACATATAAAAGGAAATTAAAATGTGGAATCCAATCCTTATGTTAAGAACTAGGCAAACACAAGGAAGTGGAAGTAAGGGGCAAGGAATATCGATGATCCATCTAAAATCTAAAATCAAATAAAAAATAAAAAAAGACATTCAATGCACTTTGCTAGACAAAATGTGTACTTTTTGGAGAACAGTAAATCTTGGGTGTTTAAACAAGTCTAGATACTATCTCTACTCACCAAACATGATGTTGTACACAGAGTCTCCATGCATCTCCTCCTGGTTGAGGTCAGAGGGGAACAGTTTAATGTAGCCTCCACCACAGTCGATGCTCTGCTCGTGTTTCACAGTGAACTGGATGACCAGAGTCTCGCCCTGGTTACTGAAGTCATCAAAACGGTGTGAGGTGGCGTAGAAGCGAGCATCCTGGCTCGTCTGCAGTCCTGTGGCAACAAAAAATGTCACTGCCATGAATCTGTTTTATCCAGCATCAAGTATAATTCATTTGTGTTGTTTCTATTCAATTGTACAGATTAGTTTAAATGTGTGAATTTGAACAAGTTTCTTCTAATGTTGTGCCGCAGAGAGGCAGCCTGTTGTGATGAGGTCATGTGGAGGGAAATACTGAAGAAGCTACACGGTCAGTAAATAATGGAATAACTCTGACAATACCCACAGTGATTTCGCTGATGTATGGGCACATTTTCAGATTCACAGCTAGAGGCCCTACATTCAGAGTAATCTCATCTGGGGAGAATATCTCAAACAATAATGACATATGAGCCCACAGACTCAGTCACTACTTCAGTTTAATCTGAACTCCAGTGTAACTTTAAAAAGTGTCCTGACCTCCAGGTCAGGGGGAGAGAGTTGACTGTGTAGATCTAGAGGTTACTAGTTAAACTTACTTGAGTAACACCATGTAACTTCTGTTAAGGGATAGATGACTCTAGCAAATGTCACATGAACGGCTTAAGAATTATGAGAGAAGGTCCTCTGAATCCTAAAGACCACAATCAAAACTTAAATGAATCCCAAGCAAGCGGCATGCTATTGTGAAAACAGAGTCAGGTCTCCCACTAAACCTCCTCAACACCGGCTGCAGACAAACAGAGGATACACGCCCATATTCTAAAATACACAGATTAACACACAAAACAATGAGGAAGTTAACCATCTAGGACAGACCCTCAGTGGCTGGGTGTAATCTAATCTCTCCACTCACCTTTGTCTTTCTCTGCATCTCCATAGAACTTCCCTGCAGACAGGACAAACTGGCCGTAGTCTGACTTGTGCTTGGATTCCACCCAGCGACTCTTCCAGGCATCTGCACAAACAAGTTTAGGTTCAGCTGCACAGCAGTCACTCAATAGGCTGCTACTCCACCACTGATGATGCATCAGTGCAGGTGCACTGGGAGTGTTTTAAGCTGCGGGGACATGCTCTATGTGACGAGCTTCATTATCTACATGGTGTTTGTTGTGAGCTCAGTGATAACAGAGCAAGACAGCTAGGTAGGGAAGGGTAACAGTGAATGGCCAGGGGAGAGATGTGCAGCAAGGGGGGTGGGGAGACAGACAGGGTGTGAGGATAGGGGGAATGGGGGTGGACAGGAGGAAGAGGAGTCGGGAGGTCAAAAGATGAATGGTGCCCATGCAGGCTACATGAATCTCAAGCTAAGTACCATGCACACAGAAATGGAGGTAAACTGATGAGCTGTCAAGTCAAAATCACCATTCCAACCACCCTACATGATGAATAGCCACAGGCTATGCTACTCATGCACATATGATTCATAATCCTGTACTGTATTTTATATATTACAGTTTGAAGAGATCACAGCTGTTAAATAAAGAAGGTATAATTATATGTAAAGGACCTCACCTCCGTCTTCAAATTGCTCTCGCATATACACAGCAGACTCAGCCAGTACAGACGCGGCCGACACGGCAATCAAAAGCAGCGGCAGGGCTGTCATTGTGACGAGCTGTAGCACCCTGCCAGGTAAAAAGCAACCCAACTATAATTACAAATAAGTCTATATAATCTGTCTTCCCCGTATGACAGGCGCTGTCTGCACGTCCAGACTCTCATACAGTGATGTTACGGAGAGAGAGACGCTGAGACGATGCCCCTGCTCTCCTCTCTGCTCGGAACAGATGTCTGAATCTGATTGGACGCCGGCTCGGAACCTCAATAAGGAAGCGGTACCCCTTCCAGCCAATAGGAAGAGAGGAAATCTGGACGAATATTCGCAGTAGCCAATGAGAGCAGACCACGCGTTCGCTTGATACACGCCCAAGGAAGGATGATGCGCCATGAGTGAATCACATGTAAGAAAAAAACATACAATTGATCATATAGGCAGTATGTGATCCAGAGTGGCTGTCATCACCACGCCTCCCTTTGGGGGAAAACACGTCCAGCACTTAAACAAGCCAATTTAAATTAATAACGCTACGCCAAAAAGATGCTGTGGAGTTAGTTGAACTAAGGTTTATTCCCACATCGCTGATCGCTGATTTGTTTCCCTGCTGTGACCTAAAAGCAGGAACGCCCGAGCCCCTTAACTAACACCAAGATCTGTTAAAAACAAATCTAGTCTAACGTGATGTAACGCTACACTTATCACCGTAAATTAGTAGTACCAGTACCAGTGAAGCCGTATAACAGCATAAACAGATAAAAACAGTCAGAGCAGTGGAGACTCCACACCGGCTGGCTGCCTGCCTGCTAACAGCGCAGAGGACAGAGAGACAGCTGTCGTTACTCTCTACAGTTTACCTTAATGTAATTCAAACGAGTGACATACATAAAGAGGGCGTACCCCTAAATCGACCTACCTTCCTTGGAAACAGCACTCTGCTTTTATGTTGTTTTTTAGGCTGCGTCCTTAAACGCTGTTGCTTTTTAAATGTCTTGTGTTTCTAATTGTTGCACTTTGAGATTTGTACCTCCAAATGTAAAGTGCATTATAAAAAACATGTATTATTATTATTATTATGAAAAATCACCCCCGTACAGTTGTCATAAGTGGAAACATTTCTGCTGTAAAGTTGGACATTTTAACATGTGGCTCAAGGCGGCCTCAAGCGGCCAGTCCAGGAGTTGCAGTTTTTGTCACTTTTGTCACTTCCGGTTTCGTTTTCCGGAGTCGGAGGTTACCGCTTGATTACAAACATACAACTTGCGGCGATATTTCCGTTTTCGCTTGGTAGTGCAGGGAAAATAGTCGACGTTGTTGTATGTTTCCTTGCTCCAATGCTGTATTGAGCTTCTTTCTTTCAACCAATCGGAGAGCTCCTTTCTTTCAGCCAATCAGAAAGCTTGTTTCTTTCAACCAATCAGAGAGCGTCTTTCTTTCGACCAATCAGACAACTGTATTCTCTTGCATTCCTTTATACCAGCGCCTTTGAAAGAGAGAGTGGCGACACTTTCGTAGACTTCTGTTCTGTAATCTTGAAATGTGGACGTAAATTGTGTCATGGCCAATGAAGAGGCGCCTTATTCAAAGCCAGACCACCTGGGAAAAGGCCATAAATGTAACGTTGCTGAAATATATTATATTGCTAGTCTTTCCCATGAATACTGTTGAGATTAATGACAGCTCTCTGGCTCACAGCTCCGGGGTCTCCCCTCCTTCTCTGACTGTTTTAATCTGTTTATGCTGTTATACGGGTTCACTGGTACTTTACCAGTGCTAATTTACTGTTAGCTCACACTGTAACACACTTAGTATTTTTCTCCAGAGTAACCAGAGTTACGGTGGTTTGTGTTGACTGCTCCGCCGTGCGGCGGGAAGACTCTGTAGATCACATATGTCAAACTCAAGGCCTGCGGGCCACATCCGGCCCGCGATACAGTTATATACGGCCCGCGAGATTATTTCATGTGACTATTAAGAATGGCCCGTCGGTAAACAGGACTCCCACCTCTAATACTACAAATCCCACAATGCACTGAACAGCTGCCGCGCTAGTTCAGACCCGTGCCGCAGCCCCGCAGGTATAATGATACACCGATCAGTGGATCAATGCCTCGATCAGCGCTGTCCACTAGGACCTACTCAGCTCTACTCGGCGTAGGTACTAGTGGAAACGCGCCATTAAGCTAGCCCCCCTAAAATAAATGGCCAAACGAAAAGTGGACTTTGAAAACAGAGACTTTCAAAGCAGGTGGGGGGACAGAGTTTTACCTGTTTGTCTGTCGACGGTGAACCTGTGTGTCTTGTTTGTGGAGCTGATGTGGCCATAATTAAAGAATATAAATATAAGACGACACTATGAGACAAAACATCAGGATAGTACAGAAAATAAAAAAATAATTTAAAATTCAATTTATTTTATTGAGGAAAAGTTGTTGAAGTTTGGCTGTTTACATTCATATTTCTGGATTAAAATATATATTATATTATTATATTATATTATATACTATAATAAAAGAGTCACTATTAGGGTCTTCACTAAATGTTGAGCCCGTTTGGCCCGTGACTTAGACCGGGTTTTAAATTTTGGCCCTTTCTTTGATTGAGTTTGACACCCCTGCTGTAGATGGAGCCTCCAGTCCGTAGTCACTCCTGTAATACACACACAGCTAGCCCCTTAGCTAAAAACTGAACAAGCCTGTTAAAGAAGCGTGTAGTTGGACCCTTGTTCATTTTAAACTACTAACAGTTAACTACTGGTTGGAGCTCAGGCTAAACTGACTTAAGCTAACCATAGCTTAAAGGCTGTAACATAGCTTTAGCTTAGCTCAGCTGGCAGGGCACAGTGCTGTTACTAGCTAGCATACTGTTAGTAGAGCAGGACTGAAAAGATTAAATACCTCAGTGGTAATTTGCAAACCTGGAGACTCAATAAGGTGAAAACAGGTGTCGATAGGACACTTCAGTTCACTGAGTGAAGTTACTGTTGGATCTTAATACACTGGTGAATGAAAGTAGATAAAATTCATGTTTTAATAATTAATGTATTTTGCACTTTCCAGGTCAATCAGAGTGGATGTATTTGTCTGACAAGGTGTCTTCAAGTCATTTCTAAAGTCATTTGATTCAGGTGGTTTTCTATTGAGGTTGTTTTGTACCTCTATTTTTACATTAAAGTCTCCGGTGAGTGTTGTTTTTCCCCCAGATGTGCCAATCTGATCTTTAACAGCGAATAAATCAATAATATATCAGTGTTTTAATGTATCTGAAGCCAAACTCGCTTAAATTACACAACATAAGAGAAATAAATGTTTTCTTTCAACTCTTGATTTGTGTTGATTTATTTCTTTTGATGTGCCTCCACTATTTAGAGAAAGATGGTAGGCACCATACAAAACAATAAATCATGGATACATAATTGAGATTGCATCCCATCAAATTACTGCATTAAGAAAAAAAACTACTCTTGTTGGTTTACTGTGGGTGTTTATTTTCTTAAAACCATTTCTGGCATTTCTTTTCATGTTCTTCTTGTGATGCAGTGCTGAGGTTTAGATAACAGAATCACTAAAGCAGACCAACTCAGACCGAGGTGAGAGTATGTGAAAGAGGATGTGTGAATAATGACAAAGCAGCCAGTGAGTAAAAATACATTTGTTCAATGTGCCCCAAATCAGCAAAAGGATATTATGTAACCATGGTACCCAGACATATATCAGATTCATGGGGAACAGCTAAATTACGGACAATAAAAATAACTTATTAAAAGTACTCATTAAACGTATTTACACACAAAAATTTTAAACTCACAAATTTTCCACTGAACTTTCAAGTAACATTTTCCTCACAATACTGTACCTTAGCAGCTGTTACACACTCCATACTGTACACAGTGTGGTGCCTTTTAATATTTGCTGATGGCTTACAGAACGACCAAATGTCTATTCAAACAACTCCACAAAAAATAATCTGGTACAGTGAGATGCTCAAATATGCCACAAATGATGTCAATAAATAATCAATACTAATATGAGAAGAATGTCTAACGTACAAGTACTAACGCATGAAGTTTGACCTTATCTTAACATAAAAACAGTGCTGCTCAGACTTTGGCCACAGGGGACAGTAAACATAAATATTGTGACAAAAAATGCCACACTGCATACGATAACCGTCTGGCGTCCTGCGACACTACTCATGTCTGCAGGGTGGGTCGCTCTGCTTTCCCTTCTCATACTGGATCTGCCCTGCTGCCTGGCCTTCACTGACAGACCTGGACAGACACATGTTGCATCTGTGGGGGGAGAGTACGTAGAGCAGAGCAGAGCAGAGCAGAGAAGACACATCTCTGTGGCTCTGGATACAGATGGGCTGGTAAAGCTATCTCACACCTCATCCTGGTCTCTTTTGTTGGTTGGTCTCTCCTTCTAGGGGAGGAAGAAGTTGATCCTCTGGGGTATGGACTTGCATCCCTGGGCTGAGAACAGTCTCTCCTCTTTGGGGACATACAGCATGGCCTTGGCCACCTCATCCAGTGTTGCTTCATCTGCCTCCAGACCTCGTGCTGCATAGGCATCCTGCGCACAGAGCTTGACGTGGCGGTACTCCAGAGGCAGGAATGGCACAAAGAAGTCGATCAAGTGGCCGGACATCAGCTCACTCTGAGCAAACCCACCTGGAGAAGAGAAACATACTGATGAAATGATTACAATGGAAAAGACTCGCTTTAATGTGAGAGGATTGCAAGTAACACTGATCCCATTAAGAATGAATGCTCCAAGCTACAGCTCTACACACACACAGCTTTAAGCTAATTATCTTGGTCAATTAGGACTGTCAAGTAACTTTAACTCTCGCTCGCTCCCACCACCCATGTAAAAAAGCTGTGCAGCTCACTCAGTAACATAAGGCAACTGTTAACTTCATGCCCAGGACGACATGACAGAGAGCTTCTTGAGGAACAGCCAGCTGATAAACATAAGGCCACTACAGCAGCATACCCTGAGACTCCATAGTTTCAGCTCGCAGTCGATGCTCCAGGTCTTCCATACCGATGTCCTCTCGATTTTGGCCAGAGTGCCAGAAGTCCAGCGTTATGTCATTGATCGCTGCTCCACCAATGTTACTGTAGAGACAACAGGCAGGTCAGAAACGCTACGTCACATCTCTGCAGTTGTTAATGCTCATGGAGGATTAGATTATTTCTGGTTTGTTTGGCTGCATCAGTTCAGTGAATGTTGTCATACCTAACTTCATACGCAAACAGTGATACTCAGTTATTGTGACACAAATGTATTTTCTCCTAAATTAAATGGTAATCTAAACTTGTCAAAAATGAGATCTGAACAAGTTTAGCTTGTAGTTTGTATATTTCACTGAACAGATTATCTGTCAGCAGAAATCAAACATAAACTAGAAAAATTGCAATTCCTGAAGAAATTGCAGTGTGAATGCCGCCCTGCTGCCATCTGGTGGCTCAAACATCACTAATGAGCTGCTGCTCGTCAGCTGTCAGGTTGCCGTGGTGACGGTGCCTGCCACTCTACCACTCTTTTGATTGAGATTACAGCTGTGACACACCTCTGAAAATCCAGGTTTTACTCAACATGGTACGTGTCACAGCCATAACGTGCGGACCAGTGGAGAGAAGAGGGTCTGCTGAACACGCACATGTAATTTAAGGTCTCTAACTTGTGAAATGAGAGCGCCGGAGCAGGTGAGCAAAGTTTTTGTCTCTGCTTCCCTCCTTTGCTTGGCTCTCTCAGTTAACA
This sequence comes from Pempheris klunzingeri, assembly GCF_042242105.1. Lineage (NCBI taxonomy): Eukaryota > Metazoa > Chordata > Actinopteri > Acropomatiformes > Pempheridae > Pempheris > Pempheris klunzingeri. The sequence continues at coordinate 14,110,465 of NC_092017.1, forward strand.
TGGCAGTCAATGAGGCATTTGGTCAGCACTCCTGTCGCTCCGAGGTTCATGGTGGGAGCTGCGTACGTTTCTGTGTGTCAGAGCGTTCATTTTTAAAGAAAAGTTTAAATATTTTAAAAAGTTTAAAAAGGTAGAATTGTGAAAAGTCATAGCACCCAAGAGACCGACGAGCTGAACATTTTGATGTTGGAACGGTTTCTGTTCCAACATCAAAACCGTGAAGCAGTTGAAACGCTGCAATGAAAAATAAAACAGGATAACAACAGCAGCATTCACACCAATAATTGAAAACATGAAAAACCCATAAAGACAGCCTATGGAGACAGAGGCTCGAACATCCTTCACCACAGATGAGCTGCCAGAGAACCTCGGCCAGATATGTGATACATTCTGAGCTTTGGACCCAGCTTCAACACACAGGATGAGTCTGATATATAATCCAACCTGAGGAAGAGGAAGATGGCTCTGCGGTAGGTGACGCCATCCACGTTGTCATAGTGATCCATGTAGGGTTTGATGGCATCGATGAGGCCAGGGTGAAGCTTCTCAGCCTCGTCGAAGATGAACAGAGTCTGAGGGCAGCGCAACACCATGTCCCTGATCGCCTCTCTCAGCTGGCCCTGGATACAGGAGAGGGGAAGAGCAGACTGCTGTGTCAAAAATCACTAAAATCTCTACAAATCTACAAAATGTATTTTTGAGTCTGTTAAGGTTTTGAGTCTGGTACAGCCTTGAGTTTATGTGAAAGTAAAGATTCAGACTTAAAGATATTAAATTAAATCAAAGCTGCTACAGAAGCCAAAACTAATTAATAAACAATTATTCATTTCAAATGACATTAACATTATAAAAAAGAAGAAAAAGATCTATATACTTCAAAACCTGTGTGTATTTGCAATCTGTTACTTATTGTACAGCCATAACTACCATATCCATCTTTTTTATTATTTAGGTTTAAGAATGTATTGTTATTTCTATTGTTAGCAATCAATGATATGAATCTCATTCATGAGGGAGACAAGAAAAGTTCAAAATTCAGAGTCCATATTTACAGATTCTGCACACTTTGATAGCATCAGTTTAAAGGCCATCCTGCGTACTTTTCATTTGTGTAATAATACTGTGTCAACATTATTTTGAAATCTATTGCAGTGATTGTGTAAAAATGTGTTTAGATGGAACCAGGTTGGCACCTGTGACCTAGATGAACAAACGCCAGGTTCCAAAAGCCCACACGTGTCAGTTCCCAAAGGACCAATGACTGATTTGAAGCACCCGTCCAAACCGTGATCCTTATCATTCATATGCTGAATTACAACACACAGGATAAACAGCTGACTAAGCAATTGGGGGCACCAAGTACACTGCGATTCATAGCACTGAACATCAAACTCCGAGCCAAGTGGGCTCTGCATGCGTTACCTTGTACGTGTCCACCAGTCTGCCGTGTGGGAAGTGGAACGGGGCTATGAACAGTCGGACACACTCACTCTTCACCCCGTCACGATACAGGTTGTCGGCGATCATCCGCGCCACAAAGTTCTTGCCGGTGCCGGACCAGCCGTGGAAGGAGAGTGTGAGTGGCTTGTTGGACTCTGGGTTGTTGATAAAACCCTGGATGGCTTTCAGAACCACAGCCTGAGCCAGGTGCTGCCCGTGGAGCTTCATCCGAAGGTCCGTCGCCAGACCTGCAAGTATGCACAGAACAGAGTGTGTGCTAAAAAACTGCAGTACCAGATAAGGAATAACCCCAGCAATGGTGCAGTGCTCTGCCTGAATACAAATAGATTTACTCTAAATATAAATATGTTCAAAATATTTGATGCACAAGCGAGCAGACTGTTGTAAGCCTTAGTAAGACACTTGTAGGGAAATTACCTTTAACATATACCTGCCCTCATTTACATAATCTTGCAAACCTCATAACAGTAGCCTTTACTTTGTTTGTTGCTCGAGCACCTTCACATCTCATAGCATGTTAATACAGTCCAGCAGCGCTAATATTGATATGTTCAACTGAAGTCACTATCTTGGGACCACACTCGATATCAAAGGGCAATTAAAAAAACAACTATGAGTATTAAACGATGCAGATGAACAGCTTCTAAATGTAGTTAAACCTGGTGGCCTCTGCTGGGTGCAACTACAACATGTCTCCTAAAGGTAAAAGCACTCTGAAACACTTCTTGGACTGACTTTTACTCACTTTGCTTCAAGTCTAAACAACCCCTGTCGCTCCACAAGTCCTAAGCAGCAGCTGTGCTCTGGTTCAAATTCAGGATTCACTGTGAACACTTTAATACCAAAATATATTTTTATATTATATATATATAATTCTACATTTTTCTTATCAGTTTGTTCTTCTCAGGGTGGAAACGTACTTCACATAAATAGTCTAGCTTTGCGTAAAATGTCATTAAATTATTAGACTAACTGTGGCTGAAGTCAATTCTACTCTATGGACAAGAATTCACATCAGAAAACTAATTTTAAATAAATTGCCACTGAAAGCAGTACATATGCTGCCCTGTCCAGTGTATGGAGTCCATTTGAATATTCAGAGTCAAAAGTAAGACTATTAAAGCAAATTCCATTTCATTTTCTATGTTTGACTGAGCATAGACAAAAAGCTGTAAAACTACAACTGGAATAAAACCAACAGGAAACAGTTTTGTTTCCTGTTGTCCAATAATCTTTATGAAAGCTGTGTGCTTCTGGCCATGTTGTGTCAGAGCTGGCACAACACAGGCACAGAATTAAAATCCATATAAGAAAATAAATCGTGATTTTTCCACACATGTACTGGGCCATGCGAGCACCCACCAAGCAGGAGTGTGATACCTGTGATGTTGTTGGTTATCCTGCAGTCTCCAGACTCACAGCACTGGCCCAGGCTACAGTACCACTGGTGCAGCAGGCTAATGTAGTCCTGAGGAAAGCCTGCCCACAGGTCTCTGGTGGGAACTGCTCACATAAACAGCAAGTCAACGAGTCAGCAGACTGCTATATATCAATGCTACGAGTCAAGACAGCCAACAAGGGTCTGCTACAAACTGAGGTGAATTTGAACAGCATTACATAATAGCTTGAGACGTGCAACTGCCATTTTTTGGGGTGTCGCCCAGGCTCTTACCTTGCTGTGTAGCATCGTCTTGGTTCGGCTGACAGTCCCCCTCCCATATGTTGCAATAAATGTAATTAAAATAGTAAGAGGAGACATTGGAAATGCTGTCGAGCTGGAAGAAGTCTGCCTCTGCAGACAGAGCCAAGAGTAAAGGTAGCAGCCACCGCACGGACATCGTGGAGGAAGAAGAGGGTGGTCCGAGGAGACCAAGCGAGACTCAAAACAACGGCCTGGTTCGTCTCTCCCATGCATTTGAACCCGGCTATTTGCTGAAGGACCACCTCAAAGGGGGCATCTGCTCCTACAGCAGTGCAGGGGGGCGGGGCTTGTTCTGTTAGTGTGTACGGCCCTTTGTCACTTAGCTCCGCCCGTCTCCAAGAAGGGACTCAGCGCTATGTGTCTTCAGTGGGTTATTAGACCGCAGTCCTTTTATTTGGAATAAAACACAAGTCTATCACTTTAAGATGAGCTCAGGACAGTAGCCGCCCGCGAGAGATGTTCCGGTTTAGAAATCAATGTGACGGATAACGGGCGGGCGCTGCTAATGCGTCACATCCGGTGACAGCCTTTGCGTGGGTTACCATGGACCTGCCCCCTTTACTACAATGCAGTAGTGATGGGACTTACGGCTCTTTTGGCCCGACTCCCTAATAAGAGCCGGCTCTTTCGGCTCCCAAGTGGCTCCTCCGATTTTTTTGTTGATTCAATAAATTAGCAAATGTGTAAAAAGAAATAATATAAAAAATACATTATATAGAATATTTGTTGTTTATATTGCCTTATTAATTTGAAATTATTTAATTTTACTGGGGTCATACAGCTGTGGCCTGCAGGTCTTGGTGGCTGTGGCGTTGTCCTGGATGATACTGTAGACCAGGGGTGTCAAACTCAATCAAAGGAAGGGCCAAAATTTAAAACACGGTCTAAGTCGCGGGCCAAACGGGCTCAACATTTAGTGAAGAGTCTAAAAGTGACTATTTTATTCTGGGATGTGATATAATATATATTTTATTCAGAAATATGAATTTAAACAGCCAAACTTAATATTTTTTTCTTTTTTGTACTTATCCTCATGTTTTGTCTCATAGTGTCTTATATTTATATTCTTTAATTATCAATCAAATACTTTAATTATGGCCACATTAGCTCCACAAACAAGACACAGGTTTACCTCCGACATTAACAGGTAAACTTTGCCCCCCACCTGCTGAGAAAGTCTGTTTTCAAAGTCCACTTTTCGTTTAGCCATTTATTTTTTTTGGGGGGGGGGGGGGGGCTAGCTGAAGTGTCGCTATAACAGCGCTGACGATGATGCATTGATCCGCTGATCAGTGTGTCATTGTACCTACGGGAGGAGGGGCTGCTGCACGGGTCTGAACTAGCGCGCCAGCTGTTCAGTGCATTGTGGGATTTGTAGTATGAGAGGTGGGAGTGCTGTTTACCGACGGGCCTTTGTTAGTAGTCACATGAAATTATCTCGCTAGCTACCCATTTTTGTGATGGGTAGCACGGTGCCAGTAGCAGCATGAGGTTGCTATGACTACTGTCAACAGAGGAGAGGGTGTTTATGGGTCCTGTACTGATTGACGCGCCAAAACACGAGCAGAGCATTCTGGGATTTGTAGTATTAGCGGTACATGCGCTGTATAATACCGGCGGGCCAGCTCTAGTAGTCATTTGGTATTGCCTCTCGGGCCAAATATTACTCTACGGGCCATATTTGAGAGTTTGACACCTATGCTGTAGACCTTGTAGGAGCAGTAGACACACTGGCACCTTCATTAACAGCAGGTTCCCTTGCTTGACCTTTCTCCTCAAACTGAATTGATGGGTGAGAAGTACACACGTCTGTGCAGGTTGTCTGTGCAGCCTGCCTGATATGAAATTTTAATTTTGTAAAGTCTGCACTCAAACTGCCTTATTAAAATGTCCAAATTTTACTACGTTTTCTGTCACTCATTTTTCTCACCTGTCCTGCCTATGTAGCAGTGCTCTCGCTCTCGTCTCTCCCCAGTTCGTGTGCTCACTGTGCTGTCTGTAACCCACCCCCGCTGAGTTTGGACACACAGACACCACCGCACATCTTGACCAATCACGTGCGGCTTTAACAGAAAAAATATATAATATCGGTTCACGTCAAAGAGCCGGCTCTAAGAACCGGATCGTTCGCGACAGACACATCACTACAGTGCATACTAAAGTCATTGTGCCAGCATGATTGCTTTCAAACCAACTTTATTCACTAGTGTAGTGCCATTACATGATTTGGTGGTCTAAAAGTTCTCAATAAAAGACAAACACGTTACACAACTTTCAATATTTGAGAATGTTGAAAAACATAAGGCAAGTCATTTGTCCAGGGTCTCAGGTCACCATCCACAAACTGCACTGCATCTAAGGGAGATCAGAAACAATTTCATGTCAAATTCCACACATTGAAGCCATCTTTAAATTAATCCATCTAGATATTTACTAGACCAACTGTTGCTGGACTGGTCCTCGATTTAGTATTTGACATGTTAAACCAGTGGGCTCATACTCACTAGAAAGCAGAGATTGTGTGAGGCTCACTCGTCAGGACCAAGGGGCTTCACGTCTGCAATCTTGGTAAATTAAAACATCTCATTAAAACCATGTATTGGTAGCAGAATGGGAAACATGTTTTCTGGCCACACAGCCTCAGATATAATGGAACGGTATGGGTATAATCAAAAGAAATCATTTGGCAGAATCTTTTCATCACAGGCAGTGGTCGATTTAATAGGAGCTTATGGTGTCCAGTCATTTTCCATGACCCTTTAGTCATGCTTAACAGAAACCTGACCATGGGACACTTAAATTTAGTAGAGGGACTTTGTAATGCTTACCAAGTTCAGTCTCAGCAATCCAGTGCCATCCTGGAGATGGGATAATGAGGGGAAAGAAAAACCACACTGATTAGAAGTCCGTGACTGACCGATCAAGATTTAAGTCACTGGGTTACTCAGCAAGAGATGTTGTCCACATTTATGTTCAGGTCAGACATTTGTTAAGACATCACTGAACCCACAGCTGCCATTTTGCATCTTGTGGTAGGATCTATATTCTCACCTCGCTGATCTTTGCCACTGTTCAAACCTCCCTCCAAAGTAAACAGTCAGCCTGAAGAGACAGAACAGCATAAGATGAATATGCACACCAAACATTAGAATCATTTTTAGACACTGACCACATCAGCTAGAGCTAATGACACCATCGTTTAGTCTGTTTTTACATAGTCATCACACAGGCCAGTCTTTGGGTATCAAGTGAATGTTTACTATGCCAAAGATCCCAACTAAATGCTCTTCAGACCCAGATGAGGCAACATTCAGGACAAGTGGCATAAATGTGGGCATTTGTCAAGTTTGGGCACTAAAAAGCTTTAGTGTACCATTTTGTATAGCAGTAAATTCACCATTTAATATACCAACTTCACTGGTCATCTGGGTCTGAGATGCTTGATAGGTCACATACTCACCATGTTTGGACCGTGAACATCTTGCCCTCATGACTGTCAATCCGAGTTGCTCTGCAAAATTAGAATTGTATGAATTAGTGCTGGAAAAAACAGAAAGTGGTCCTTGTACTAGAAACAATCCAGATCAGAATAGATGACGATTTTCCTCAACTGTATCAGCGACCTGATTCAAATTCATCACATCTGAATGCTATTAGCCACACAGCACCAAATCTGACATGATACTTACAGAAGTCTGATGAGTCCAACTGCAAGGTAGCACATGCCTGGATGGGATGATAGAAGGTTAGGTTTTTTTTAAAACACAACACTAGGCTAAAAATGTCAGTTATTTGACACATCAGCTAGGAGCGAAAGACAATAGCTTATTCTTCAGGGTTTAATCTGCTGAACTATGCACTCATCATTGTATCAATGATTAGAAGATGGTTGCGCTTCAGCTTTTCAACTCACCTTTAAAAGGGACCTTAGTAGCAACAGACAGATGCCATCTCTGAAAATGAGCGCAGAAATATAAAATTCAGTATCACTTCAGAAATCTAGAAGTCTTGTTTGTCAGTGAGCCTGACACATCAGCTAGGAGCGAAAGACAATAGCTTATTCTTCATGATTTTATCTGCTGAACTATGCACTCATCATTGTATCAAGCACCATTAAAAGATGGTAGTATAGCAGCCCCTCAACTCACCTTCACGTCACTTTTGTAGCATTAGACATTTGTTCCTGAAAATTGACAGGGAAAAAGTGTTGAAAAAAATCACTTTAAAAATAAAGTATCCTTAGTGATGACTGAGGCCGATACATCAGCTAGGAGCGAAAGACAATAGCTTATTCTTCATGGTACAATCTGCTGAACTATGCAATCATCACTGCATCAGGCCAGGGCCATTTATGAAATGCTTGTTCTTAAGCACAAAAAGAAACTAGACCAACCTGTAGAGTTGATCCAAGAATACTGTAGCCAGGAACATGAGGACCACCTGCGAGACAAACTGATATTAGAGCTGAAATTTAAAGAGCTGTTCAGGCATTTCTTAAGCTGCACTGTGTCAGACAAAAGTCATCTTTCATTCTTTTTCAGAGAGATTCCCATTGTTTTAAACAAAAATCATCATTTACAGTTTGTTTTGAGAGAACATGAGGCACTGTTTGCTTTGTTACCTGCTGTGGGGTGCTGGTTGAGAAGTTAATTTGACCAACATTGGCACACCTAGAACAAACAAAGTAGAATGAGCAAACAAAACGATAATCCTAAACCTGCAGGCATCAAGTTCTGTGCCTCAGATAAGCCAACTGGTGGTTGATGTATCGTCATCCATCTTGTCGAGAGTAGCAAATAAAAAGGTCATCATAGCAGCACAGAGGGAACATGCAGGATAAAAAGGCAGTGTGATGCTTCTCTCGGCGTTTCGTTAGAAGTCAATGCAACAGACTATAGGAACTGAATGAGCCACATTGCATTTTTTACAGTCATAAAAGCAAAGGCTGGTTGAAAGTTTTAATTTTAGTGATCTATGGAAATAGTTAGCACTTTAAGAATCTTATATTTGTCCACTTGGTGATGCAAAACTGCTTGAGACATGTAGCCCATGTCAGACTACATCTGGGGACATCCAAGAGAAGCCTCCACTGAAACAGAGTATAATGAAGACTCACCTTATTTAGTGCCACTTTGCTTCATGTATCATGACTCTGCTGAGGCCTGTGGAGATGAACATTTTAGTACCATGCCGGCTACGCCAAGCTATTCTTTCTGCTCTAGATCAGAAGCCTCAGTGTAAAGTTGTTCAGAAATCGCTTCTGTCCACTACTCTTACACTTAAAATCATCACTGCCTCCCACATGTGATCCTTACAATGTGTTTGGTTTAAGAAAAATAAGTCTTACCAGCATAATATTTGATGAGGTTGGAGACTTTGAATCATCATTTTGAACCTGAAGAAAAGGAGGTACTTTAGTGTCTTGCACTCAGCCCATATTTCATGAAAAGTGAAATGCCATTAGTTTAACTTCAGTTTTGCAGTTTCAGAAATCACTCCTGTCCACTACTCTTATATTAGACATCATTAGTTATATATACACACACGCATAAATAAATAGTTATTACCATCTGATGTCAGTGTCCATTTTGTAGCGATCCTGTCGACAGGCCTGCAAACAAGAGGTAAGAAATTTCCCAGTTAAAAATGTAATTACTCAGTGGGATTTAAAATGGCTGGATCGGCACTGCAGCCTTGTTAGGATTCACCACACTCTGAAGCCTGTGAAATACTGTAGAGCCGCACGTTAAAAGCACAGGAGATGCTCTGCTAACTATAAGCTAACACAAGGCTAAATAGTTATAAGTCGTTGTCCCATGCAGTCAGAAGAGTTGGCATTTCTTCACTTTAAATCAGATGTCCCTACCAACGTTTATTTCATCACGTAGCCATGGGACAACAATGCAGTGGAAGAAGTGAAACATTAGCTCCTTGGCGAATTAGCATCTCAACACGCGTTATCGGACACGTGGTTGAGGCCTGCTGCTGCTACCCTTAGCTCAGCTCGCACCAGTTCACCTTAATTACAAAAAAGGAACATTAAAGAATATAAAAGATTTAGCTCCATAAGAATAACTATATAAAATACATGTAGTCCCCGTCTTTTACAGGTATGTATCATTAAGATGCCTATAGCACGGGACGACAGACAGAAGTGACTGAAGATAGACGACATAGTTACCTGCTGCACAGCCGCGGAATGAGGACGGACTGAGGGCGCAGGGCGTTTTTATCGGGGATGTCGCACAGGCTCATGGGAAAAAATGTGCAACGACAAGCGCCCCTGTCGACCATTCGCACCATCGACGGAATAACAGAAATTTACTTAAATTAAGCATTAAAGTTTCTAATTGACCCTGAAACCCGCAGTTTAACTGAAAATCTGAGCTCAAAGTGAACCTACTCAGTGTTTCTGGGGCTCTCAGCACACCGCCATCTTTGTCAGTGGACGGAGTTTGATCCATCTCCATGGCAACTGAGCTAACTCAGCTTGCTGTGCAAAGTCAAGCTGCGTCTTAGCTAAATAATCTTACTAATAATAATTTTAAATGTAATACCTACCTACCTAAAAATGTAAATGTAATACCTTTAATATCCTGTAATATCTGTTTACTTAATATTGTGTTGGATCTATTTTTGTTACGCACAGGACTTGTTGTATGATGTTACAGAGTTTCCTCACTACTCCCAAAAACTGTTAGTTGGCTTTTAGTAACTGAATTAAAAAAAAATTGGGGGGTGGGGGGATTAATGCACAGTGCAAAGTAAGGTATTAGCTAATCCTCCTCTGGACATGTGTTGCAGAGGCAGAATCTAGTTGTAATAGGATACATCTTTAATGTTTTTACATTTTGCATGTTGACAAATAAAAAAAATATTTCTGTAATCGCTGTAAACTATCTGACACACAGACACTATTGAACTCTGTTAGTATTTTTCCGGTGTATACTGTACTACCGGTTGGTTTCTGGAAGATCAGTAGAGCTGTCATGTAGTTTGCTGTGTGCACTGCACTTAATGGGAACTTGAAGGTGTCAGGATGTGCATGTTGGGTTTGGAGCTACAAATGGGCCTAATCCAGCCAAGCGCACCTGAAATAACCATGACAAAATCTCACAGGAATAAACTCATGGAGATTTAATATTATGCATCAATAAACAGGAAAATCTGATACAATCAATGGTTATGATCAAAATGAAATAAAAAATACATTTTGATTGCTCTCTATCAGGCGATACTGAGTGATGCTGAAATGAATGGCAAGGCCTCGATTCAATATAATTTACAAAGACATAAAACAGAGGGAAAAAAATAGCTAAAAAAAATTAGCTTCATTTGGCTTGTCTAAAGGCATTTTTTGTATGCTTTAGAGGAAAATTAAGTTCAATAACTGCAACTACAGGCATCAAGATTTTTATTAAATTATTTCTTTTAAGTTCTTAGACTTGATGTGCATACAGCACCAGGAATATATTTATATTTATAGATCCCGTCACCAGTTTAATGCTTTTAAATATTCATTCAAATGAATCAAATTACTTTCCATACAGGCCAGATATCTAGAACAGACCATAATCAAATCTTAACTACAAATATAACATGGGACTCTGTTGTGAGCTCGCTACAGCACTGACAGATTTTCTTGGGCGTTTTCAGGTGAAAATTGTTTATTTCTGCATTTCATCCAAATATCATTGCATTTAGATCCGACCTATGTAGCTGTAATTAAGAGAATGAATGATGATTTCAAAAAAGCAGAGGTGTACAGTAGGATAAATATCGTCCTCTATGTGGTTGTTATCTTGACAAAAATAAAATAAAAAAATTAAGTTGATGAGAAAACTGAACCGCGAAGACAGTCTGGACTGTAGCAGCACTATGAAACAGCAGCAGTGTTTCAAAAGTCTACTCTGGTTGCTCGTTTTCACCCCCCGACAGCACGAGAGCGAACCATCAAGGCGATCCGCTCTGACATCTGTGGGTCTGCAGAGGAAACGGGTGATGTGTGTAACTAAAGGGAGACTTCACAGACTCAGTCCTGGCATTACGTCCTCATCATGGACCAGCGACCCAGAAAAACAACAATATGTAAACAATCATTTGTTCATAAATGCCTTCAGGTAACACAAAACATTTTCAGAGGATTGTTTGTTCTCTGTCCAGATGAAAGTCCCTTTAGCCTTTTATCTAAACCTTTTTGGCATAATGGACACCCTAATTTGTCCTTTGACAGGCGATGCCAATGATCTCTATATTGCATATATTCCATAAATCTATCACAGCTCTCCTAATCAGTGTGTTCAGATGCTATGGCTTACGTAGGGCTTTGCTTCTGGATAACACTTCGGACACAGAACAGTGTGAAGGACCAAATAGGCGGCAAAGTTAACTTAAAATAGGAACAAAACGTCAAAGGGGTAAATGGAATGGTTCCTAAAGATGTAAAGCCATCAAAGTCATATCCTCAAATATTTTACACTATTGCCAGAAAGAAAAATAAACAAAAAGAGCATTGAAAATAAAAAAAGAATATATATTTATATATCCATCATATGTATATCTATATATAAACAACAGTTACAACTAGTTGCAGGCAAGTGGAGAGTTTCTCCCCCGCCCCTTTAAGATTCATCCGTTCCACCGTTAGTAAGGCTGTCAGACTCTTGGAGGGGGCAGCAGCTTTCTTTCCTCAGTCACCAGATTCCCTGAGATGTGGAGCGCCATTTTGTTTGTCAAGGTTTATTTGATTTGAACACCATCAACCACACACTCTTTGCCCCCATTCACCCTCTCAGAAAAAAGAAAAAACATCGTGTGGGGAACCGAGTGTTGCTGTGGCTCGTCCTGTGGAGCTGATGAAGGGCGTGGCCGTGAAGCTGACGGACAGAACTGAGAGACAAGACGTGTCCACCCTTCTCGTCTCCGCCTCGTGCTGCCGAGTCTCGTGTTGGCGGGCGGTGGGTATCGGTGGCGGTGGAAGTGAGATTTCCCAAATAAGGAGAGGAGCTTTACTAATTTTCATGTAACATCTTAGATGAGTTTCCTTTTGATTTCATTCATTTCCATGTTGTTATTTTACAGTCAGATGCAAAGCTGTGTACATTTTCAATCATCAGTCATTCCAAGGCTTGGAAAAGAAGTGGTTTTGCAAAAGAGTTCTTATGAAGACTCTGTTGTGTGTGCATCTCTTTATGCATATGTATGTGTGTGTCTGTGTGGCGTGTATCAGAGTGTGTGAAGTCTTCTCAGTGCCTCTGAGAGACTAATCTCTTTAATAGAGGCTCATCATAGACCCAGCACTCCCCATCCTCGTGGAATAGCTGCAAAAACACACATGCAATAACAATTATTACACTCAAATATTTTAATTAACTTAAGAAGAGCTGACCCTGAAACAAAATGTGCTGGACTAAACTTTTTGCCCCCGTTTTCCTGTTAAAAAGGAATGAAAACTGCTTGCTTGAAAAGCGTAGTCATTTATCTTTGATTATGTTACCTCATCATGTATCAGATTGAGTCATTTCATGATAAAAAAAACAAAAACAAGATTATACAGTGTTTTCTGGGTCAAATGGTGCATGTTAACGTTATCACACACAGTTCATGTTCTGTCTGATAGATGGAGAACAAAGTCCGACTGCCTCACCCTGGTCTCCCACTGCTGCTCGTTCTCCTTCCTCTCTCTGGCCTCGGCTCTCTGTTTCTCCTCCAGCCGGTGTTTGGCTTCTGTTGCTGAATCAATGTCTTTCAGCTTCAGGTTCAACGTCACATCTCTCCACAATCTGGTGAGTTGAAGAGAAGAAAGGAAAATACACAAAAATGGAGTTTGTTTCTGAGTGAAGAGCCTAGTTTCTGGTTCCCATGATACACAAAATAGTTTCATTTCTCACCTTCGGGACTCGTATTCGAGCTGGTCTTCCAGCTTTCTCACTTTCTTCTTAATGATGCCCATCTTCTTAGTGTCTATGAACACTGTGTTCTCCTGGAAACACACAAAATACATTCATTCACAGTTTGCAGTCATTGCACAACTATCTGCTATACCAGTTACTAATCAGTGCAAAGAATACCTACATTTTCTATCGGTTCAACTAATTAATTATTACTTATTCGCCCTCAGTAAATATTCCCTTATTTGATACATACACTGCACCCCCCACTGAAAAAATACAAAATGAGAAATGAAGAAAAAGATAGAGACTCACTCCAGTTGCCCACTTGGCATACATCACCCCGTTCCATTCTCCTTCAATGGAGCAGAAAGACTTCTTATCATTAGGTGAACTGAAAGACAAATAGAAAATAATTGTGGTGTATTTCATGAAAAAAAAAAAAAAAAAAAAAAAGGTCATGGTCTCTTATTCATAATCTGCCTTTGAACTGTGATTTCAACTGTACAGCGCAACCATTTTCCTCTTACAAAATCTCAGCCGTGATCCTGTGCTTCTTTCCTCCGTAGAAGGGTTTGGTGTGGAAGACGATGTTGGCGCTGTAGCCCGACTTGGAGCAGGAGATGTTGCACTCCCCACCCAGCTCCACCCACGGCACAGTCAGAATGGACCTGGACAGGACAGGCTCAGGTCAGTGACACAGACATTAATGACCTGAGAAAGAGAGAGACGTAATTTAGTGAGGACGCGGCAGACACGGGAAGATCAGTAATGCTCACCTGCCATATCCGTTAGGGAAGGTGAGGATGTAATGTTCATCATGCTCCAAACATGACACGCAGCCTAAAACAACACCAGCACATGATTATTATGACGATGTGAAGTTGTGACATTAAAGTGTGTAAAAATTCAGACTTGTGTATGTTCAGTGAATGAGGCAGTGCTCTTCAGTACCTTGGCCAATATTGTGGACACCTATGGACATGCCTAAGAACTTAGACTTGGTCCAGATATGAGCGTTGAACTGGATCTTCTTATTTAAACACTCTGCGTAGAATGCAGAAACTACAGAGAGAAAAGAGGGAATACAGTTAGCAGAAAAGTACTGTGATAGTCCAGAAAACAAAGCCAACAAGAAACAAGTCAGTGAGTATCAAGAGTAATACACCCTGATTCAACATGTTATCAACAGCCAATGTTTTGCCTTCTAAAATGATAATCCCAGTTTTCTTGATCCCACATGCCCGAGGGTTTTCGCAGAACCGTGTAATCACTCAGAAGAAGGTTTGACACTCACTGGGTGGGTGGTGAGAGACCTGCTCTGCCACAAACCGCACACTATTGGGTGAAGACCAGGGAACTGGACCGTCTGATGCCGTCTCCTGGAGGGTGGAGGAGAGGAGAGGAGAGGGATGTAGAACAAGGGCTGGAGTTTTACTAGTTATAAATACACCAAAGTAAATCATTATACTATGTAAAGAATATCAAAATAAAAGTTGTGGGGTGTCATGTGTTCAGAAAAATAGATATTAATCAAGAGCAAAAAGAACAAAGTTTGTTTAGTTTAGTGTTTGCAAAGGTGACTGTACTTGCAAATCCAGTTTATTTGTGTAATCATAAATCAATTACAGTGTGGACACAATGACAATGACAGTTGGACAAACATTTTTTTTTTTTGCACGTGAAGGTGGTAACTTTTCCTTTTTTCACATATCGATATGCAATAAATGAGGCATGAACTAAATATGACCTTTAGTAGGGATGTGTAAAAGTTGTGGTACACATAACATTAATCTGATGCCCAGATATACAACAACAGCAGGTTTTATTCCAGGCACAGAAGCTTATTTACATTGTCCCACATAGTGAAGAACCCACTGGGGCTGCAGAAGCATGTGATCTCACCGTGTGTGGAGAGGGCTCCTCTGTCTCATCGGGCAGATCCCAGTGGCAGTAGAAGACTTCTCCCAGGATTGGGTTGTAAGGTTTCTTGGCCACTGAGCCTTTCCTCCCCGCATGGAAAGCTGACAGGTACCACTTAACCACATTTACCATGCGCTCCCGGGGCTCAGGCTGCTCAGCGATACTAGTGGAAGTCACGTGAATTAGTTAAACAACTTAACACTTTTCCCATTTCTGAATTTTAGATGTATCTAAATGTTTGTGTCATACACTTGTACCAATGAGAGAGACGCCCATTACCTTACAAATAAGTCGGGGTGTGCAAAGAAGTCTGCATACATTTCTAACAAAGATCTCCTCTCTAGGATGAAGGTAGGCAGGACCACCTGTGAAATATAATGAAGGAGAAAAACTGTAAAACTGTAGCTGTGTGGGTGGTTCAGAAGAGACAGCTTGCACAGATGAAGTTAGTGAGTAAAAAGACAAAGGGCTGCAGGGAGCCACGCTCATAACTAAGCGTGCTGGTCATGGATGGCTTTACCTTTGTTAGGTCCATGCCCAAACGAACTTGGGAGAGAAGATGCATGATGACGCTTTTGTGCTCCTCCACGGACTCGCCCTCGCCATCATCATCACGGTCATCGTGGCTGTCAAACGGATCTGAAGACAACAGCAGAGCACAGGTCTCATGTGGCTGTAATAAGTTCCCTGCCTTTTAATTTGTAAAAAAAAACACATTTCCAACTGATAAAACCAAATGTTATTAATAATTCAAACAGCCGGTGAAGAGTAATATCAGTGGGAAAAACTAAAGCCTGAGTGTAATAACTGTTACCATCTCCTGTCCCAGCAGAGGAGAGCTCCAGCTTAGTGCTAAATACACAGAGAGGCACAAAAACAGCTGGGAAAAATAGTTGCCATCTATTTGTGTGTGTGTGTGTGTGTGTGTGTGGTTTCCCTTTTTACCTGCATCAGTGGTGCCGTTGGACATGGAAGAGTTGAGGGACTCAGTGGTGTCTGGTCGTTTCAACGCTGTGTCTTCATTAGTGAGGGGCGAGGCGGCTGGAGGCCCCGAGGGACTGAGGGCAAGAGGAGGACATAGAGGAAAGGAGGCAGGAAGCAGGAGATATAAAGAGATAAACAATGAGTGTGATTTCACAGGCAATTTTGTTGTAATTGTTTTATTCGCTCTGAGCAGCGTTTTCTTACTTGACCCGCTAAACGCTATAATTTGAGTGTTGCCTTCCAGCTATGGAGCAACAGACTCACTGTTTGCAGTGTTGGCTGCAGGAAGGCAGGGTGATACTATACTCACTCTATGCAGTGTTTGGGGGAAGTGCTGCTCTGGTAGAACTCATCCGCATCGTAGAACTCGTCCTCGCTGGACGAGTAGGAGAAGTCTGGCACCGAGTGCGAGGGGAGGGGGATGTGAGCTGGCGAGGCGACGCCACTGCTGGGGCCTGACGGGCCACTCCCTGACAGAGGGGAAACATTGTGTGTCAGTTCCAGAGTTCTCCTTTACATTCTTTAAGGATCTGAATAATAAGGCTTCTGTATTTGTACAGTATACAGGTAATTATCGGATGAACATTATGTTGTTCAACTGGAGCACTCACTTCTGGTGCAGTAAAGCAGCACGCGGTGTTCACTAACATTAAGCTGTCATTAACATAGTGACGGCTTCCTCTGCAGAGTGTATCGACTCTCGGGCACGCAGTCTGCCTCCTTAGTGCACAGTGCAGCATTTCAATACTGCTGCCTCAGCACAGAATACAAACAGGCATGAACCTGCCTTCCCTTGTTTTTGTACTTGGCTTTTTATTTAATTAATGGACGTAGCACTCCAGGTTGGAAAGGTATAGTAATAATCAGCATCATACTTTTGCTCTTGCAGTTGAATTCTTATTATATTAGCTTTTTGTTTCCAGTAAATTAAAGGATTTAACTGGCTCTATGCAACTAGGAATTTTTTAAAAACCTACAAAAAGTCGAGCCGAAAGAAAATGTCAAGTTTGAAGTTTATTCTTGACTTTGCAAACAGCAGCCGAGGGCTCCAGAACAAGTACTAAAGGGACCTTGAGGTGCTTTTATTTTGCCAGGTCCTGTTTCAAAGCTTAATAATAAGCTTTGAACCATAACTTGTAAGCCAAACATGATAAAAAGCCTTAAAGTGCTAAGAGAAATTGAATCTGAACATCTTTAATATCATGAAAACTCCATCTGTTAATGAAGACTGTGTAATATGTTTTAAAGCACAAATGAGACGTTATGTGTTTCGTATGTTTGGTAACTATATTAAACATGGTGCTGGGGAACCGTACCAAAGCTCCAAACCAGGGAAATAATTAAGTCGTTCTTAATGTTTCATTCTTTGTTATTGTCATTAGAGGAATGGGTAGTCCGTGTCAGTTACTGCAACAACAAATTATCTCCTAGAAGTGAACTTTCACCTGTGCTGTTGGGAGTTGGGGTCTGCAGACTGCCCATCACTGTGACGACGGGACCAACGGGTAATGTGGAGGGTCGATGGTCTGATTTACACACCTGAGAAGCTTCTTTAGGAAAAACAGAGAGTAGATGAGTTAGAACTGAAGTCTATAAATGAAGCTAAATCACATTAAACGGCGTCTCAGCTCAAACTCCAGGAGGCTGAGAAAATGATCTGAGATGCCGCAGACAGAGACTGTGAGGGGGATTACACAGTCTATTAGGAGACTGAAATTAGAATGGCCTACTTTGCATGGATTATTTCCACAGCATTTAAAAAAAAATGTCTAGTCACAGTCACATCTGACCAAAATAGCCAAAAAATTTAGACAGGTCTTAGTCATGCAAGGCGATTTAATTTAGTAGAATTATTTACTGACTGAAATGACTTAAAACATAATTACACTGAAGGCCAGAAAGCTGCTTCAACACAGAACAATATTAATAAATCCGTTTTCAGAGACTTATGTCGGAAAAATGAATATAATCCCATAAATACGTGTGATAACCATAATGGATGTCATGTGACTGGACCCTGCAGAGGATCTTCAACAGTCAGGAACTTGTATCAAATTACCTTCAAAAACTGTAAAAGCATTTAGTACATTGATCAAAACCCTGAATGGTATCGATATTGTTACACTAGAACCTGTTTCAGGTTTCATCCCCATGTCTTCAACACCACGGTGAAACAGTAGAATTTAAAATGTTGAGGGACAGAATATCTACTCACTTTGTTGATAAAAGCATTCGTCAGCAAGCACTTCACACAATTCTGTGTCTAAATTAACTTTTGCACAAAGTGGATCCAACAGTTGGAGTAGTTTAAGGTGTGAACAACAGGGGGAGCCATTGTCAGCCTCTCTGGATGATGTTGGGTCTGTGAAGTCTGTCACTCTCTTTACAGGCCTTATTAAGCCACGCAAATGTTCGTGTTCATTTGCGTATGATGATAAATGAGTTGTAAATCAGCGGCACAGATATGGATACAGATTCACACACACAAGTCACTTATTTGGGCATTATGTGTTAAGAGTCATGTGACACTGTACGAGTCACATGCTCAATGCAATTGTGTATTTTGTGTGAAACAGCGAGGAGGAACAGTCTCAAAAGAATCCACACAAATAGGTGGTGATTTCTAAATACATTTCAATTAAAAAAATGCAAATTTGGTGTACAAATTAAGATATACAAAGAGGCACAGGTTAAAAAAAAACAGTCACAACTACAAATCACTCTGTTGAGTGTTACGTAGTTTGATATTTGTATGTGAATACTTATGAGACTGATTTGACTCGGTTTTGTTAACACATCAAAACACACGAATACACGCATCTGAATGTGTAGCAGAAATGGTGAAGAGGCAGCCATCTAGAACCTGTGCGTAGTGTGGTCTGTGTTGGCATCGTGGTGTTGTCTACAGGAGTGTCCAGAGGGGGTTGGTAGATCCCATCCACTGGGTTGATGGTGCTCTGCGGATAAACAAGCAAAAACAACATTGCCATCAAGGACAAAAACAACTCTAAATGTGACATCAGACACTTGCTGCAACAATAGCACACCCACGCCACCGCCTGCTTACTAATCTAAAATGTTGTTGAACAGACAATAAACCCTGAGATTAAAATCCAATTCTGCAAAAGAGAGCCAAGTCCCAGTCTACATTAACAACACCTATAACCTACATGCTAACCACAATGAAACACCATTTAAACATCCAAGCCAGATGCCAAGCTTGTGCATCAGTTGTAGATCAGCTTAATGGTATATCTACTTGACAACAAGAACTGTGAAATAAAATTTGCACCACGCAGCCTTGGTAGATCAGTTTTCTTTTCACTCCATTTCCTGGAAAGAGATGTGTTTCCAGGTGCTAATGTAATCGATATGCAGCCAACGACATTGCTTGAAATCCAAACTCCGGCAGTGGCTTCATGCAATAACTAACAGAGCCTCTTGAACTCTCCCAGTCTAAAAAGGAGTTAATTAACTCCACTGGGCTGCAGGCTAAATCTGTAACATGTTTTAACTCTCTGGCTCTTGATTTCCCTGTGGTAAAAACCTGTGGGGATGTTCTTATCTGCAGTGGCCTGCCCTCGTCAGAGCCACCTCAACATCAAGTGAACACAGGCACAACGCGCACAATAAAAATGAGCCTGTTGGCTCGGTGCAATGGGGTCACTGGCACCAATGACCCAACTGACAGAAACACCGACAACAACATGAGCGAAAGCAAAACCACATCGACCCTTTTCCCACAACAACTTACCCTCAGGGCTCGTGGTGGCACTGAAATTAGATCCAGTCAATGTGATGTTTCCCCTTATTACTCAAACTTGACCTGTAGTCTGATATTTTTGTAGCTTTTTTTTTTTCTAGGCAAATTTTGATTAAGTCATTTGAGATTAACAGGAGCAGGCAGGGTGAGTCAGAGCACGACCTGACACAAGGCTGTAAGTGTGGAAGTGCTACAGCTGGTGTGAGTACCAAAGTTGGATTAGAACATCAGAAAGAAGACAACAGGCCTCCACAATCCCAGGATGCAACACCGAGCATGTTACATAGACAATACAGACTACAGAGTTTGAAGGGCTGTGAAATTTCCCTCCAAATACAACTCTATGTGATTCTATGACTTGCTTTTTTAAATTTTTTGTGTCCAGATGTGTGCCACCAAACAGTTTAATGGTCAAAAAACGGCAGGTTATGATCAGAGGTAGAAAACGCAGGCGTCTGACGTCTCTGCTCCATGTGCCCTCTAGTTCACACTTCTCTTTTATCGTAACGCTTCCTGCCTTTGCTCCCTCCTTTCCACCTCCACGTGTCTCCATGAAAGTAAGGCGAGGGCTACTAATTATAGCCAATTACAGAAATATTGGTCTGTCATGGTGGGACCAGCCCGTGGCCTTGCAAGCTGAAGCAAAAACAGGCAGGAGGAAAGAGTGGTGGCTAAAAAAGGCTTTTAGCACTGTGTCATGATCAACACATATTTTTTTTTCAGTGAGTGTGATGTTAATGCAGCATGGTTTAAATGACTCCTGCACTTTATGGCAATTTTGGCAGTGCAGCGCTTGACAAGGTCATTCAAACATGCGGCCAGTGTTTCATCTATTTCAAACGAACGCCCACAGTGTATGCATCTTTCACATTATAGGCATACAGGCTACGTCGCAGACATTTAGACGTTCTAAAGCTGCAGATATATCGGCACAAAGCTTACGGCATATAAAACGTGCAGTTAGATGTGTAAGACAGAGCTTATCCTGTGCTATTTATACTACATAATACTGTGCTTAATGACTGTGAGATTAAGTCGGCCATAAGAGCAATGCAGGCCTGTGAGCTGTATGACCCCTGTGAGATTCATGTTTCTAGGACCACACTGGAGGTTTTCTATGCATTAGTCCTTTACCTACAAACCAGTCACAGTCCATTACCTTTCATTTTCCAAAGCATACCGAAGGTTTTTAAATTGATTTTTTACCTTCCAGGTACCCACTGGGGTTTGTTGTATTGTAGGGTGGTCTAAGCTTTCAAGTACATGCTTTATTTGCCCTTCAGTCCTCACTTTTCTGTCTTCCATTTTCCAGTCCATCTCCCTCCCTCTTTCCTCGTATAAAATCTTTATGGAGATATGTAACCTATCACAGTCCAGTGAAGAGTCCATACTTTAAATTTCTTTGTATCTCTAGATTGCATGGCAATGCTGTTGTGAGCCAGGATTGTTTGGAACATTTTTCTATGTGGTGTTTTAGGCGGCTAAGACATCTGATAATTGCTGTGAAAGATGGAAGACAGACAGCAAGCAAGCAGGGACACGTGTGGAAAGGTATATGTATTTTTGGTGGCTGTTTGCTCTAAGTTTCTGTGTTTGGCAGCCCAATATCAAATTAAAAAGCACATGACATGCTTAAGAAATAAAAGATGACTACATTTTTTACTGTCGTGAATAGTCAATGTTACACATGCTTTAATTCTTCATCCTGACATACATACTAAAAGCCATGGAAACCAATGGCTCCTTGTAAGAGATTATTATAAAAACTAATAGTAAATACTTTGGAAAATAATTATCAGTAATTTCAAGTGCATGTGATTTGTAGATAATACATGCAACACTCCAAACATGAACCTTGACATGAAGACAGGACACCTGCAGGACCAGCAAAGTGCTCTCTAGATGGCTTTCCAGCTTTTAGTGCTCAATAGATCAATAAGCAGGCAGTGTGACAACGATAAATCAGTGGTGAATTAGTGGACTAATTAGTGGGTGAAGTGAAGTGCAACATTCAGGCATGCAAACACACACATGTATACTCTACACACACACATACACACTCTTCAACAATGTGCATTTTCTGCATTAAAAAAACAACACACATTTTGTATCTTGATGAGGAAAAGAATAGTTCCCAACCATTACTAGAAGAATTAAAGTCTTAGATGACATCAGAAAATGATTAACTTCATCAACAGGAGAGTGGTGGCAGACATGAGGGAAATAGCATGAGATAGGCTGGAGCTTATCTCCAAATTAGACGGCATGCACGAAAGAGATCTGATTTATGTGCTTTTCTACAGTGGAGAGTAAATTAAGCAAGAAAAGAAAGTTAGCAGTTTGTTTGATTTGATTTTTTGTCATGGACAGAGAATGTCAAACTTACTATAAGTCCGTTTGCGTGTTGCTGTTCGTTACTTTGGTCCTTAAAATTTTAAGAAGACAATGTTAGACTATTTGTGTAGGAAGGCTGAAGAGTCATTTCATAAAGCATCTGCGGTGCGGAGAGCAATGAGATCCATCCCTCTCATCCCATTGAGCTTCATAATATTTGCCAATGTGCCACATGCAGTAATCCTTTCATCACATGGTAAGACCCTCTATCATTTCTGTCAGAATAAATATGGGAAAGTTTGCGCTACAATGCCAATGTGTAAATGAATCTACAAGTTTCCTAGACTATTCATGAGCGAGTGAGTCTTAGAAAAAAGTCTCACCTAACAACCACATGAAGCAGAAATGACTGCTCTACTTCCTTTTAAAAAGGGCTGAATGGAACATGTGATGAAAGTAGTACTGGGCTACACCCTCATCGACCGGAGGCCCAGATAGCAACTGTGAGCAGGGAACTACCCCAGAGACAAACCAGAGGTAACACACAGTGCACACTGATGTAGTCTCACAAGAACAATGATTATGGTGAAGTGGCAGAACCAAACTACAGAGAGATGAATCAAACATGTGCTGGTTTTGTGTTTTTACCTTGGCGATCTGCAGCAGTACAATACAGTGCTTGATGGACTCTACCATGCTCTGAAAGACAAAGACAGAAAAGGAATTCAGTAACTGGGAGCTGAATGGGAGCTCAACGACAGGAAGGACAATGTGTCAAGTTCTGACTTACACAAGTAGTCTCTTTCAAATTTTCAATTTTCTGTAAAAGAGGAAAAGAAAACAGGTTGTAAACCTAACAGCAATTTTAGAAAACAAATATAACATTCAAAAGAAGAAGCACTGATGCAACCGGTTCAACGGCAAATAAGTGGCAGAAAACATGAGGGCAATGACGTCTGACATGCAACAGCAGCTTTTTTTTGTTCTTTGGAAATCTACAAAACAAGTTTCCACATGGAGGAGATTGGTGAAGTCACAGTGAAAAACAAGTCGAAGTGACCAAAAGTCAGCATTAATCTCAGAAGCAAATCACACAGCAGCTTTTGATAATTGCTCAATCATTTCAGTCATTTATCAGTCAGAAAGGCCAAACTTTTTCTGGTTCTACCTTCTAAAATATGAGTCTTTGCTGCTTTTCTCTGCTTTAAATCAGAGAAAACTGGACATCTTTAGACAGTTGACTGGACCAAACAAAGACACCTGAAGACATCATTTTTGACCTCTGGGAAATTAAAATGGGCAAATGGACATAGTGCAGTCATAATTAATCCATAAACCAAGAATACCCGATCATACGGCTGTCAGCTGGACTCTCAGTAAGTTGTGGACAATTTTTGCTGTGGCTCAATATGGTGAACATTTTGGTAAGATCCACATTTTCACTGGGTATGTATCAAATAAACTATCAGTGTGTAATCACAGTAATCTATAATATCGTATAATGTAATAAAATTATAATGTTTTGTTAACTCTGAAAATAAAAGTACATATTCTTATGTAACTATCTCAATAGAAATGCTGCATGTCAAAATATACACACATTTTTGAACCAATGAAATAACCTTGTAAAATATTGTGACAGCTTAAAACTGACAAGTGACAGATATCAATCCTCTGCACCACACTGACAGCTATCAGTTTTTCTTTCCCCAGCGATGTGTGTCAGCCTGCTTCCCCTGCTGTTAGCCTCGGCTCTAATGACAGCCAGATCAGCCGACCAGAGTGCCGACACACAAGGACAGAGCAGCACTGCTGGTACTTACTCTGCGTGATTCATCCTCTTTGCAGTCCTTGATCTTCTCATCAAACAGCTGTGCGAGAGAGGCAGAGAACAAGAGATGAAAAGGAGAAAAAAAAAAAAAGAGGTAGAAAATGAGCTAAGAAAGGCACACAGTCAAATGAGTATTGAAATGAATGGACGGTGAATATGTACGGATGATGTGGCTGGAGATAAGTGGCGAACACTTGCAGTGCTTTCATTAACATTTTCTGCCTGAGAAAATATGTTGCTGCTTCTTTAAATACATGGTTATCTGCTTTATCACCATGCTACCACAAATCTTGTTTTTAAAAACTTCTGCTTTGTTAAACGTGAGAATGACATTAGTGAGAAAATACTCACAGAGAAGAAATAACAAGAAGGCCATGACACAGACTTGAATGCAAGCCATGCCATGTATTCCATAAATTCACACATTTATGGTAAATTTTAGGTTGCAATTTGGAATTGACTATTTCATCTGTGTGGGCTATAACATCTCAGGAGGTTTAAAAATATAAATCAAAGTGAGTGGCAGATATCTTGCATTTCTCAAATCTACAATGCAATTGAAATAATGACGATGTAGGTTCGGTGTTGCTTCATTATTTCCTACCTTTAACTGGTCAATCAGGATCTGTAGGTAGGCGTCAGCTTCAGCTAGCTTTTTATCAAAGTCTTGAACACTCGGAACAAATCCTGTCTCAGCCTCCTGACGATGGAGAGACAAACACAGCCAGCATTAGTGCAGCCCTGACCAAATCCATGTCAAATGCCATGCAAGTATTTGCATACTCAAAGTAAAATACGCAGCCACAACCAACAATACATGCCACATATTCACATATTAGCCATTCATAAAAAAAGAGCTTGTCTCTGTCACCTCGTGGCCAGGTACGCTTTGTAAACTGTTACACAAAATGGTGGACAGAAACATCAACAGTTCAGGAGAATCTTCCAGCAGCGTACTGTACTGGGGGAGATATGAATACTATTGTTTAAAGGCTAGCCTACATGAAAGGCCAGCAGGTCTGTCTGCCTGCCTGACTGACTGGAGGCCAGCGAATTTCAGGCTTCAACAAAACTGAATCAAGGAGCTCAAGGCTGGAGAGAATAAATGTAAATGTGTTAAGGTGCACTAAAATTCATTGTTTGTTAATTAGCTTTTGCCTTAATAACCCCATCAGAATCAGAAACACAGCTTCCACACACACACACCCCTCAGGCACAGACAATTTCATTACATAATATCCATTAAAAGGTAATTACTAGACTATTGGCAGGACAGACGTGACCGGGCATCTGTCTCTATCTGTCTAAGCTCACCCAACCAGGAAGAATCCAGTTGGTCGTAACACAAAACCAAAATCAGGAAAAAGAGCAGATGAATGTACGCAGAGGCAAGATGTCCTTTAAAAAGAAATAAATCAGCCCATATTTAAAGCTGGAGTGCAGGCACTCAGCAGCAATGACAACACAGTAACCCCGCTACGTCAAGCCAGAACCAGTAAGATAACTAACACAGTGTGTGTCAGTGCAATTTACCGCTACACAGCAGTAACTCTGACACGGAAAAACACTGAACAACAACTGTTACATGAATAAGCAGACAGAGCAATAGTAAAACTGATAGCATCTGTTAGAAACAGAGGCCATGTTACTAAATCAAGCCCTTATCAAACCGTGCCGGATGCTACCGCTGCTCTGGATTTGCTGCGTCGCATACTCCTGGTGTGTCCTGAGTTTGTGAGGGCTTTTCTTCCTGCTAAAGACGATCTCATAGGAATGTGAAGAAAAGCCATTAAGAGCCAAACGCTGTTGGTGGCAGCTCCACCCTGAGATCTGCTAAAGTTTAAACTGTAAAAACATACTTGCTTTATAGAGAACAAAGTCTGAGTTAACTCAGCAGCCATGAAGCCTGCTGTTAACTGGCTAAACTTCCTCAAAAGGATCAAAGGTGCTTTCACTGTTGGCGCAACTGCAAAATATAGCTGGCCACATGAAGGCCTGAGCAAAAATCTAAATCAAAGACAATTTGATTTGATCAATTTTGATGCAGATGTGATTGTCTTTTATCAGAGTGGTTAGATTTGCATTTGGATTGGCACAGTCATTCCAGTGTGAGGAACTTATCCTGTCTGCTTACTCACATTACACTGGAGAATCAGTTTATCAGGAAAACAGCTGCTGTCGTTCTGGCAAGGCCTGACATCATGAATATTTTCACTGAAGCCACCAACAAAACTACACCAAATTCATAGCAATACCAAAACATTTGAATCTTATAATCTTACAGTTTTGTAATCTTCAAATCCCCCAATAAAGTGTTGCGATTCATTTGGCTATTACACCTTTAGATATGATGGGAATTAACTCCATCTGCACTTCACTCCTACATTACAATACTGTCTGAACTGAAGGACAACATGCTGTCAAAGTTTTGATTATATTACTGGAGTAATAGAATTTATATTTTTCTATGAAATTTAAGGTCATGAGCAGATAGTAGCCTAAAATAAAGCACGCGGTTATAACTTGTTAACACCGTGTTCTGGCTGGCTGATACCATGTGGGATGTAGCTTGATTGAGCATGCTAAATGAGGAGTTAATTCATCCATTTCCTTTGATTCTTTAATGTAATGTAAATTTTTACATTAGTATTTAACTTGCTGGCTATCTAACTCACCATATTGCAAATTTCACATTGTGGTTATTTGACAAATTAAAGGACTTTTGTCTCCAAGGAACGTCTTGTTCATGAACAAAGAGCTTTAACCTCAGAGGTTTAGCTATGTATCTGGAACTCAACTGTTAAATGAGTCAGCTAAATGAATTAAAGTTAAACAACAAAACTGTTGCTTTCAATTTCAATTTCAATTTAGTAGGAGGGCTTACAAACATGTCTGTTAACTACATGGTAAAAGGTTTCCCATAAATTCCCATGGAATTTCCCCCCCTTTAAATTTCCTTACTTTAATTTTGCAACTATGAATACCAACACCAAAAATACATGTAAATAGGCATCTAAAAGGTGTATTTACAACAGGACTTGTATATTTGACTGAATTTACTTGTACAGGCGTTACACTGTATGTTACAACTGGACATGTTTGCATTATAGGCCTAAATACAAGTGAAAATGAAGCTGACATGGTAATAACAAAAACCGGATAGACAAATTAGACAGAGCCCCTATTATTATGCAGTGAACAATATGTCATGTTTTGTCAACACACATAATAGAGGGGAAGTGCTTTTTTACAGATCGAGCAGTAGAGTTGCGGAAAGTCAGAGGCAGGTGGTTGGTTTATAAACAACCCCTGTAGCACCGCGACATTGTGCTCAATTCGTCACTGATCCTGAAATATTCCCAGACGTCTACACCTCCACTCCCACTCATTCTCACCGCAGAGAACGTGCATCCCTACGTGTGTGTGTGTGTGTATGACTCTGACATGGTGGGAATATTTTAGAGCAGCGTGCAAAGTCTCACACATAAACACTCACAAACCCACCCAATCATCCCAGACTCTACAAACAACACTGCCCTCGCACCCTCCCCCATTTCTATTTGTCTTTCCTCGCAGTGTGACCCACTTTAAAATGCTGCTGCCCCAGCAGCGCACTGCAGCCGTTAAAGTTCTCCTTGCTATGGTGCAGTGGCGATTGTGTGTGTGTTTACTTACTGGGTGCCTTGCTCCAATGGACATGCTGCGTTAAGCCTTGTACATCACTCCCATCAGGCCATTTAGCCTGACACAAGATCTCTTTCTCTTTCTCTGCCTCTGTTATTCTGTTTTTCTCTCCCTACAGCAACTAACCACAAGCTCTGATGAAGTTAGCGCTCTTTCCCCCTCCTCCTCCCTCCTCCACACAGAGACAGAAAACAATCCTGTCCGCTTGCTCTCAGCTGCAGTCTGTAATGTAAACCACAGCAGCCTTCAGACTGTGAGTTAGCTGTGCAACCAGACTGGCTACAGTATATCCTTCGGCAGCAGTAATATCAGCTGAACGTTGAGTATGAGGGCAGACAGAGCTGAGTTAATCCAGGACCCTCCCCTGGCAGGAAAGGCACACTTCCTCTCACGCAGGCAGAAGAGAAAACACACAAAGCAGCTGCAAGTGCTGACAGGGACAAGCATTAACAGTCACTCTGATTGGCTGAGGCAGGAGAGGCAGATGTTTGGTTGATCAAGCAAGCACGTCTCTGATTGGTTGCTGCTCTGCCACATGATGCGACGACAGCAGCTAACACTGCATAAGTGTGTGTGTGTGTGTGTGTGCGCAATGAGCAAGCAAGCACACGTAGCACATCAGAGGGGTTTGCCACAGAGGAAGGGAAGGCAGAAAAATAGAAGGAGGGAGGGAGAGCAAATGAAAAAGGTTGGTCATGAGGGTGAAAAGGAGGAGGAAAAGGGTGGAAAGAGCTGTAAGAAGATGACGATGAGAGGAGAACAAGGAGGAAGGTTTGGTTTACAGAAGGATGGTAAAAATAAGGTTGGCTTGAGAAACAACTAGAGGGCAGGACAAGAGGAAAAAGAACTGGCAGAGATAGACTCAGTCTCAACACTCACAAAAAACAAATACAGAAAAATAAAAAAAAATAAAAAAAGGTACAGCAGGTCAGCAGCAAATCAAACAGGGAAACAGACTTTCCATAAATCCAAGCCTGGTCCTGATACTGGCCACATACTGCCAGAACATCCTTCATTTATGATAAATGAAAGAATGCCATCATTATTTCCATTTATGCTCACAAGACTCATCACTGACTCAACTGCTCTGTTGAGCAAAAACACAAAGTACAACCATGACACATGAAGCTAAAGTGTCAATACCAAGATCTGAGTCCTCTCAGAGTCATCATATGGATGTAGCTGTGGAGAAGCACAGTACAGGATTGACTGAGTATGCAAATGAGGCCAATCTGAGGTTCAATAGAAGAAAAAAAATCCCACAATGAAAGCTTTAATATCTAGGTAACATATGTACCTTCACTTCCAAAATTGTACCTTTAGTACTCTTTTAGGCTTCATCTGTACCAGTATACCCTTTGGGTAATGCAAAGAAGAAAATGTTTACTCAGGCAAATAGCAAATAGTAAATAGTAAAACTACTTAGATGCTGACACAGGAATTAGGATAAAGAGGCAAACAAACATCAAGTAGCCCCACAGCAAAACAGCCTTTTCTTGGAACTGCAGTGGATGGATTAGACACACAGACAAACAGACACACACACACGCATGGTTGCATACCCGGAGTTGGAGGGTGTGACGGAGGATAGTTCCCTCTAAGGCGTGGATCCACTTCTCTCGCTCGTCTGCATCTCGGGCTGAGGGCAGAAGCACACGGACACACCCGGTGAGCCAGGTTTTCCATACCGACACCATAAGTAGCCGCGACACTCGTGTGACACACGAGACACAACACGGAACACAAGACACAACACGGAAATGACATGAGCCCTGGGGAGGCAGTGATGGGCGCTGTGTTTTCATGTTTCAAATTATAGCTTGCTTTTTATCAAAAGTAACTTGGTTGTGCTGTCAACATTATACACAGGTGCAGTCTCAGAAAAAAAGACATTAACAATAAGCATTACTTGTACAGCCCATTTCATAAAAGTGCCCTCTATGATGTTTTGGACAAAGACACATTTATTTTGTTATTTTGTCTTTGTACAGAACCACAATGGATTTGAAATAAAACAATTAGTATGTGATTTCAGTGCAGACTTCCAGGTATAATTTGAGGGCATTGAGAGCAATATTGTGAACCCTGCAGGAAATACAACAATTTTTATACATAGACCCCACATGTTAGGGTACCAAAAGTGACTGGACAAAGTCACATGACGGAGTCTGTTGCCCACAGATGTCACCAAACTTCTTCCCTGGTGCCAAACCTCCACTGAAGCCGTCTCCAGTTCCTGATGGTTTCGAGGCCTTTTTTCTTCAGCAAGTGAAATACATGCACACATAGAATCAACATAGGAAGCGAGACGTGAGCAGGGCGTTAGTCATCCAACACACACTGACTCCGTCTTCTGTAAACAGTCTCCTGTGTCTGGACTTCTGTCGGCAGAGGGGACAGCAGGGCAGCTAATCTGCCATCAGACAGACAGCAGAAATTTACTGGACCAAAATAATTTTCACGTCAGCTCAACGGGAAGAAATCAACAGTGTTTGTATGAAGCCTGTTGATTCATTGATTATATTTCTCCACCCACTTACAGGCAGACTGAGGGGCTTCCTTCATTCAGTTTGGATGTGGGATGGTACTTTAAGCCCATGTTCATTATGAAATGGTAAGTTCTTTAAAGGAATACCCTGATACCATATCTGTTTGTAAGTTTTGTAAGCCCATTATTTTAGCATAAAGACCAAACACAAGGGGACATTCACTCTTTAACTCTCAGTAACATCATGTTATATCTTTGTTTAATCTATTGATAAACCAAACTGAATTAAAAAAAAAGAAAGAAAAAAAACCCACATAATTTTTTTACTTGGGTTATGTGCCAGACTACTTCTTGGCCGGGCGCAGCCACTTCCTGAAGTTTCAGCTGGTTGCCTGGCAACTTCTATACGATGACAAAACCGCAGTGGCCCGGCCAAGAAATAGTCCTGCGCATAACCCTAGATGAAGCCAGGCCACTTACCCTACAGACATGAGAGTGATGTCAATTTTCTCATCTAAAAGTCACCAAAACCGCAAATAAGCGAGTTGCCCAACATGTCTACAAACTTTTCCTCTAAATTAAGAGTAATGAGCAGGGCTGGTTAGGGCCGTTCTATCTAACTGTGCTACTGTACTAAAAAATAAATCTAAAGAAAGTTAGTGTTCATATGATAGATTTAAGTATATGCTTAAATCAGAGAACCTTTAAACCTACAGTGTGGAACTTTTGTCTCCCCATTCTGGCTGTGTGATTAATTACACAAACACTGTCGACACAAGCTTATAACATATCCCAAACTCATAGTTACTGTCGTCTACTCCGTTCTCAATGGTTGTTCCATCTTTAGCACTGGCCATGAAACGCATCACCACCAGTGTGTCAGTGTGGGAACGTCACACCAGACACCAGATTTAAAAACTCTGGCTTAATGTGAAATATAGAGAGATTTACCTGGCAGAGATGGGCTTAATCAGAGTGTAAACTCGTTTGGCAAAGGCTTCGGACATTCATTTATATGTTAACGTTCCACACCACTTTAAGTAAGGACAGATACTGCAGTACCTAAATACAGTTATTAATTTATCTTAATGTTTTACGTCATGCAGTATCAATCAAATTTTGTTGGGTGAAAGAAGTATTTAAAAGCACTGTGCCTTCATATCCAGTCCAATGTATGATAGTGATGGGTGAATCACTACCAAATACTTATAATAAAACTGTAGAAATGAGTGATGAGGCAATACTGATTCTTGCCTGGTTTTCTCACATGGAGGCTTTGGGGTTGGTGTTTGAGACGGAGCTGGATGAGGCTGCACGCTCAGAGCAAAGACAGAACAAACAGACAGTGACATTAAACAGTGACCTGATACAGGCCCTGGCACATGCAACACACACACACACACACGCACGCACGCACGCAGCAAAAAATGGCAATGGCACACAAAGATAGAATACTTTGCCCTTTGCCAGCACACAAACAGAATTGAAAGCATCCAGTCAGGTTGTAACATGTATGCAAGTGTTGAATGTCTTTATAGGCTGCATTTCAAAGTTTTTCAGTTCTTGCATGGAAAATAGAGTTACTGTGCATGTTTATGATGGTCACCCCTACAAAAAAGAAAAAAAACCTAAAGCTGTTAAAGCTGTGAAAGAAGAACTTAATAAGATATATGCTATTGAATTACCTGGCAAACTGTATCCTGCGTAAGAGTCATTTTTCATAGAGCTGGAAACAAGACAGTATAGCAGATGAATGGCTGTCCTAGCACAGAGGCTGAGCAGAGCTACAGCAGAAAAGCTTTTAAAGACATTAAAAGGCAGCCCAGGCTCAGGCCAATCCACTCAGACAGCGCCTCAGTGCCCTCTCACTTTCCTCTCAGCCAAACAGACTCTCCAGAGGAACAGATTACTGCAGCTAATGTTGTTCAGCTCTATTCATGACACAAGAGAGGTAGTGGCGGGGCCCTTCAACAAAAACAAATACACTAAGTGTATGAACTGTGTTGCAAGTCCAGTCTTTGTAGTCTGCAGCTCACATGTACATCATGATTTATATTAAGAGGAAGGTATGAGCAGTCAGTCAACTGTCCAAACCTGTAGTCAGTTAACCAGTAGGCCTGTCACATGAGGCAACATACTGTAATTCATGACACTGGCTGTCATCTGACTTGAGCCTTCTTTGTTGATCTGCAGTTACATATTCAAACAACCAGCCAGTCATTTCCCCTTTAAATATTTAAAAAGAGGGAGGAGGACAAGCTAACGTTAGAAGAACATACAAGACAGGAGCACAGTGTAGTACAGTGGGCATCCCGCTACCTGGTGAGTGTTATTCCGAAGTTATCGGTGCTAAGGATACAAAGACTTGTAACCATAAGGTGCCTATATAAAACAGACCTAAAAATCTAGCTTTTTTAAAAGTTTAAAGGTAAATTGGGATTCGGGAGACAACAAACCAGGAGATTTTCCTTGTATCTGGGTTCACAATGAAAATACATGCAGCTTTACTGCAGTTATCAAATATAATACTGAAACTAAAGGAGCAAAAGTCTAAAAGTCACCAAGTTGCATTGTTTCTCCTGTAAGTTCACACACCTGGCATTCACAACTGTTGAGGTTTATGATGCAGGTTTAACTTCGTAAAAGTGGAGCACAGTCTCACAGACCAGCTTCTACGTGGTGTCGGACGGTGAGGTGCTGACTAAACCGTGCTACTGTAGGCTCTGCTGCACAGGAAGGCTATTAGAAGAACAAGCACATACAGGAGGCACTGCATCTCACATCAATAAACTCTAACCTATCTACCCACACACACACCCTCTTAATAATTACAGAGAGATCCTAGCAGATATTGGATCTAGACCCATGATAGATCCAGACATGCACTAATAACCCCACGGTTGTAAACTGAAACGCCTGACAATAAGATACGTGAATACTGATGCCAGATGAATGACTGAGACTGTGTTTTTACATACAGAGTCCGGATGCAGTTCAGTACCCTGACGTCCACACTGGCAGTGGAGGTCACCTTGTATCCAGCATGAGGAACTGATAACAGACACATTTACAATAGATTTGTCTTTTTTTCCAATGATCAAACCACTCTCACTGCCACTGAATGGCTGATATGGATGATTTGATGGGTAGAGTTGGGACAACAAGGGGAGAACTGATTAATATATTAATAATATAAATATATAATATCTGTGTGACGCACAAGAATTACACTGTACAAGTAAACTAAACCACCATAAACAGAATGTTTGAAAGTTCATCTAGAATCACTTTGCGCTGTGTAATTATACTCAAAAATGTGACGTACCTTACACAAAACCAAAATCACATTTTGTCTCACTGAATTATAGTAATTCATTTGCTCCTCTTCTCTTCAGCCTTCAGAAGTCTGTAAAAATGTATTCCTGAATTCTTGCCCAAACTTTTCATGCAGTCAATGGCTCAACAGCTCTTTTCTAGCTGTGTTTTTCAAAGCAGTTTTCCCTCGTGACAGCAGATGCTGAATAATTGTGTGTTTGCTCCTCAGAGGGAAGTGACCAACTTCCACCTATGGTGATATCATGTGAATGCCCTTTATTGTGTCTGCTTGATTTTCATACTCATTTCATATTTCAAGTTTTTTTTAGCCGTTTCTTCAGGACCTTGCGATTATGTTGCGTCTTAAACCCCTCGCTTAGCAGGACACCACTTATATATTGTTTCTATTCATTGTGTAACTGCACTTTGAAAATGCATTACTATATATACACACCAATACACTGGTAGACTGCTGACATCAGCTTATATCCTCATGAAATGTGGTATCATTATTGGTACTTGTCCTTGTTCTATAAAGCAAGCAAATCTGTGATCACGTGTCACGTCATACTACTGCCAAAGTCACAGAATCAAAGTATTGTGGTCCTCTTTTAGCTCAACATAATGTGAACATGCCTGAATAACTTTTGCCTGATTTTCATCAAATTTTTCTGTAATTGCTTCTTTGGTAAGCACCATTATGTGTCTCCAGATCAATTTCTGTCTCACTTAAATCTTGCAAGCCATATTACAAATCAGCTCAAGTTTGGGAATTAAATGTCTGGTAGTGGTAGTTACACTCACAGAGATGGCAGAAAATACCATTAAAGAGGATATGAAAAAGAAAAAAAAAGACCTATATATATCTAGAAAGTACAATTACCACACACGCATAGACAGAAACCATGTTCACACAAATTAAAACACTAAGCTAACAACCTCAGTGGTGTCTTCCTAACCCAAGGATTCTGCTCTCGGCTCAGTGGTCAGGGTATCTAATCACAAAGATTTCCCTTTACAATGCTCAGCCGCTCCCCATATTGTTGCTGCTCCTCCTTCTCCAAAAGGCCTCTGTGAATTATTCATCCCTGCCCTCCTCTTTCCCTTCCTGCCATTTTCAGACAAGCCAATGAAATGTTTCAGTACATGGTCCAGCAGGAGGACAGAGGATCTGATGCTCAGGGCTGCAACCTGTCAATAAAGTGGTAGCTGCCCAAATGTGGTGCTCAGAAAATGCATTTTCAAGATGAATTTAATCTTAAATCATTTAGGTAATGCTGACTTGGTGGGAAAACTAGTAAGTATCTGTTCAGTACTTTGCTCATTTGATGACTGGGCTCCTATGTGGCAAAAGTGTAAGATGAACACATCATATCGATCTGCACTTGGGAGCATTTTTCTAACCAACATGTCCAAATACAGTGCTGAAAGAACACGGTGGTAAAACAAAAATTATGACCATGGTTGGAAAAAAAGGGGTGAGAGCAGACAGAGCAGGCGATACAGAGGTGAGGGAGACATGGGAAAAAGGATGTCAGGGTCTTTCATCCTGGACTGGAAGTCAGGATAGCCTGACAGAGAGGGGGGAGAGGACAAGAGATTGATAGCTACTGTAGATGAGAGGAGGGTGAGAGCAGTGAGAGGGATGAGGACAACGGGAAGCTAAAGGGCTCTTGGGCAACTCTGATGCACCACCGAGGGAGAGGGGCCGATGAATAATGGATGCCTCTCTAAATAGAAAGACAGTACAGAGCTGCACTCCAGGCTAGCATATTGGCCGAGCAGCTCAGAACTACACTTGAACCTGTGAGCTGGACTGTCCCGTAAGAAGCAGCAGCTCAGTTCTGCTTTTTTATACCATAACATGTAAAACACTTTGATAATGAGCTGTACTGCTCATTGGAAACTTGGCATCAGTCAACAGTGCATTCCTTTACACCTCTAAATCTTAAAGCAGTGATGCTCTGCCCATCACCCAGCCCATAAGTTAGAATTTATATATAAAATTCAGTCACTGCTGTGAATCCTTGGAGACTGACTGCATAACATGCTCAGACCAGGATCGTTTTACAGCAACAGAGAAATCTCCTCCTGCTCAACATCCTGCGCATCTCTTGACATCCAAGCTAACAGCTGATGTATCCACATTCTCATGCTCAGCACACATTTAGTGCTCATTTTCAGCTCGTTCCTCCAGTGGCAACACATGAGATGGCCCAGAGCCAATTTGTCTTACAGCGATTTTCTCAAACAAAAACATGATCATGGGGGCCGCAGGATGCTGCAAACATTCAGATGGTTCTGTGCAGGGACGCGCTGCTTTCAAAGGAAGCTTATTCCCACACTGCTGATTTTGCTCAACTAAAAAAAGTAGAATTTTAATTGTTTGATGTCCTCTCTGCTCCACAAGCTGTCCCTGTGTCCTTTGTTTTGTAAAATCTGTATCAGGGTGGAGGGCCATCATTAACTTCATGAGCAACATCTGGGCCCTACGTGGTTTTTGATACAAAAGCTCACCATTTTCCCACAGCATCTCTCTTCCCTTTTGAGTACAGCTGGTAGTCATATATATATATATATATATATATATATATATATATATATACATATACATACATACATACACACACATCTCTCTTCCCTTTTGAGTACAGCTGGTAGTCATATATATATATATATATATATATATATACATATACATACATACATACACACACATCTCTCTTCCCTTTTGAGTACAGCTGGTAGTTATATATATATATATATATATATATATATAAATAAAAAGACTGTTTTTTTCTGTTATGTTGTAAATAAATATGCTTATTACTCATTTGTAAATTCATCTGGTCTCCCATTTTTGTCAGAGCTTAGGAGCTGGGCTGTGACGATAGTCACTGGCCAAGAAATGTTAAATTTAATATGATCCTCAAACATCCCGTAGTGTTTCATCATCATATTTACTACGAACGTTTGCTGTCTGTGTCGCCTTTTCGTGCAAACTATACACCGAACCAGAAAATTAAAGGTTATTGAAAATGAGCTTAAATATAGACTCATCAAATTAGAATCTAATTTGCTTAGATTGAATGAATGCACCTTTAAGACACCCAGACATTACAGCTGATACCATAGACTCAGACTAACGGTGACGCAGAAAGGTCCAGCTTAAATAAGACCCTGACCTTTGAGGTATTATTCATTGACAAACACATCTCTAAAACTGTTAGCATCCTGAGGGAAGAAAAAGACTGCATCATTGTTTACCCAAACCAGCAAAACCAGTGAAGAACCGGACAAACACCAGTAAAGACAAACATGCTTTTCTACATAACACACCTAGTCTGTACAAACATGTGACTGATTCTGGGCACCGCACACACTCCTCTCTCTCCTTGATAATTCCCCATAGCTGACAGCCACTGAGCAGTCTACTTCACCCTGCTCCGAACTGTCCTTGAACCTCGATAACAAACAGACACTACCGAGCGCTACAGAATGTACTGCTCCACCCTAACTGCACATCCCAGAAGACAAACAAACAACGCCTCCTGTCGATCCTTTTGCCCGGGACTGGCATGCATGCGGACCATGAGACGTGCACGGTTTTCTCCTTACCCTTCCGTTTGTAGAACCACAGCATACAGCTTCGGAACACAGACATGGGAGAGGGCATGGAGGAGGTGAGAGGGGCGCAGGGCCCATGGACTGTGGCTGGTGACCCTCGGGAAGGAGGTGGAGGGGAGTGCTGGTGGTGAAGTGTGTGGGGGGGTTTGGTGTCGGCGAGGGGGGAGAAATGGATACAAATGGGCAGATGGAAGGACAGAGATGAAGGAAAAGTGGAGGAGGTTAGTTAAAGACCTGGTGGAGTGATAGAGTAAAAAAGGGTGTCTGCGATGTGCTGGACTGGACGGCTCCCTGTCAAAAAAGAGAGAAGGGTTGGCAGGACGGGAGGGGGGCAATGCTGTAGCCAGGAGCCAATCCTGTCCGTATGAAGCGGCTGGTTGGTAGATGGCGAGTGGTGGCGGTGGTGTGGCGAAGGGCGAACGGCGGCAGCAACCATAAGAGACCTGAGCTCAGCTTCCAGCTCAGCAGTATTCCCTTATTATTCCCAGAGGTTCAACTGCAGAGACACACAAGTAGCAATCTTCCTCCTCAGCCACAGCCGGGGGAGAGGAAAAAAAAAGAAAAAAAAAAAAGAAAAAGCGCCTTACTTGCTACTTGCTCATTCGTTTCCAGAGGAATCTGTCTAGCTTGCAGTGGAACAAATCTTGTTTATCTACAGAAATACATGTCATTCCAACTTCACACAGCTTGGAGAGGTTCCACAGGACGGGAGAAAAGGCTCAGATGCACACAGCGCGTTTTGACATTGTGTAGATGCCTGTGTGCATGTGTTTCCTGGCATTAGAGCAGACCAATCCAAGTGTTTAAAAGGCGGGGAGGGCAAGAGGAGTGAGAGAGAGAGTAAGAGAGAGCAAATGAACAGGAGGGATGGATGCAAAAGAGATCACAGAGAAGAGAAAGCCAATTATGGCAACACAGGGAAGAGGGGGCATAAAAGAGGACAAAATTTTAAAAAAGGCTTGTATCTCACCTTGGAAATGAAAAGTCTTCTGGTCCACAGTGATGGTGAATGTGCTGTCGTCCTCGTCATCGATGCCGATCACAGCTCCCTGGGCCGAGAGAGAGAGGGGGAGAGAGAGAGAGGGAGAGAGAGAGAGACAGAGAGACATAGAGAGAGAGAGAGAGAGAGAGGGAGAGGGAGGGAGGGAAAAAAGCAGGCAGTCAGACAGCAGGACACGTCATAGCCCACTTTCCATTTCTATCCTCATGCCCTCCACATGTTCCAGCAGTCCCTCACTGGCTCCCTTTTATAAATTACCCTTGGTCCGTCTCAGTGCCACACTCAGTCCCCTTCAAAAGCTCCTCTTGCCTTATCATCTCTTTCTCACAATCACTCTGTGTTTGTCTCTCTCACACTCACATCTGAGTGCAGCCTTTTGAAACATGGGAGAGAGGAAGGGAAGGGGTGGAGGAGGAGGAGGAGGAGGAGGAGGAGGTGGAATTTGGGAGCGTGAAGGAGGAGAGAAGGCAGTGAAGGGTGGAGAGAAACAGACACTGGGGACCAGCAGCTAGCAGCCAACAGGAGAAAAAGAGCTGCAGAGAAACGGCCTGTGGCTAGCTGGGACATTAGCTCCTAGCAACAGAAACAGGGTGTGTGACTCACAGGCAAATAATAAAAACAACGACTAAAGAGGTGGATAAAATAATATGAACAGCTGAAAATGTTTTGCAGACCGGTACAATAGCTATCCATAAATTCTACCATTTAGAAACTTATCATCTTTAAATAATAACTAATTGCAGACTCCCAGTGAGGTGAACTATATTCAAAACAAATAACACCACTGACTGCAGTACTGCACATTACGATTCATTTCACCATTTTCATTAATATTTTCATTTTCTGTATGTACAGTATCTTGTGATGTGAAGAAGAACAGTTCTCAGATCAAAACTAAAATACTAACTATTAGAGACAAGTTGGTCTATAATCAGCAACTGGAAATTGAACGCTTGAAAAGATCATTAGTGTATTGATGTGGCACAAAACATATTTCTTAAGAAAGAATTTATCAGACATAAATCCAGGTAATAGCTTATAACGTTACCTGAGACATACAAAGAGACATCTCAAGGATCGAGTAAGTTAAAGTAATGATGTCTTTTAAATGTGGAAGGAGCAGAAAACACTGAGCAGCCCTTGATGGGGGGAGCAGAGGGAAACGGAAACATACTGGATTTTCCTTTTTAATGCAAACGGTACATCCAGATCTGCATGAAGAGACTGATTAAAAGTGCTCTCTATAAACGCTGTTAAAGCCTGTCTCATGTTCACCACGCAGTGATAAATCAGCTGATATTGCCAACTGTTTCCTATGACCTATCAAAGAGCACCTTAAGAATATTTCTTCTCTTTGGCCTCATTAGTTACTGTTAAGTTCATCGACAATGTCACCAAAAACTGACACACACACACACACACAATGCTTCAGTTTTATACTTATATCTCTAAAAGGGATAAATAATTACTTGCCTTATGTTACTTGGAAATAGTCCTACAACAGCTAAGAGAACACAACATTAGAGGCTACATTAGATGCTTCCACCCAAGACTGGGTGGATATCAACAAATAAATGTACCACAATAAACTGGAACACTCACTGAAACCTCTAACCTTTGACTGCAGGTCCATAAATGACCCTGGATCCTCTTTTCATGTAGTTTCGGATGATACTTCCTCTTCAGTGAGATATGCAGAAACATTTTCAGGGTTTTGGGCAACGACTTTTGTCCTACACAGGTGTGGTGGCATAAAACATGACTTTCACCTATGTATCCGTGAGAAACTGTGCTTCCTTTTGATTATGAGATTCTAGCACAAGAACGCTGCTGGGGGTCTACACGTTAAAACATTTATAAAAGTGTACTTGGTGTATTTGGATGAGGACGAAAAGCCCAGCCCGACGTAATCTTTTACAACAAGTCAAGGACAGAA
Organism: Pempheris klunzingeri; assembly: GCF_042242105.1. Classification (NCBI taxonomy): domain Eukaryota; kingdom Metazoa; phylum Chordata; class Actinopteri; order Acropomatiformes; family Pempheridae; genus Pempheris; species Pempheris klunzingeri. Next base: position 14,150,403 of record NC_092017.1, read on the forward strand.
TAAAAAGGTCAAGTAAGCAGTAAAGATTTCAATAATAAGATCTCCTTCAACTGAATCACTTCACAACTGCAGCAACAAATGTTGAGTCCTGAGAGTTTCATAACATGACAACTTGAACCAATGAATGTAATCCTACCTGTTGGATTCTCTCGGGGACAAATACACAAAAACACTGTCAATAAATGAGAGCTGATTCTTTCAGTAATGCAAATTCAGTCCCTTAAAAACCCCACTGCAGGATGCATCTCCCCCTCCTACAATCTAAAGGATAAAACAGATATTGCAGGAGGGAAAATGCTGCCATCTAGTGGACATTACTCAACACTGAAACACATTGTAATGCCAAGAACCTTTACCTGGCAAGGTAAGAAAGTGGAGCAGTAGAGCTGTGGATATCGCTGCGGGAAACTATTGACACCTTTTGAACAAAGCCAACAAATCAGTCAGTATATCAGATGAAAAATGCACACTACTGGGTATAGGGTGCAAGCCTTTTATGGTTCAGGGAGATTCTACTGACAAAGCAAACCTTGTCAGAAAGGCTTACACGGGAAGTGTTGTGCTGCACTCGGGACAACAACGCTCCGAACATGTGGAAACTATTCCAGCAGGCCAGCAACTCAGCCAGCCATGCAGAGTATGCATTCAGTTTATCAATTTATCACAGACAATTGTCAGGAATAGGATGCTGGGAATCTTACCCTGAGTCGCACACAGCCTCTTCTGGATCCTCGCATCATCTTGTCCTTTGACTGTAAAACAACAGCCGAACAAATTAGGGATTAATACAAATCAATATGCAGGGTAGAAATCGCCACAGTCCTTTACAACTTATGCTTCAGCCTGTCTAAGATGGTGCTTAAGAGGCCACTGAGGATATTTTAACGCATGATGGAAGAGATGCACAGGTTTTACTAAGAAAACGAAAAACAGCTGAATTCCATTTAGCTGTTTCAGTTTCAGGGTCCTGATTTTGTCCATGCAGTCTCACTGTGGCTTACTGGGACACGTGAATAAGACTGATCCATCGTTAATGTTATTAGTAACACCTTTGCTTTATCTGCTGTGAACAAGGCCTTCACAGATTTGATGCACATCTGCAGCGTGATGTTTCAATTATATTAGCAGCATTTAACTCAAATCACTATGGAGACATTTGAACAGACCAGCTCCACATTATGTACAAGGCCAATTGCAAATACACCACACAGTCAGGCAGTCCTGTATGTCGTAAGGCTATTAATATCTAAGAGCACTTTGGTCCAACTAAAGTTTCAGAGTCTCTGCTCCTAATAAGAGTCAAGAGAGGAAACTCTTTTAAGTTTTAGAAGAAAATATGAACTAAAATCACACCGTGGGTGAAGGCAGAGGCGGTGACTTAAGTTACATCACTTGAACCAACGTCTGACACAAACTAAAGTTTAGTTTGCTGTCAACGCATGCTGTATGACGTCAAGTTTTTTTCCTATTTAACTGCCTCAATTGAAAATGTTGATGCATGTTATAGCTCAGATTAGGGCTGCGAGTAACTATCATCTTTTCTATCGATGAATGAGCTGATTCTTTTCTCATTTAATTATTCTGGCTACAAAAACATCAGACAGTAGTTAATATTAGTAAAGACAGACGGCCTCCAGCCTATAGCCAGGTTCTGTTTGAGGTTTCTACCCATTAAAGGAGAGTTTTTCCTTGACGCCGTCGCTAAAGTCGTACCCGTTGAGTCTCTGTAAATTACAGTACAGAGTACAGTCTTTTATGAACTAATTTATATGGATCATGAGATCGCTTTTGTTGAGATTTGGTGCTATATAAATAAAACTGACTTGTCTATTACCTATTCCAATATCTATGAAGCGAACATGATATATTCAGATTTCTTGTTTTGTCTGCCCAACAGTCTAACACTAAAAGATATTCAGTTTATTATCTTTACAGAATGAAAGAAACGCAGCAAACTATCACATTTGGCGGACACCATGAAAATGTTGGCATGTTTGCTTTGAAAAGTGACTTAAATCTTCTGCCAATCTACGAATCAGTTCACTGATTCAGTATTAAACTACTTCTGGGTTCTTGTTCTGGTTTGACTTGATGTTTTGCATTTCTCGGGCTGTCCATTAAAAGAATGCGGGTCCTTTTAACAGTTTAAACAGATCTGTTTACACCTCTGGATCAGTGGGGCTTTGCCATGAACTGAACAGTAACCTGCAGGTTAATTTTCACACCTCAGCTGGCACATCTGGACCATCACACTGAGCAAAACCCTCCTTTCATCAGGGCTTCACATTTCCCTCACACACCAATGGACAGCCCCAAACACTACTATTGCACAAGTAAATAACATAAATTATTGCTTTGACGACTCAGTCAACTTTCTGAGAAGAGTGGGGCAGCTCTTAGTTATCTGTCTTACAATTCTCTCTCACAGAGCGACAGTTTCTTGTCTTTTCTCTCGACATTGCTAATCAGAGTTCAGTTCAATTAATCACAGATCTCACTAGCTGTTAGCAGCCCCTGTCTCCTCCCGCGGTGTCTTAGTAGCTATTTAGGTAGAAAACCAGCGAGTGTCGGCCTCTTATTTAACCTGCGGGGACAACTGTCGTCTCACCAACATGCACCATTATCTCTGTCTCTCACCTAATCCTGTAAACTATTTTAAAACAATGCTGACGAGTCGGTGTAGTTATTTTAGCTTTTAGCTTTAGCTACATTAGCGGAAGTGTGCAAAGAATACTGTCATTCGATTGGTCAGCTGGTCCTGAAGGAGCGTTGCTATTGGCCGACGTACGTATCCGTCATCAGAGGGACTGTCCTCCGGTGCCAGCTGAGACTCCCAAACTCCTGACAAACACAAGGCCCTGATCCACCCGGGTCTGACAGCCGGACACAACTTCCCCCCCCTGACCTCCCGGCCGGACCGGCCTCGCACCTGCAGCCCGTGGAGGTGAACCTACCGTATAGTATGACAGCAAGCCGGCGTTGTAGTCCAAAACGAACCAACGGTACTGCCAGCCTTTCATAACGTTAGTCCACTTGCTAAGCGGCCCCTCCATGATGGACGCCATCTTTGCAATAGGCTACGGTCGGGGAGGAGTCGGATAAGGTGTGGGCACGCGTCACGGGTGGGATGCTGCTGCTGATGAAGATGATGGTGATGATGAGCCCCACATCAGGGATGCATCAGCTACCCCATAGATGAATTTAATGGTGGAAGAAATATTCAAAATGATTAACCCAAGTATGAGACTCTGTGTGGTATACATATATTTGTTGCACTGCCTGTCCACACCATGCTATTGCCCCTTCTCACCTGTTCATGATCATAGATCATATTGCATATACATGTTGCATTGCTGCACAGCCATCTACATTGCAAATCATTAATTTTCTCATTGATGCACTCTTGCCTACCACACACTTTATTCCTATATTTTAACCATCTTGTCTTATGTCTCAGATTATATATCTCAGATTTATATTTTTTATAGGCATTGTCAGAGGGAGCCTGAGAGTTAAGAGTTTCATTGCCAGTGACTGCTTCACTGTAATTGTGGTGCACGTGACATAAAGACATAAAGGCCCCTCTGTCATTGGGTCAGCATTATTAATGCATGGTCATATAAGCAGTACTTTAATGCAGTGGCTGGCCAGGGTGGAGTTAATACATCATACAGTGGGGCAAAAAAGTATTTAGTCAGCCACCAATTGTGCAAGTTCTCCCACTTAAAAAGATGAGAGAGGCCTGTAATTTTCATCATAGGTACACTTCAACTATGAGAGACAGAATGGGGGGAAAGAATCCAGGAAATCACATTGTAGGATTTTTAATGAATTAATTGGTAAATTCCTCGGTAAAATAAGTATTTGGTCACCTACAAACAAGCAAGATTTCTGGCTCTCACAGGCCTGTAACTTCTTCTTTAAGAGGCTCCTCTGTCCTCCACTTGTTACCTGTATTAATGGCACCTGTTTGAACTGGTTATCAGTATAAAAGACACCTGTCCACAACCTCAAACAGTCACACTCCAAACTCCACTATGGCCAAGACCAAAGAGCTGTCAAAGGACACCAGAAACAAAATTGTAGACCTGCACCAGGCTGGGAAGACTGAATCTGCAATAGGTAAGCAGCTTGGTGTGAAGAAATCAACTGTGGGAGCAATTATTAGAAAATGGAAGACATACAAGACCACTGATAATCTCCCTCGATCTGGGGCTCCACGCAAGATCTCACCCCGTGGGGTCAAAATGATCACAAGAACGGTGAGCAAAAATCCCAGAACCACACGGGGGGACCTAGTGAATGACCTGCAGAGAGCTGGGACCAAAGTAACAAAGGCTACCATCAGTAACACACTACGCCGCCAGGGACTCAAATCCTGCAGTGTCAGACGTGTCCCCCTGCTTAAGCCAGTACATGTCCAGGCCCGTCTGAAGTTTGCTAGAGAGCATTTGGATGATCCAGAAGAAGATTGGGAGAATGTCATATGGTCAGATGAAACCAAAATAGAACTTTTTGGTAAAAACTCAACTTGTTGTGTTTGGAGGAGAAAGAATGCTGAGTTGCATCCAAAGAACACCATACCTACTGTGAAGCATGGGGATGGAAACATCATGCTTTGGGGCTGTTTTTCTGCAAAGGGACCAGGACGACTGATCCGTGTTAAGGAAAGAATGAATGGGGCCATGTATCGTGAGATTTTGAGTGAAAACCTCCTTCCATCAGCAAGGGCATTGAAGATGAAATGTGGCTGGGTCTCTCAGCATGACAATGAACCCAAACACACCGCCTGGGCAACGAAGGAGTGGCTTCGTAAGAAGCATTTCAAGGTCCTGGAGTGGCCTAGCCAGCCTCCAGATCTCAACCCCATAGAAAATCTTTGGAGGGAGTTGAAAGTCTGTGTTGCCCAGTGACAACCCCAAAACATCACTGCTCTAGAGGAGATCTGCATGGAGGAATGGACCAAAATACCAGCAACAGTGTGTGAAGACTTACAGAAAACGTTTGACCTCTGTCATTGCCAACAAAGGGTATATAACAAAGTATTGAGATGAACTTTACTTATTTTCCACCATAATTTGCAAATAAATTCTTTAAAAATCAGACAATTTTCTGGATTTTTTTTTTTTCTCATTTTTTCTCTCATAGTTGAAGTATACCTATGATGAAAATGACAGGCCTCTTTTTAAGTGGGAGAACTTGCACAATTGGTGGCTGACTAAATACTTTTTTGCCCCACTGTACTGATGGGTAGTTTTACCTGTAATGATGCGTCATATTTTATTTACTGATCATGTTTTGTATGTAAATTCTTAGTCTGAATTGTATCTACTGACTACAGCTACAAGACAAATGTAGTGGGTTTAAAAAATATAAAAGTATAAATTAGGGCCAAAATACCTCAAAAAGCAGTTGGGTAAATGGTCTTAGTTACTTTCTACCAAGAGATAATTCAGAATCAGTAAGTATCACATGTATTTGCTACAGTCAACTTTCACTCCCGTCATACAGTCATAAATTAATTTTAAAACATTTATCCAGGGTCTACTTAAATATGTACAAACCACAGAGACTCTAATACTCCCACAGCTTTGTCCTCCTAAGCTTCTAGAGCTTAATAAGTGAAATAATTAGTCAGTCAAGAGAAAATTAATCAGCAATAGGTTTGATAACTATTATTAACTGTTTCTTTTTTAAAAAGCAAAATGCCAAAAAAGTCATTGTGACTGTGAATATTTGTTTCTTAAGTCCTGTGAGGTGATACCTTGTGGTTTTGTATTATGTTCTGACTAAAGAAACCATCTGAATATGACAACGTGGGCCTTTGAAAAGTGTGATTTGTCACTATTTTCTATCTTGAACGATTACGCAATTGATCAACAAAAATAAATCATAGTTAGCAGCAGCTGTAGTAGCTTTTATTTATTTTATTCAGCTGCATAAAAAAGTGTTTGGAGGCAGATAAACAACCAAAACTGAAATAGTATTCATCAATATCTTTATTATTTACAATAGGCTTAACACTGATAAGCAAAACTTCACAGTAATATAACGTGAGCTTTAAATAAAAAAAAGAAACACAAAATATATATTTTGTACAATAAAAAAGTTAATGTTAACATCTCTGCCATTTTTCATCCCTGTTTAGATTCACATATTCCGTTATTGTGTGTGTTGGTTTAACATTGCACTCGTACAACTGAAGAAGTGGCCTTTGGTATAATGATGTGTACACACGCTCAGAGCTGTTCTCCAAAACAGGGAGATCGGAGGAAATAAAAATAAACAGATATACAGAATAAATGCAGGCAACATAAAAGAAGATAATGCAGAAGACTGATAATGAGAATGAACGTAAAATTTGGGATCCGTTCAAATATTACACAGACATCACATCTGGAAAAAACAACATTGGTACCAAATCAGTTCACTGACACTGTAATCATTTATTGATTTATTGTCAACATGTATTATTTCCTTTGAAAAACAAACAGTCCAGACTGTCAATGTGTTTGATTCTGGGATGTTTCTTTCACTCTTTGATAAGGCCTTTTGGGAATCCTGCTCCACAGAGACGCACGACAAATCAACATAAAAGTTTCTTTTTAGACAAAACCTTTAATGTGGTCAGATTATGAGACAACGGAGCAGCTTGGGTTTAGTGCAGCAGACTCGTATGTGGCATTTGTCAAGAGAGGAAACATAACCAGCTGTGGCTGCACTAACAGTGTTAACGGCCACTAATAAATGGCCTTAGTAGCGGAGTATCTAAACACATCATCTTAACTGACAAAGTGCACCTTTCGGTTTCAAGTTTGCGTCTGATCATTAACCTCCAGATGACAGAAATGCCTGCTGTACTGATATGTTTCTCATAATCTCAGGGCAAATGAAAGGAAACACATGAATGTCTTCATGATGGGCTTTAACATCGCCATATAGTGAATAGTGAATTCTTGCAGTGATAGTGTACTGTACATAAATCATTTCATCACAAAAAGGCACCAAGAATCATGAAAAAAAACAAAACGATGGCATCATTAAACTCACAGTGAAGAGAAATTAGTCATCAGTTTGTCTCAAAGAACTCTGTTTGGCAAGAAATTGGACTTTTCTACTGATACACAATAACATGACATGATGATATGAAATGCACCACAAAACAAGTTGACACAAACTTTTACTTGGCAATCCATTGAGTGTCATCAACAGGCATTTTGAACGTGTTATGGACCTGCAGTGTTTACAGATTACATTTTGTAGTATTCGTATGCAACATGTGTCAATGAACCAATGTGTCTGAGGCCTTATCCAGTGTACATTAAGATGCGAGCCAGAGCAAAGAAAACACAAATGTCCGTGAGTTGTGTGTGCGCACTGTACACAGTTTTATTTGTGCTCAAAAAACAGAGCAGCTGTTTTTATTAATTACTTAGTGTGACCAAAATTAGAAGTATGGGACAGTAAAAAAAAAAAGTATAATAAATAAAAAGAATCTTAGGAAATTAAGAAGTCATGCAGGTGAACATTTGATCGGGTTCAGAACGGAAGAATAATACATTCATAAAGCAGATATTCAGATCTGGTTGGATGAGCCTCAGTCTTGCAATACATCTCTTCAGTCAAAAACATTGCTCTTTATGCTGTAACCACACATAAATCTTTTGTTTCCTGGATATGAAATAAATCAAATATTTACATAACTTTTCTCTCAAAATAGGTCTGTGCTTTTAATTAAAAAAAAAAACAAAAAAAAAAAAAACAGGAATAATTTAAAATTCAAGTTCATACATAGACATTCTAAAAAGCATTTTTCTTTGAACCAAATAATGTACAAATCGCTCATGTGCTGAAGACATACTGCAGTTTGTTTGTTAAGAGATCAGTACTGTGTGATTAGTGTAAAGTAGGTCTCTGCCTCTCGCAGTGTTCATACATTGAAGAATTTGAGGCACTGAGGCCACGACAAGGCTACAGGGAATCCAGCAATGTCCATACTCAGAAGGACACTTATAGAAATACTGTCCCAGTTCACCTGCTCATGCGCTACCCTGTGCTCTCACTCCACTCTTTCATGCTCCATCATACAAGGAAGAAATGTATTGTGCAAGAATAACTGGAGATAAATATTGAAATGCTTTAGGGAACTGGGGATTGTCCCCATTAATGTGGCACGGTGTTTATGTGTGAACATCAGTCACATCACTGAAGCGAAGACAAATGCTGTGCATATGATAAAAACACCCCACGTCCATTCATTCATTCATCATGTTTTAGTATTGTGGGGAATAAAGAAAATAGAGATTCATATAAATCTTTTGTTTTTAGATTTGATAAGCCTGTATTTGGTATTACTGAAATGTAAAACTTCACGTTTCATTTGAGCTTATTTACAAGCTTCTCAAATGCACGAGTTTCAAAGATGTAAGTCATCCCTTCAGTCCCACTAAACTGTCTTCACCTTGTGTGGACACGTGGGAATGTCAGCGTCAAAACAGTTCATTAAGATTCTTCTCAAAAACAAGGCTTTAATCGGTCACCAAAAAGGGAGAGATTTATAATTTCACCACATTTGTCATGAAATGAACATGAGAAACGACTGCAAAGCATCTGCTGACAAAATTAAAGTGTCAAATTGAGACCTCAAACCCATGAATCATGCTGAATCCTTACAATGATTTTGTTTCCAATCCTTGAGAATACAATGGCTTTTAAAAAAATGGCTTATGGTCACTCAGCTCCCCAGACACTGAGCAAAATACTCTACTGTGAACCACAGTACACCCAACTGATGATTCACTCATTTGTGAAACACTGTTCCAGCTTAGTCAGTGAAAACAGTTGTCTAGTATTCTCGGTAACACTGGACACAACCGCCGTCATTCTCGCTCAGTATGTGGCAGACTGACAGATAAGCAGAGTGAGTTTTAGACCTACTCTCTGGGCTGGCTACACACAGCTGATACACTCGACATTCATTTAACAAAGAGGCCTTTATCAAGGCCTGGTGGAGACGCGGGGCTAAACATTTCATGGTGTGACTCAAACCACATTTAGTTTGGTATAAACATTTCTCAATATGTACAGGTCAGAGCAAAATTAGTGTCCACACTGGCATTTTATGAAACTGTTGTTTGTAAACAATTAAAAAAAAAATTACATTTTGTAGTGATTTCTCTGAGGTACTTAAGAGATTCTTCTCATTTCGTCCCCAAAAAGCTGTCAAAAGAACCAGAAACATAAAAAAAAGGGAATATAAGCAATCTGTCTGGTAGGTAGAAGTGACGATGGGTGTCACAGTAGCTACCTCTGTACTACGTCACTAATCTCTTTAATACAGCTGTGCAGGTTGTCCAGTACAGTGTTGGGCCCTACACTGCTCAGCCCTCCACCCCCCGAGGACGAGGCCCTCAGTTCCTGCAGGCTGAGCTCCAGCTTCCCCACTGCCTCTCGGAAGGCAAATTTGTTCCTCATCTGAGGGATGCAGTCCACATAACCTGAGCAGTAGTCTAGCAGCTGGTGGCCAGCGTCCAGCACCTGGCTGCTGGCGGGGCTTTCGGAGCTAGCGTGGAGGGCGCTCCTCAGGCACTCAGCACACTCCAGCAGGGCCTCGCGACTAACCCGCTCTAGGGGAACCCTCTCCGCTTGCTGCCTGGTTCGCCGAAGGGCGACTTTGGAACCGGCAGACGGTGCTGTGTGAGAGGAGGCGGTGGTGGTGGCTCCGTTGGCCATTTTGGTGGGAGTCGTGTTGGTGGTGGCTGAGCAAGATGAGGAAAAGGAGGAGGAAGATACAGGAGGCACTTGTGGTGGTGGCACTGACGGTCTGCCCGTCGTCGCTCCTCCTGACATTCGCCCTGACCTGTGACCTTTTAATGTGTCTCCGTTTACTTCCACAGGTGCTCCTCCTACCTGCTCCTCTCCGTCGCCACTGTAGGAGTGTTGCAGGCTGCGCAGAGTGGGAGGCGGAGGAGGAGCACACTTGGGTTTTACGAGTCGCGGCCTGTCTCGGTCTGCTTGGTGCTCAGACAGCAGTTTGAAGCGGTTCCCCTGAGAGTCTAGCCCGACCAGGTGCACATCAGCTGGGCTGTGCTTCAGCGTGGGGGAGATCAGGACCGGGACTTTGTGGTTGTGAGTTGCTGCACCTGCTGCAGCTGATGAAGCACTCGAACTAGAAGTCTTAGAGGGAGATGACCAACTCTGCTGCCTGTCCAGCCCCCCCCCACTCTCCTCTCTACCCTCCCTGACCCGAGAAAGACTGTCCGATTCCCCCGCCTCCCCCCCAACCCCTGGTGCCCTCACCCCAACAGTAGTGCCCCGGGGTAGTAGCTTGGCTTTTGGCCTTTCCCTGATCTGTGCGGTCCCCTCATCCATCCTCCTCAGCAGAGTTTCTGAGGGCCGTGCAGCCCCATTCTCTGGCTGGGAGGTTGTGGAGGCAGTCCTCTCTAGAGGAGGCTTAGCACTGCGGTTCCTGGGTAAAGTCAGAGCCATACGCTCCAGGTCTGGCAGCCCGGCAGACATCGAGGAGGTAGAATTGGACCTAGGGAAGGGTTTAGGTCCTCCAGCTATACTTCCACCCTCCTCTGAAGAGGTTGTTTTTCCTGCCCGTAGCCCCAGGGTCTTTTTGATGAGTCTGGGGGTGAAAAAACCAGCCAGTCCACCCCAACTGCTGCCACTCGTCAGCTGAGAACCGAGGCCCCCACCAGAGGGTTTCTGTCCAAAAGCTGCCCCACAGCAGCGCGACTGACCCTGGGTGGGTTCCCCATGGGAGTGAGAGGGAGAGGCAGAGAAGCCACCGATGCTGTCTGACTGGGGCAGGGGAGGGGGAGCGCTGAAATCAGCGGTAGGCTCGTATTTTTTGTGAGGCTGTGTTTCCATCTCCCGGAAAGAACTGCTTCTCTTGGGTGGCGTTGGGAGGTTCTGTTGGAGCTGAGAGGATGAGGAGGAAGAAGAGGATGACTTCTTTTTTATGAAGGAGCTAAAGAAGCCAGTCTTGCGGTCTCGTGTAAATGTGCCCATATCCTGTGTATCGTCCAGAAGGCTGCCGGGAGACTTATCTCGAGGCTGCTGTTTTCTGGGAAGAGCCGGGGAGCTGCTTGATCGGCCATCCCCTCCGAACAAAGTAGAAGCCCAGCCTGCAGAGAGAAGAGAGGACTGGATTAAAACAATAGAATAAAGCTGGTCTGAACTCAGCAGGAAGACTTCTATCTTTGCTTAAAAGCTGCTTCATAACTTACAAGAAATGGGTAACTTTTTGAAAAACACTACTCTGAATTATTTTAGTCTCTCAATATGCTTGCCTATTTATTAATGTCACTCATTGCATCAGACAGCTGTGTGCTGTTGTGATAAGACGGACCATTCCCTCTCTCTAAGCTGTTCTCTCCTCCTTGGGGACTCATGAGTAAGGAAAAAGCATTCAGGAAAAGGGATGGAAACTTCTGAGCCCATGCCAGTCAAGTGCCTACACACACATTAATTCAATGATTCAATGAAGTTGTTTTTGTAAAAGACAGGATGATGAATACACTTCTGGGACTTGATGATAACGCACGCTAAACAGAAACTGCCCAACCCATCACTTGGAGGGCTGTTGCATTTAAATCAATACAGAATGTGCAAGTTCCTCTGACAAGGCAACGAATTAAGACTAATGGAGGAGCCGCACCCCCCTTCTCCAAAAGGTTATATATAACTACAACAGTTATGTGAAGTGAATGAGGGCACTAATAGTGGATTCACACACAGCATTTCTTCCATGACATGTTCTTTCATCATCAATAGCATTTACATGTAAATATAAAGGCATACAAATGAGAGACATTGACACAACTAATTAGACAAGAGCATAAAGTAAAAAGATGCAGTTCGGTTCGTTATTATAAAATGTACACTTGGTTTTGTTTTCTGAGAGTGTTGTCTTGTGCTTAGTGACACTGCATGTTTGCATGACAACTTTTATTGGATTTATGGCTTAATGAAAGCCACTGTTCACTTTATTGGCAAAGGCTTATGTTCATTGACCAAAACATAAAAGCTAAAAAAGAAATGGCCTTAGTGGCAGCAGACGTTATAAAAACAGGAGACACAGACAAAGACAGGGAAAGACTGTCTTCTTTACACATCAGGTAAACACACAACGGAAACAAAATTTTATTTTAAATGAAAAATAAACAAACAAGAAAAAACTCAAATGAGACAAGACAAACGACAGACAACATTATGGAAATTTAATATTAGGGTTAGCAAGTGTTAATACATGATGTTGAGATATTGGTTGGGGTATAGTAATGGCAGTAATACAACAAATAAGACACACAAACACAGAATTCATTATAGCACAGATAAGAAATAGAGCAAATATCCAACTATCTGTATGTGTCAGAGACAAGGAACAGTTGAATATGTAGATAACTACATGATATAATTTTATATATTTATATCTATTATATGTGTTAGACTGACCCCATGCAGCACATGAAAGATGAGCTGAACCCATATCTTTAATGCTCGAGGAGACCGAAATCTTTTAAAATTTAAATAATTTTAAATATGTTATATATCCTGTGCATGGAATTAATGTGTTCTGGGAGTGGAAATGACAGTAAAACTAATGACCACAGGACGAATGAAGAATCAGTATAACAGATGTCGACTCCGCCTACTATGATCATGTTCTTTGGGAAAATGGAGGAATGTTATATGGAAATATAGTGGCAGTCCTTAATTTGAGAGTATATTAATATTTTATGGTTCTATTATAATGTCTCACTTTTATCCTCAGCATCTTGGGTGACATGGATATGATAACTCAAGTTTTAATGGCAGAAAAAAAACCCAGAAACCTTAAAAAAATCAAATACTTCTTACTAAAATTCTAAAATACTTAAACAGTCTAGGTCTATATGTAGTAACTATATGAGGCTGTGCCGGCAGAGCTGCCTTGACACCACTGGATGATCGACCGGATTACCAGACAGATGCTGGCACTGGCGGTCAGTTGTTAAGAAAAATTACGGCCCTTCTTTTCAGGCGGCGGGCTTGACGGCGCTGCAGAGTATTCTGTGAACTGGTGTGCTCTGGCACACCCGCAGAAACATAATGTGGTGCATCTGCCTGGTTGGTGATAAGGTGGGCATGTCTGGCTGTACCTGAGTGACTGTGCGTGCCATGTTCAGATCGCCCGTCGAGTCCACCCTCAATGTTTTCCTTGTTTTCTGTGTGCTTGTGGAGTGTGCGAGATTTGGAAGGCAACAGGGGCATGTCGTGACTGAAAGAGTGCAGTGGTCCGCAGTGACCGGAGGAGGCCGTCTTACAGAGCTCCTCTGCTACCTCTGCAATGTACAAAAAAAGATGACAACTTATCGTCAGGCAACATAATCCAAATTCAAACCAGCACACATATATTTATTTTTCTCAAAGAGGCTAAATCAAACAGGCAGTTCAGCTCGTGATATGAGGTCCACTTTGCCTGTTCAGCTTAAGCAGTGCAGCTATGTTAGAAACCTCATGGAAGCTGGTACGAGCTTCACAAAAGTTGACTAAAGCATAAGTTAAGGATAAGATAAATGTTACTGTACCTTCAGAGATGCTGGAGTCGTGGAACATTGTTTCAAAAGCTTGGTGGATCTCGGCAAACGAAGGTCGGTCCAATGGGCTCCACTGCCAGCCTGGTACAGAGAAAGAGGAAACGGCACTTTACAATAAAAGTACTGTATTTGACACCTTTTTTTCATCTTATAATAACAGTATAGAAGGGGATGCGGCAAACTGTGACGTGACAAAGATCTGACATAAATTTAGGAAAGACTAACCACCTGGTGAATAAGTAAAAGGCAGATAACTATTACTCACATGCTCTCATCAGTTCATAGACTTTGGGTGGGCATCCCTCGGGCTGTTCCATGCGGTAACCTTTCTCTAACAGGTCATAGACCTGAGACAGATCGATGCCAGGGTATGGAGACATGCCATAGGTGGCAATTTCCCATAGCAGCACTCCAAATGCTGTAAAGAAGACATTTGCAGAGAATCAAACATTAGCACATTGAAAATGAACTACAGGACAGAAAATTCTAAATTTAATATGAATGTTTGCCTGTTTATTGCTCACCCCAGACATCAGACTTGATGGAGAAGGTGTTGTATGCAAGGCTCTCTGGTGCAGTCCATTTGATGGGAAACTTGGCCCCAGCATGGGCAGTATAGGTGTCACCAGTCATCAACCTGCTCAGGCCGAAGTCTGCAACCTTCACGACATGATTCTCCCCGACCAGACAGTTCCTCGCAGCAAGGTCCCTGAGAGAGGAAGAGGGGGAGACGGAGAGGAAGAAGGGAAATCAAGGTGGAAAAGAGAGAGAATTAGACTACTTTCTACATGCATGCCTTGAATATTTGTCCATCATATGTCATACACATACACCTAAACTGTCCCCTCACCTGTGTATGAAGTTCTTCTTCTCCAGATATTCCATGGCAGAGGAGATCTGTGTGGCCATGTAGAGCAGCACCACAGCATTCACCTCCTCTTTGTCACAATCTCTCAAGTAGTCCAGTAGGTTGCCATGCGGCATGTACTCTGTCACGATGTAGAACGGCGGCTCCAGCGTACACACACCTGTGGGAGAGGCGGCAGTTAGAATACAGACGCAAACAACCACTAAGAGAGAACGTGTCTGCAAAGTGAAGTAAAGTAAATGTTGCATGAACTGGATTTGAAGAGACAAAGTGATCCATTCACACACAAAATGAAAACAAACCAGATCAGTGTTACAAATACTGACCTAGTAGCTGAACGAGGTTTGGGTGTTTAACCTCCTTCATAACTGCTGCCTCTTTCAGAAACTCTTCAACTTCCATGGTGTCTTCCTGTCATGAAACGCAAAAAGGAAAGGACAGAGGGATAATATTGGTGGGTTGGACAAACATGGCAGTTGGGAACCTATAACAAAGTGATAATCACATGTAGTACCAAAGTCCACCTGCAGGTGGCGGTATATAACTATTGTTTTGCCAAAGCCCAATCACACACAGATAAAAGGCTGAGACAATAACCATCAAAAACAGGATTTTTTCCCCTTTACAATCGGCTTTTTCTGATTAGAAGAGGGCCTTCTTACCTTGAGTGTTTTGACAGCCACCGTGAGGTTGTACTTTTTCCACACTCCCACGTACACCTCACCATATTGGCCTCCTCCCAGTTTGTGCTTCATGGTGATGTCTGTGCGCTCCATCTCCCACTTGTCATGGATGGGTGACACACCGTACACTGTGGGCTTGTTACATTTGGGTGCTGGGTAGTGCAGCGTGGTGACCAGGCCGTCTGCTACGGTGGAGTGGTGGTGGACTAGCTCGGCCAGGGTGGCAAAACGACTCTCAGACGTAACATACACCTGAGGCGGAGGGGAAGGAGGCAGCATCGAGGTGGGTGAGGACACAGGAAAAGAGGAAAGGATAAAGAGAGAGACAGTTAGTAAATGTTGTCCAAGTCCTACCACCAGCTACAGCAAACAGAGCCACACAACTGAACTGTCACTCTTCCTAAAACTCTTACTTCGCTCTACTAAACTCTACCTTGCCATCAGAGGCTGTGTTGATCCGGTAGTGGTAGACTCTCCCCTCATAGCGGAGAGAAATTGACAGCTGTCCGGGGCTGCTCTCGCTTTCCCGGACCAGGAAACTGCCATTGATGAGAGATGAGAGCAGGTACTCTGCGGCGCTGCGTGACACGGGCCCATGGTACCAGCTATGCTTCTCTAGGCTGTTGACTGGCGTGATGTAGTTGGAAGGCACCCAACCCTGGCCGTTCTTAGAGCGCACTTCACTCCACTCTCCATTCTGGTTGTAGCCCAGCACACGCAGCTTCTCACCTGGACATAGGAGGGGACACATGTAAGACTTGGCCAGGTGGTTAAAAGGATTAACATGGCTTTTGCAATCCATTTTGAGAAATGTCAAAGATTTAAATGTGAAGATAAAAATTCTCCAGTTATGAGTTTAAAAACAAGGAACTTGTGATTTTAATAAAATATCTGATGTTGATTACACAATTTCATTTGTTCAGCTTTCATATTCCTTAGAGAGACACGACATAGAAAGAAATATGTCATCAGGTCTCAGTGTTGCTCATAATGCCTTAATACATACGCATGCATAAGAAGGAGAGACGAGTCATGGAAACAACGTGCCTCTCCCTTAAACTACATCAAAAGCTATGGAACAATGATAGGACTGAGGGAAGTGCATATCTGTCATAGAGAGCTAGGCAAAACCAGGCATGTAATGACTTGGTCTGTTGTCTGTATCTGTCGGTCTCTGACGTCAAGTGCAGGAGACATGAGTGAGCAGAGCGGCCGATGTGCTGGAGGAGACTGGAGGAGGGAGGGACCCATCAGTAAAACAAACAACACTGAATGAAGCAGTGATCAGTCCCGCCAGTCTGCTGCAGGATCGCAGAAAGAAAAGCGGAAGATAGAAGAGTGCAATCAGTGGCCAGGAGTGATGGTTTGGCAAAAAGGCCCAGGGGAGGGAGGTGGAATTATCAGTCTATCTACGTCTGCACGTCCACCACACATTTTCTACACGGCCTTTACATCCTGTTGACAGCCGTCTTTATCTGTCCCTCCACTCAGACACAAAGTTCTACATACAAAGTATCCTTTTAATGAATTCTTTTAGTAGCTCTAATGACTCCATGGTATGCTACCATTCAGCGAGCGTTTAGATTGAAAACAATCCTGCATTAAAAGAATGCAAGGGACTGTGTTTGTGTAGGCGTGTTGTTTCAGATACTGGTGAGACAATTAAATCTTACCCAGGTGGAATAATAGATTAATGCATCTAAAGGCTTATCAGCTGCCAAATCACAAAACAGTGGTTTATAAAACTCAGACAGGATTTTACAACAATCACAAAAATCATCACGCCAATAACTATTCGAGCTTTCGTTTGAAGTAAAACAGTATAAGTTCGCCGGTCCAATTACAAAGTTATCCCCGAGGAATGTGTGTTCCGGGTCATCACAGCAGCACCTTGCCGAACAACAACGAATTGCGTTGCAGCAAAAGCTGAGCCAGGTTACATGTTTTTTTTAATGTCCCTGAGCCGCCGTCAGACTCAGCTCATATAAATGAATGAAGTGACTGCAGGTTTTTAGAATGAAGCTTCAGGCCAAGAGAAATGGCAGACACTTAACTTCAGCAGCCACAGTGAGTCTGGTCAGTAAGAGAACCATGGCTCACTAACCTATAACCACTAACCAGAGCTGCCGCCTAGCTCCTAAAAGAAGACACTCTCTGCTACCAATCCACAGGACAACATTAAACAGAGATGGTTATCCACATCCAGCCCACCAATCCATCAGTCTCCTCTGTGTCTGTCTTCTGTTTCTGTAAGTTTTGTGGGAGTGGAAACACTGACGGACTCTCCCTGGGAGCAATGTGTGGCTAAAGCAGGGCTTTGGTCTGGCCTAGCCTGGTTTGGCCTGGCACGGACAGGAGACTGTGCTTAGCCCCAGACACAGGCCTACTAAGTCCCTCTCTGTGATCAGCCTCTGCCCGCTGTGCTCATCCACCTGTTATTATCACAGTTGAACGTATTCCATATTAACGCAGCATTAGAGGCATGCTTGGGTGTTTCCACGTGCCACAGCACAGAGCGGGTCAGATAGGAAAAGTGCAGTGGAGCCTCGGAGTGCACATGTGCTTGCATGCATGTGGGCAGCAATCTCAGATTCACTCCATGAGTCAGGGTCTAAACATCATTTCCATCCCAGGCAGCTGCCGTGGAAGTCTTAAAATGATGGATAATTAACACACTCTGCCACGTTTAATGTTTTAGTTCGGTCGGGAACACAAGCCTGACTGGATAATATTTTTCAGGATATTTTAAACTCATTACTCTAGAGCTGGTTGATGGTTAACTGCTGCTCACTGAAGAAAAAGTGTGTCTCATAAGAGAGGAGTAAGAAATATGAAAACATAATAGCATAATAGGTATTTTAGTCATGCTGTTTGTACAGATTTCAGATATAATTTCCTTGTTACAAGCTGCCATATGATTTTTCAACAGTTGGACTAATGGATAATAAAGCATTAAAAGCACTTGGCTGACAGGTGGTGAAAATAATTAAGGTATAGTGTGAAAGAGGGCTGTGGGTTGTGTGGGAAAGTGACAAAGAAAGCTTTGGGCTGGCAGTCACATACCTGCTGTTGTTAGGACAGGGTGAAATTAAAGTGACGGTTGTTTAAGCTCTATTGACAACCACATTCCTCTGGCATAACTATACTTTAACTCATAACCCATTCTTTCTAGGAGTTGCTCACCTGCCAATCCCAGGCATTGCCTTGAGGAGATTACTGATGACTCTTAGCTACACCAAAGGAAATCACTCTGTTCTGTTGCAACAAATGTCAACAGTGTTGGAAGGTGTGGAGTAACATTATGTTCCTAAGTAGCAACCTTCAGTGATGATGCATGGAAAGAACGTAGAGGGGGACAAGTCTTTCAGGTCCTGTTTCAGCACATGACGTGAAATCTTTTTTGTAAAATCAGTTCTGAGGTCTGGGATAACATACACATGATCAGTTATTGTAATTAATCTACACTGAATCAGAGAAAAAAAACGTCATAATCAGACCATTGTTTACCTTTAGTGATGCTGAGTGTGTTGTCTCCGCTGGCAACAAAGTCATAAAGTGCAACGAAGAGGTTGGGGTCGCTCTCGGCCGCCCCCAGTAGGTTCTCCTTGGAGCTCCAGCGCACTGCCTCCGTCAGTGCCGTTGAGTCGAGGCCGAACGGCCGGTGGAGAGCTTCTGGAGGAAGATGAGGAGCAAGGGTCAGGGAGAGAGAAGATAAATTATGAGACTAGAAAACAAAATGTGACCAAGAATGCAACATTATTTGCACAGGTGAATAATTGTGGAAAACAAATCATAGCATGCACAATATACAATAAAACTCAGGGAAACATTACAACGCTTTTTCTTTATGTCACTTAGAAGACACCCATCACAAACATCTGTCCTATTCCAGTACTGTCTTGAGGCAAAAAGCACTGGTGTGGCAGGGTAGCTGAGTGATAAAACTAATCTCCTCTAACCAAATGGTCCAGATTCTTCATCATCCGAAGAGTTCATTTCACAGATCTTCTACCTGTCTGTCCATTCGGTTTCCTCGGCCTAAACCCCGTGTGGAGATGATGGCCACTGAGAGCCGTCCACTCTTCCTCAAAGCTGCTGCTTGCCTGCAGACACCTCAAAGGCATTACTTTAACCAGTCCACCCTCTGAAGAACACTGTTATCGCTGGCTGCACACAGAGGCCTGCCGGAGCCAGGTAAGTTCTGAGGTGGGAGATTTTTTGTAAGTGTGTATATACGGATATCAAGAAGGAGGAGCTACAACTCTGGGATAGGAAGGATTCTCTCTGTTCGCAGGATGCAGTGAGTACCATAGCTACATAACACACACCCACACAATGATGCACATGTACTGTGCTCAACAGCTGCTGCCAAAGTCACTGCATGTCTGGACAGCTGCTGAGCGAGTGGGAGAGGAGGGTGGTGAAAGGGAGGGACAGAGAATGAAGCAACTTCAATGGAAGCAACTTAAAAATGGAAAAATCATCACATAGCATGTTTTTTCTTCCTCTTAACTTTACATATAAACAATGCCCTGAGAAGATTCGCAAGGCCTAACCTATTTACTCTGCCGACAGCAAGCCCCAACTGCAATCTTTACAGAAATATCACAGATTTGGTGTTTAAATTCATTTTCATGTGTCTAAAATGTACACACAATTTAATGTAATCCACAACAACGGCACAATTTTCATTGAACATGTTTTTCATGGTTGTTTTGAGAGCTGTTTATGGTGTATTGTGAGGTTTGTGTTATACTGAGTGTTGATATTTTGTCCATATGAGGAAATCTATTGAGAAACGACAGGGAAATCAATGCAAATCCCAAAATGATGACAGAGTATATCTGGCTGTATTATTTCAAGATAGTGGCTATATGACTTGTACACATAAGCTGGCGGAGCTAAATGTAGGGCGCACGCCGAGGCAAATTCCTGAAAAGTTGAAGAAACTTATGCAAGATTTTAAGAAGCTGAAGGACTTCAACAGTCGCAGTGGGTCTGACCGGCATACTAACAAGTGGTATGACCAGCTCGACACCATCCTGGGCCACAGACCGGCATATTCTGGCACTCCCCCATATGTCATCAGCCTGATTTGAATAAATGAAACACTGAAAGTAATACTGTGAACACAGGTTTCAGTATCGCCAAGGCCAGGTTTCAGCAAAGGTGTTAACAGAGGTGATGCATGAATACTTTAGTACCTGTTCTATAGTCGCAACAATTGACGTCAATGAGGTGGAAAAGACATCTGCATTTCTAAAAAAAAAAAACTTGAATCAAATTAAAAAATACTTGGTGTAGATGTAATTGTCAGAGACGTGAGGAAATTATTTTCCTTTTTTTTCATTTCACAATGAATGAAGAGAATACATTAATTTAAGACAACATGACAAGATATTTAGTATCAAATGCTAATGTAGCTATAAATCTTAGGTCTAGTAAACAACCAACCACACTAACAAATACAAGAGCAATGTCATGCTACAAAAGTAAAAGGAAACTGGTGTGAAACAACGACTGAGTTTCAGTCAGCTGTTTCACAGCAGACTCTAGGACCAGCTAATGTGGGAACAGACCCGCAGCTCAGAAGTTCACAAACTTTCACTTACTTTCATAACACAAACTTGAGAAATGTTAGATGCCAGACAAGGTTTTCAATTATCAGACTGTAAGTCGGTGAGAATGACGATGCTAAATATTCAACTGATCCATGCAAAGTACTATATGAACACAATGTGTCCATCGTCTACACCCCGTGGTAGACACATACCATCCCTTAAGATGAGAGCAGAACAGAGCTTTGTTCAAATCAACATTCTCATATCTTTCTCCTTTATCAAACAATTTAGCTATTTTTCTATTGTCTAGTCTGTTCACTATGCTTTCACATGTACACACAAGGCTCGCCCACCTTTGTTTTGGACCAGCATACACTGCAGCGCAGCACTAGCCGTGATCTGGCTCAGCCACAGTTCCCAGTACATCTTCTGCCCTGGTCTGGCCAGCTACCAGTCCCAGTATCCAAAAAAACGCTGTGGTTTTCTCAATCCGCTGGGCCGACTCTGAACAGTTGTTTTAAAGCTCGACTGACTCAGATGGTGGAGACTGAAGAGCACAAGTGTTCATTCTCCTGGCAAAAAAAAAAACAACTAAGGAACACGAGCTACTTCTCTAAACCATCTCCTTCACTGTGGGAGTACAAATGCTGTGCTTGAAGCAATCGGAAAGAGATGGAGACCCCCCAGATGGAGTATTTACCCACGCTGTCCTTGAATCAAACCACCTAAACTTCTGAAGTTACACTAGTGACTGGCAGCCTCCTGCTGGGAACCCCCTCCTAGCTTTGATGTGGCCTAAGGGAATCCAGGTTTCCAAGGTCCATCTGGAGAGCACGGACATCCATGACTGATGTTCTCTGCGGTTTAATGCCCTGTAAGGGGATGGCAAAATGTGGCAGAGAGAGGGAGCGAGAAAGGCGTGTGGTAAAGAGGGGCATGTATATACAGAGGTTGGGGGGTAGGGCAGGGTGTACGGTATGGAGGAAAGTTGAGCTGAATGTGACGTGTGTCCATGTGTGTGCATATGTGCGGTGTGGGAGTGTGTGAGGCCTGGACAGCGCTGTGACCGACAGCAGATGGCTGGTCTTGTTCCCCTTTTGGGGGGAGTGGGGGGGAGGAGGGGGAGGAGGATCCTATTGACCCTCACTTTTCCTCTGTGTGCGTGTGTGTGTGTGTGTGTGTGTGTAGATGTGCACGACTGCAACTGCTGTAGCCAGACTGAGCCAACTGTCAGAGCTGCTCCTCTTACACAGCTACATATCACATCACTCTTCTCAGGAATGTTTTTAATGAAATAAAGATATTATGCCATAGACATTTGTCAAAGGTCTCGATTGAAAAAACCTGAATTCCTGGCACCCCGGACAAACAATAAGACACAAAAAGAAACTCAATTACTTGCTGGTCAAGTATTCCCAGGCTCAAATCAAATAACCTAATTACATCAAATTGTTTTCATAGCAAGATCCAGTTTCATTAAGTTGATCATATGTCTTAAATTGCTTTTAAATCCATCTTATGCCAGGCGAAAAGCAAGATGCTGTTCCACTTGGCCCAGCTCAAACCTCATGTGCTGAATTGTTTGATTGAGGGAGCAGTTGGTCCGCGTGGGGTATGTCGTGTGCCCGTCCGGGTGCCTCAGTGTGTGTGTGCTGTGAAGTGTAGCACATGTGCGTTCTGAAGAAACTACGGCTTTGTCTTGAGCGGCGCAGAGAGGGTATTTGCAAGTCTGAGGGGCACGCCAAGCCTGCGCCCCCGAAGACAGCTGGGACAGAGGTGACCCTGGCCCTAAGGCACACGTGTACACACACACACACACACACACACAACATGTAGACACACATCAATGGTGAGACTATCTCCTTGGCTGTCCCATAACCCTGCTGCTTCCCCTGCAGCTGTTTGTATGAGAGGTTGTGCCTCCATGTGTCTATAAAGCTTTCACTCCAAAAACCCAGCACCTTGTGCCAAAGTATTAAACACACAACACAATAACAATAACACGCCCTAATCAAAAACAATACAGGTCGCATCTAAAGCCCATGACCAGCGAGGTAAGTGTGTATTTTTAGCTGCTGGAGAACAAAACATAGCAGCATGACATCCAGAAATAACTTCGCAGAGCACATAGTGATGGTGTTGAGGAGACAGACGACTGGCTGCCTGCAGGAAGCTCCAACAAAAACCTGAGACAACGCCGCGGATGACACCCACGTACACAAGACATTACATAAGCCTATAGGACAGGCCAGATCAGATCCTGTGGCAGACTCAGTCACAGAAAAGGTGAAGAATACAAGAGTCATACATGTCGACAAAGGCTAGAGCCTGAGGGACTGGTTTAAAATGATCTATTGTATGTAGTAACCCTGTAAAAGCATTTATTTTATTATCTTTCCTTGTTCAAACTGTCTCACAAACATAAAAATATGAACATTCGTAATATCGCCAATTGAGATGTAAGGGACCATTTTAAGACTTGATCAGTCACTGTGAGATATTTCAACATTAAGGAAAGACGAGGACACAAGTGAAATCAGGATTATTCATTTAGCCCAGAATCGCTCTGTGCTCGATGGCTTTACAGTCTGTACAGTGTAATAACCTTTAACCCTTCTTTACCCTTGAATCAGATCAGATCAAGAAACCTTGATCAAGAAAAAAAAATGGAAGAAACTGCAAATAACAAGTGATCCCTCTTGCAGGCTCATATGAAATTGGTGATGAGTGTATCAATGTAGACAGTAGTACAATTTTGATGTAGAGAAACAGAAATATAGTATCAGAGTTACAATGATTAAAAAACTGAAAGAAAATTAATCCACAACTATTTTGATAAGCAAAAGATGATGGCTTCAGGTTCACAAATGTCTCTGATTTTCTACTTCTCTCGGATTTATATCTTTGTAAACTGAATATGTTTGGGTTATGGATTTTTAGTCGGTTAAACAAGACATTTGAAGATGTCTAGGTTATTGTGATGGACATTTTTCAGATGTTTTGTGGACCAAACAGGAGAGCCAAACACTAACCAGCTAATCAAGATAATAAACAACAGATCAGTTAGTAATAAAAACAATCATTAGTTGCAGCCCTATATATTATTCAACTAGGAGAAATGAGGTATTAACACTACTGAGTAGGATACAAACAGAAATATGGACACCCTATAAAATACAGTACTTTTCTTAAAGCTTTCAATACAGCATTTATGAATCGTCGATGGGAACTACACTGCATGTTGAAAACGTTTTGGCACATGACTGTTGTCCTAATTTATGAAGAATTTTTTATTCTAAGACATTTATAGAGTAGTCATGGATCAAGATTAATCAATATTTACATCTATCAGTTGAACATGCTTGTTTGTAATGTGTCACTAGAGCATTTATGAGCAATCCATCTACAGTTAGAGGAGTACTCCATGGCTGGAGAGAAGAGAGGAGAGTCAGTTGTTGTTCATGAGGACTGGACAAAGGACAATAGCCTCATTAATGCCACATCACAAGTGTGTGTGTGTGTGTGTGTGTGTGTGTGTGTGTGTGTGTGTGTGTGTGTGTACTGGCTAAGGAAGATATTCCCTTGTTTATGAGAACTAGAAATGTATCGTATGAAAACACTTCTGCTTTCTGAAACCAGTCTGAAACACTTGATCAGCTCCTCAGCAGTATACACTTATTAACCACATACATGGATGTGCTTGTCTTGTGCTCACGGTTCACGCGTTCACACAGGCAGATTCACAAGTCCCTCAACCAGACCCCTGCGTTTAACACATCCTGGTGTCACAAACCTCTGAGTAAGTAATTACACACTCACATACAGGCCGCTACAGGGAGCGCATGTGGATGTTGCCTATTCAGCTGTCTGTGTGGCAATCATGCCTGCTGTCTATGTGAACATACACCAATTAGGGAGCGGACAAACGCCAGTCTGGGCCTAAGGGCCAGTAGATCACACTGGAATGGAGGAGAATGGCGCTCTAACCAACAGCTAACCCTGCCGTGCCCTGCCCTGTCCCTCTCAGGGCTTGTCATGGGTTAATAATGGGCTCTAAGTGCTTCCCTTTAGGTGTGCTGGCAGCAAAGCTAAGTGCTCCTTTATGTGACAGTAAAGAGGATGAGTGGCATATGATGAATTGAAACAAACTCCTCATCCACTATACAGTGATCTGCTTCACACGGATGGCGAATATGGCAAATGCAGCTTGACAAGCTAAGGCCAATTATATATTTTAATAGACTTATTATATTTCACAGTAGTTAACCTGAAGTCATCCATGCTCTCTAACCTGTTTAGTGCAGAAAGCAGGGTGTTTAAAATATCCTTCAGTCTGTCTAAAGTAAAATTTAAAAAAAGACATGCCTTTGGATTCTTATTGTTCAATTATCAGAAGCCATAAATTCACACAATGGTACACTGAATGGAAATGTTAAGTTGACATGACTACAGCAAGTGTCAGAGCACTGCCCTCACTGCAGATCTGCCAGCTCTTGTGCAATACATCATGCACTGTGTGTGTGTGTGTGTGTGTGTGTGTGTGTGTGTGTGTGTGATGAAATGACAAAATGTCTGGCTGAAGGGTTATGTTGCAATCTTCCAACAGGTAAAAAGGTGTGTTCAGCACAGCAGATCTTTCCAAAGCCTAAAAAAAGACACTCTCCTTGCTGCCTCCTGTTTGATTTTCTTCTTCTTTTACAGTGTGGGTTTACAGAAGCACCCACAGACTAATCCTAATGTCTGAAGAGCTAATCTATGTGTGGTGTGGTTAATCTCTGCGAGGGTGTACATTTAAGCTGCTTTACAATTACTCTTTAAATAAATGACCGGAGCCCAAACAGAATATTTTACCTCCACTGTGCTTAGTCAGATAGCAGAGATGCCTCAAGCTGACAAACCAGCTAAATGCACCCACGTTCAACATATGTGCCTCAATTATGTCGTTTTTCTACTCATCTTACACATATTGTTTCAAATTCAAAGTGGATTAACTGCATTATTCATCTAATGAAATGATAACACACATAACATGACAGTGGAGCAGCCGAGTGAGAGAGTTATTAATTATTTGAAACAAATTAACCGAGGCTGAAAAGCAATTTGCAATCCTTCGTCGAGCAAATGACGTAAAGCCATGTAAAAATCAACAACTCTCAGCCGTCTCTTCTAAGAATAATCACATGAATCAAAAAGCAGCACCTCGGGGTGCCCAGATTAAGGATTTCTGACTGACTGGTCAGCTGGTGGGCGATTACACTGAAGGAGTAGGACATGCTAGATAATCCTCAAAAAGAGCTGCACCACATTAGAACTTCACTGACAAGGACAGACGGAAACAGACACCGTGTGTGTGTGAACGTGTATATGCATGAGCATGCATGTGGGGGTGTTTACACCAAGTGTGTGCAAGTGTGCATTTCCAGCCAAGTCTCCAGCCTGCAACCAGGAAGATAAGCAGCAGTGATAGTGCCAGCAACAGAGGACTGATGCTGGAAGCGAATCAGTGCTTAACAGGCATGGCACAGGGACTGCCCCCCTTTCCTACCCCATATCTCATTTTTTCCCTGCTGCACCATTGCAGCTTAAGAGTGAAAACTAGTGATTAAACAAGGAGCCACTGCAACGTTTTGGCTAGACCTCACCACAAAGTTTAAAACATTTGGTGTTTTTAAACCGACAGATGCAAGGGATGGCTTCACCATCTGCACACCCAATCGCTCACTGTTCTGATTAATCCTCACTCTTTAATGATATAAGCTGCAGAGAGCCGAAGCCAAGGAATAAAAACTAGGACTGTGGTTTTGGGAACTACAGAGGGTTGACTGGTAGCAGATGCAAAGGCTCAAGGCTGTAAGTGGGAGTTTGGGTAGAGAAACACACAGTCACAACAATACAAAAAGACAGGAAAGAAAAACAAAAGGCAGCTCTGTTTAACTTTTTAAAATCTCCAGTAATTACATGGTAAATTACTGACTTTTAATGGCAGAACTCTTCTTAGATAGATTTGGGATTGAGGCCCATCACAACAGCCAGCGTTCAACAAAGACAAGGGTTCTAGACAGGCAGAGCTGGTCAACTAATAGCAGAGACTCAGGCTGGGGGGATAAAGAGGCTTGGCAGTCAGATGTGGAACAGGGCAGGCTTGGGATGAGGACGAAGGCACAGAGACATAAATTATTTAACACGCAACCATTACAGAGTGCACAATCGTTCTTCAGTTATAAACCATATTGTGTTAAAATTATCCTCTGTGTTTCTGCTATGCTTCTACAAACACATCCATCTAATCACGGTTATACCCAACTCTGAGACAATCAGACTTTTCAGTCAGTTTTGCTCTAATTTCTAGCCAGTTCCACCCAGAGGAGGTGTGGCCTTGGCTCCTCCTAGTGGTTAACAGCAGTCACTAGGACTGGCTAACTAGTTTTTATCAACAAATCATCTTTACTCCACGATATTATCTTTTAAAGCCTATTTAAATCTCACCCACAGACACTGCAGTGTCTGCAACTAGATTTTCCCCAGATATTGTACAAACTGCTGTGCGACTTATCCTGGTTGTTGGGGTTTTAGCACGTAGACTCCACAGAAAAGTGGATTTGTCTCTAATCTAATTTCAGCCATGATGCAAATCAGCTTAGGTCCTTGGATCCTAGATCCAGGCATCTCTTTTCTCCTCTGGGCAGCTTTACCAGCACTGCACTTTAGGTACAGCTGGCTCTATATTCACCATCAGTACTGATGCCAAAACATATTCCAGTGAACTTGTCTGCCCCAATTTCTGTGATCTGTTTAGAGTAAAAATAAATTATCCTATTGCTTTGTTGAGTTTATAAAAAGAATCTTCAGAAGCATCATTACAAGACCTTTACACTGTAAATACACCAATCAGGCCGACCAACACAAGCTTTTTTACAAACAAGATATAAGTTTCATTTAAGCAAGTCAAAATATAAGAAATGTGAAAGTAGCAAAGCCTGAAAAGGAAACTATTGTAGTGCAATCTTGCAATGGCCTCATTAACGACAGCAGGTTCATCCCACTGAAAGAGCTCTCCTCACTGCAGTATGGGTGTCAGACGAACCCACTGCAGAGATGGAGATCTCTGAACTCCGGACGAAGCTAAAGGGGTGGAACCATCAATATGTTGCAGCCACTGATTCACCAATACTGCACTTCAACCAATACCCTTAGAGGTGGCTGTCTGGCCTGCTCCCTTCGAATCAGCACAGAGGCGGTTTGCTCCCTGTCTGTCCTTGTTTAGCTCAGTGATTTCTAGCTGGTCTGTCTGTCTAGAGGGGTAAACATGGTCTTGTTGGGAGAAAAGGATGCTAAATTAATCATGAGCTCAGGAGAAGTACTGCACACCTGAGCAGAGGACAGGAGCTGACTTACCTTGTCTAAAGTGAGGACAGAGAAAGACAGCCTAAAGCCGGAATCTACTCATGTTGGGGAAAAAAAAAAAACACAATCACTACCACTGAGGGGAGAGACATGAAGAGAGAGGGGAGGTAGAGGGCACTGGGCCAGGCATTTAACTGCCAATTCACACCAATGGCCTCCAGCCTCTTGTTTGTCCCCCTAAAATGACTCAGCTGATCGGGCACACTGATTGAAACTCTAGACTTAGACTTTTCTTTATTTATTTATTAGAGGAAGCATTTGCATTTATGATACCCACTGATACTCATTCAAGAAAGGCAGTGGCAAACAGGCATGACTTCAACAGACAAAAACGCATTCCTCATAGACTGGCACCTTTCAATTACAGACCAAGAAGGCATCACTTAGACTCCAAAGTATGCAAGTCTGTTATAAAGAGGATATGAAGCTGGATTAGTAAAACTACTTCAACATGTGGACCTCTGATAGCTTTAAGTAGGAGAGACTCATTCTGCCAATGAAAACACAAATACTAAAAGACATTAAAACACACACTGAATTAGATCTGCTTTCAAAGCAGCAGCTTGTCCCACTGGCTGACTCACAACTACACTATACATCTGTTCTTCTGCTTCCTTTTGCTGCTGTGGTGCTTCAATTTCCCTGCACAGGATCAATAAAGTTTATCTTATCTTAACTTCCTCTTGATAAGACCCGGTCACACGATGTCATTGTCAAATCAACAGACAAACCTAGCGGTCTTATCAATTCAATCAATGCAATTGCTGTACAGATTAATCAAATGACAGAAAATTTGTCTGATTCTTTGTAGTAATTTATCCAATAAAAAACTGCAGATACATGATTAGCAATTCAAGGAGCGAATTGCTTATATATTTTGTTGTCATACATCATAGTACATTTTGTGGATTCTGGTCATACTTAATAAGCAACTGAACACATCAATTTGGGCTCGTTAGTACTTGTGATTTATTGATAATTTAAATAAACAGGCTATCTAACAATAAAAATAGCCTCCTTCAAACACAAATCAAGTTCAAATTTCACCCACAAAAGACGTGTAAGATAATGCTGCATCATTATCACACAGACAGACTACCAGAAAAAGGGCACTTTGATAGTCAGTGGCAGACTGAGTGCACAGTCCCAAGCTTCCTCACTTAAGAGTCTTTGTTCTATTATTGTGTGCTTTGAAGAGTAGCAGTCTCTCTGCAGAGTGGCTATGTGACTGCATCCTGGCTGCTATAAAAAGGCCACTCCTGCCCTGACATCGCAGAGAACACAACAGTGCAGACACTGAGTGGTGCTGCACTTAGTAGGTCTGTCTGTCTGTGTATGTACTTCAAGCCGGGGAGGGTTACTTTTGAGATGTGCCAGCCAGGAATTGAAAACGTGTTCCATTTCCTAAAAGCGTGTACCTTCTCTGTGTCCTTCCTCACTGCAGTGGCGTGAGGAAGTTAGGTCTGGGGCATCAGTGGAAACTAAGAAGGTTATGCCAGTAGTTTTACATCTATGCAGCGCATGGGAAGTGAACATTCACAGGAGGACACACACGGGGGAGAAGCCAACTGCAGTTAGACAGATATCAAATATCCCACCAGGTTTACACCCGGAGCGCAGAGAGAGAGAGAGAGAGAGAGAGAGAGAGAGAGAGAGAGAGAGAGAGAGAGCGCTGAGGGTAGACCATGTGTGGGCGCTTTCTGGCTTTCAGTGAAAAGCACATTTGAGCTATAAGAAAAGCCTAATATGAATAAAATACATTATAAAGATGATGATAATGATAATGACATTATGCACGCCATCCCGTCATCTCTATTACTTGTAAGCCCATTTCAGCCACTGAGGGATCCTGCCTAAGGGGAAAAGGCTGAGAGGAAGGAGGCAGGCCATCTAGGGCATGTAGGGGTTACTGCTGGGTGATTTCTCCATGACTCACAGGGCAGATAACAGTATCAATGCCTGGCTGTTGCTCTGAGGCAGGAACATGGGTGATGGGAGGCAACTGCCACACCTCTGTTTTGTGGGCGTCTTTTCATATACATGACTGCTTAGCCTGTATTACATGAGTTACCTAATGAAATCACTGATCGTGCGATGGGATAGACATTAGCATATTAAAATGCAATCACATATCTTTAAACTTTGATGTCTGCTTGAGCATAATCATACAATGACAGAAGGTGACTTAAATAGTTCACACAGGATTTCCCACTGGATCAAACTGTGCAGTCAGCTTGCTGAGTGTGTTGTAACAGTATCCATTATCAGACAGAGGATGTAAGTGAGCATGTGAAAACCACTAGGTATTGTAATGTGAGCCTGTGGTGGCTGCTATAGTGAGTTAATGGAGTGGAATTGCTACTCAACCACCGGAGGCAAGAATCACTGTTTACCAAACCAAGAATCACACAGAGGGGCCTTAGAGGAAAACATAACTGGCTACCCAGCAGTCATGACCCTTAGGCTGCAGACTCTCCCCTCTTTTCAAAAACAATGTCTCTCCTTTGGGGACCATTAGGTCACATGCAGCACATACACACACATATACATGTATCCTCCATCATACTGCTGTATCTGAATGATTAAGATATCCATCCTCTCAATAAACGGCCTCCTGTCTGTAAACACAGACAATGGACAAATTAACACACACAGTAAAATGGATGGGACATGGAAAGCTAAGATTGGATGGCATGGCTATTTCCGCTAACGCGTCGTTGTCAAACTAGCATGAACTCAGCTAGCAAACAGACATCAAAGTAAATCCGGACTCCTCCACCGTCACCCACTGCTCCTTGATTGATTAATATGGTTATCTCCTTACCTGAATGCAGCGTGAATATATTGATCCCTGGGTCAGGCACGTTGACTGCAGCAGTCCTGCCTGGCGGTGTCCCGGTACTACTGCCGGGCTCTCGGGGTCTCCTCCCGGCGCCGCTGCCCCGGTTCCCCTTCCCTTGGTGCGGTTGGGACGCGTGGGGCTGTGGTGGCTGGAGTCCGGTCGATGTGCCCTCACCGACGCGGCCTACCTGCTGTCCCATCCCGGTAGTTTGGCGTAAGGACGTTTGGGACAAAGCAAGCAAACCCCCCGCGCACCTCTGGTTCACATTCCCCCTGGCTGGAGCGGCCTGGCCCGAATAGTCTTCCTCAATCCCCTCCCCGCTCTTCTTCACCGAGCTAACGCTAACTAGCCCGTGTTAGCTCGCCTGGTTAGCCTGTTAGCTAGCGTTAGCCGCTATCAGTGAAACCCACCCACCCTGCCTTTAACAATAAAATCACAACCCCGGCGTGTGACAGCGATTGTCTCTATTCCGGTGATCCAGGTGGTATCTGAGCAGATATTGACGGTACCAGACGATAGAGATTCGGTCAAATCTGGAGCTTTTCAGCACCGTTTTGCCGTTGTCCGGCCGCTACGCGCCCCCTCTGACGCCGCCATCTTTACCGCAGAATAGAGGATGTGTTGCACAAGGCGGGGGGTTCGCCGCGATCCCCTGTCACCGTCATCCTCCACCTCCACAGCACCGACACCAACCGGGTCCAAACAACCCCGAGCACCGGTACCAGCAGGCTGGGAAGTCTGGCGTGGGCTGTCTGATGCCACAGTCCTTAAGAAAAATGCAGAAACCCCTAAAAAAAAAAAAAAATCACTAAGACGCTTTTGCTTTGTCAGGCAAATGCAGAGTGGTGATTTAAAGAGTGATTCAATGGGTTGATATTTATGTGCCATAAAATTGTGAGATGATATGGCCTGTAATTATGTCAATAAGACTGGTTTTTCATTGAAAAGAAAAGTACATACCAGCCCTGCAGATGCCAGACAGGCATTCAATAGCACTAGATAGATGAAGCACTGAAATCAAAGCAAAATGTGCAAAACATTTCAGTAGTCTGTGCAAACGTGTAAATAGTTACTGAAGTCCTTTTTAGTACTTTACTCATCTATTCTTATATGTGCAAATGAACTCTAAATACATGACCATCATGTACAACACTTTTTATATACAACATTCATAAAAGATACAGTTGAAGAAATGAGGTACAGGGGACATACTTCATTTTTTATTCTTCTTAGTTCTTAAACTTTGACGTGCCTTTAATTATTGTATCAGACATTTGTCTACATCTGAAAATTGAACATACTGATTCACAAAACCTGACACAATTAATATAAATGACAGTAAGTAGGCAAAACTCTGCTCCCAAAAATAAATCTCTCATCTAAATATACAGCATATCTGCAGGTTGGCTCTTATCTATAAATATTATCCTTTTTAACAAAATCTCTGAGGCATAAAGCAAGATTAAAGCTTCAGCCAAGTGTGCACATCCTCATGAGTTACTTATTATTAAGTACCACATGGCATTCCAATATTTCTGCTATTATCTGTACAGTTTAACAAAAATAGGTTGCTGGTACCTGTGTTTGTTTATATAAAATTTGTAAGGGAATCTGGGAGAGCCTCTCTTACTCCTGACCATAATTCACAGCCATGTAGAGCAGGGAAAGGATAAAAGTAAAAGCTTTTAATACAGTGCCACCTTGTGGTCATACAGTTTTTGGAAGTGCAGAGTTTTCCATAGCTGGTTTTTACCTTGTATTGTGCATCTCATTATTCACAAGAGTGAATACAGTCTCCCTGCTTTGAAATCTGTCAGAATTGGCAACATTAAATGTGCATCGACTTTCTGATTTCCTCAAAAACAAAACAAATGCGTGAACACATTTTTTTCATGACGACAAGAACCAAAAGAACACTGAGCACATCAGTTCCTTATTCCATTAGTTTAACAAGAAAATAGCTGCTCTGTAAAATGTAGACTTGCATTATTTAAACAACACACCGTCCCATTTAATGTACTCATTATCTGACAAAGCTGTAGCCCTTAGTGCTAAAGTATCATCACTATTTCATTGTTATAACGTTCTAGCAGCCAGCTGCAACATTTACAGTAGTAGTTATCCTGCAGGGATTTCACCTTCACATAACTCTCAACATTGATCCTGAACACAATAATTTAGGTTCACAAGAAACTTTCTCTATGGCACTAGTTCAAACCAGTTAAATTGAAATTATAGACAGATATTCAAATCAAAAAGAAGAATACATTCAGCAGTCACACAATATATTAACTTCATACAGCAGAGTTGTCATCTCTATTTTGTTTAACAATTTGTTTTATGGAATTCAGAGTCAGGGTTGTGCCCAACATCACTGTCGGTTGACAGCTGGAGATTATGACAAAGGTTAGTATTACATTTGGGAAAAAAAAAACAAGATTTCAAGTGTACCCCAATGTGTAAAAGCTTTGTATCAGTTTCATATTTACTATAAAATAATTTCCCAGCTACATCAGCCTGTCGACTGACACCTACAATCTTGAAGTTACAATACAGAGGCCACAGTTGCTCGTAGATTAATACAAAACACCAAAAAATGGCCATTTTTTCTAAATGAATCTTATTGGCAGTGAAAATAAATAAAAGTCTTTCAAAACAAGGTACTGAATGTTCGTCATAATCGAGTAGTAACTGCAAATTTTGTTAAATATTAACTGTTACTGCATATGTGACTGATGTTTGTATAGTATGATGTTTGTGTTCAGCTGCCATATCATGACTGCCACTATCATATTGGCACAAGGAGTGGTTTCACAGTTGATCAAGGCAAAAGTAATGGGAATACACCTGAAAAATAAATAATACATAAAAATAAAAGTTCACGTGTGGATTTATGTGAACTTGTAATTTTGTTGGGTTTGTTTTTGAAAACATAAAACGGGTAAGTAAGGCATCGCTTTGCTGTTAGAGTAAATAACATTTTGGCAGACACTTACTGTTTCTCCTCCACCCATTCACACACAGACTCAGTCATGACCTTAGAGCAATAAAATAAAACAAACTCGAAAGACCAGAAGTTATGACAGTAACAGAGAGGCTGGTCAAATTTATACTGATCAGTGATGGTCCTTGGCAGTAGTCCAAACGTAGATCACAGCCTATCAGAGTCCACCATCAGGCCCCTCTGACAGCTCCAGGAGCGAGGCGTCAGTAACTCAAGAAACGAAGGCTGAAATGAAAAAAGACGTCATGTGAAGCTAAATTGGCTCTTTGCTTAAGGGTGCAACATTTCACCAGGCTGCACAAAGCAATGCTGCAGGTGTTACCTCCTTCAGGGGGCAGTAGCGCTGGGCGTACCACTCCTGGGAGTACAGACAGATAATGACTCCCTGACCCAGGAAGAGGGATGTCCACATGATTATGTTCCAGATGGGACCTTTCCTTTGGTCATGCAGAATGAAGTTGAACATCACTGTCAGAGAGTGAGAAATAAGATGAGGGTGGACAAGGAGGCATAGCTTGTTTTTGTGTGTCAGAATACAGACAGAATAGAAATATTTTTTAGGTTTAGCTTAGAATAGTGAAGAGCACTGAGATTTTTTCCACTTACTTCCAAAGCACATAAAGAGGCAGAAGAGCACAGGATAGAAGAAACCAAAGCAGATTGCAAGAATGTACTCGTGGACCACTGCAGACACTGTAAACACAAACAGCATGGCTGCTGGTCTGAAACGCTTCTGAGACATCTGGAATGGCAACAGCAGAGAGAACAGACAAAGTCAAAACAACAGTGGCATAAAAGCTTTTATCCGTGCATTTTTACATTAGCAACAACTTGGAAAATGTGTTTAATGGCTTTTCACACTGCTGTTATAATTTCTTCTATCATTAAAAAACTGTCTGCAATAAAACCCGGACAGCAAAACCACTCACCCACAGGATGTCCCGGTACACATAGTAGTACAGCCAGTCGTGGACCACTACGTTCCAAGTGCGATAGTAATTGGCAAAAGAGGTTGAATTCCACCAATCCTGTGATGTGTAGTCAAAATGAATCATGTCAAATATAAAGTAGAACATGGGAACTTTAATTTAAATTCAGCTGAAGCTGATGCTGACAATAGAAGTACCTTGTAAAACATCCTGTCAGCAAAGCGTAACATCTCAGCAAAAGCATTAAGCCAACAGTGGAGGAAGGCAAAGAATCCCAGGAAGAGAACCAACACACCTGCAAAACATTTACGAAATGGTACGGATGTATTACTACTGCATTCCTTGAGACAGAGTGAGACTAAGAGATGTTTGAAAGGGTTTTTGTTGATAAAGGTCTACCTGGCAAGATGGAGTTAAAGACACAGAGGACCATGGCCCTGAGGTCAAACAGCTGCAGGCTGATGCTGCGGAACTGAGGGATGCACAGCCGTACAAACACATAATAGGCATAAAACAGACTGCCTAATACCTGTGGGGTGGAAATGGTTAAAATAGTCAGAAAAATGAGCTAATACTTTTGGCTTGCACTTTTGGGTAGGGTTAGCCTTAAATGTGAAAGATGTTGGTACCTGAAGTAACTTTGTGGCCACGTAGCCCCATCTGATCAGTGGGTTCCTGCATTAAGTATGAAACATGGTTTTACCAAACACACGTACAGTATGAAAAAAAACAATGAGAGTGTCTACTTACCTGGGGTACTTGTCTCTGTATACGAGTGTAGGTGCAAACAGAAAGTAGAGATACTGAGAAACCTGAGGGACCACTGGGCTGGGACCTATAGATGACAAGAGAGACAGCTTATCAATATAGGGACATAAAGAAACACAGCAGCTATGAGAGAGAAGGACACTGTATGAATTGGCAGCAAAAAAAACAGGAACAGAACATGTTGTAGTTGGAAAGTTACATACTAGTCTTGTCTTTCGCCCATGTTAGGACTCTCGGTACATTCTCTCTGACAAATGAATGGGCTTTCATCATTAGACGCACCTGGAATTAGACAAATAATAAAAACTGACACAGCAGCCATTACAACTTTTCCAATATAATAAATTCAAGAGACACACCAACTGTGGATGTGGTTCCACTGATCAATCTAAAATAGTCTCACTAGTCATCTACCTGTTCCAGGATGACGATAAAGCAGGATGCAGGTGGCATGCTGTTGGTCACCACCACATATGTAGGAAGAAATCCCAGACCCAGAGCCTGGTAGAGCAGGAATACAGAGCCAAACAGCAAACTGTACAACCTGGGGTGACTGTAAGCCCCAGACTGGGTCTGTGACCACAAGTGGAACAGCGTGTAGGGAGCCATCAACGCAGACAGGAACATGCAGATCCATGTGCACATCACCAGAGGGAACTGTCCAAACGCATAGACCAGCAGGTCAAAGTCCAGCACCAGTCTGAGGCGAAGGAGATAAAGTACAGATGAGAAACTTGGAGGATCTTACCAAGTTGAAAAGCTATAACAATTTAAAAACTTCATTACTTCAGCAAAAGCTAAGTAAAACAAACAAGATGGTGATTTGGTGCACAAATCATAAGGCATTATACATAGCAGTCATCTGCATTACCTGCCTTCATCAATGAAATCTACCACCAGTGTACTGAGGATAAAGAGAATGAGCAGGGCAATAAACATGTGGTAGATAGTCCTGATGTGGTTCACCTCAAACAACTCACTGCAGAAACACAGACAGTAGGTGATCAGAATCTGTACACTGATGTCGACAACAAACAATCCTCCACTATAATAAACAAATGTACTTTAGCATTAATTATATTTCTTTCAGATTAATGTGTCAACTTACTCTAGGAGGGACCTGCGACTGACAAACTGCTTTCCCTGGCCACGAGGAGGCCGAAAATGCCTAAAAGGAAAACAGAGTGACATCAGTGTAAATCTATTTTTGTTGGCAGAAAAAGTGAGTTAATGACCAACAGGGAAATGGTTTGTCCACAACATAGTATTTAGCACGACTTAAAATAAAGCTTTCTTTGATAGGCTAGAGAAGGTAAAAGGCAGCACCTGAGTTTGCTCCGCTCCTTGTCTGACAGCGGAGGTGAGAAGACGGCAGGTACGGGTGCAGGCTCGAGGCTGGCCGACTCCTCAATGAGACTGTCCATGAAGTCATTGACCTGACTGTCAAACTGACGCATCAGGTCACTCTTCAAGTACTGACCAATTGCAAAAAAAGAAAACAGAGGAAGAGTTATCATTCACAGTCTGCAAATGCTTAAACAAATATTGAATATTTTGTATTTATGTGGCAATAATGATGTTTCTCCTGAGGAGGACTGTAGCCTTAAGTGGTGTTAAATGTGGGAAGATTCATAGTTACAGTTAAACTTGCATTGCTTTTATTTTTTCATTACCGAGAAAGAAGACATGGCTTGAAAAAACTAATCTCTCAAGTGTCCAAGTGTCTAAGTGAGAAGCCCACTGAAACACCCACACAGTGACCAGCGGTTGCTCTGGGTGATACTAACGCTCTAAATGTGTCAAATGTGAATGTAGAAATGTTGAGCACATTTCCTTGTAATAGAAAGTAAATTCATTTAGTTTAGTTTATTTGAGAAAAGGGAGAGTGCACATTAATAAATACACATGGTAAAATAAATCTGTAGTCCCTGGCCAAGATGTTAAAAAGAGTTCCTGAAATAAATCATAGCAGTAACAAAACAGGGCATACAGTTTTAAGATTAGAAAAGGACACAGAGTTGTTAAAAACAGTAGAGACACACAGATACAGAACAGATAGCAGCTAAAAGAGAGATTAGTGCTGACATGTGTATGTATGAATCATCCATTATTTTGTTGGCTACTGAAATATATAGAGGTGTTTAGTTGTCTGATATGATTTGGAATTACATTTGTCTCTCTTGAACCTCTGACAGACCAGGTTGACTATCTAAAGGCACTTTTCCACATCGGAATAGTGAAATCTCCTCGTATAGAGCCCCTTACTGAGATGATTAATAGTGATTCTTCTCCAAGCAAAGCACGAGACTTAAATGCACAGCAAGAAAACTGCAAAAAAAATGAAATATATTTATATTGTAGCACTGTTAACTGCATTATGAAATTATATATCTGTTAACAGTCAAGGGCAGAGTTTCTTCCTGCCGCCAGCAGCTCTGAGTTAGCATAATGATGACACTTTAACTGTGTCATACACCCACAATGAACTCTGTAGGTACTTTTGTACTGTGAACTCACAATTCTAATATTACAAAATGTGCTGACAGCAAACTTTAAAAATGATCGTTGTCACACCACCTGGTGAAGTTCACACACATGCAAAATGCATGAAAATAAAGTCACGGTAGCGTCAAAACACTGGTCTGTTTGCATGGTTACAGGCTGTGACTGGAGAGAGAATGAAAATCAGTGTGCTAGGGATTTGTTTTGTTATGTTTCTCAAACAATGTCTGCCTGCGTGTAACCCATTAAAACATAACAACCCACCAATAAAGTAAGTGCTAAAAATCTACTACTAACAGAAATAAACCACACAAAGAAAATGAAATGTACTGTATTTTTGTGTGTGGCCAAGTGTCCCAACCTAAGCGAAATTATTGACTGATGGCAGGATGACAAAATAAGCACATTAATTGAAGGGAAGCTAGGATCACTCCAATTTAAGATCCACTTGAAGGGTGCTTAAAGTGTCCCTTATTGACTTACTCACCTCTGCTTTCCGTTTCAGTTGTAGCTTTTTGCTAATCACATGTTCCATTTCTATTTTTCCTGAAAACGGAGAGACAAGACACAAGTCTGAACATGTGATCAAATAAAACCAGTCAACATGCTGTTTTGTAATCTTCTACTATCATTCTAAAGGGAAGTGCTGTGGATACGCCCAGATTTACAACATAGCCGAGAGAGTTATCAGGTCACCTTGTCCCAACAAAACTGGAAAATGTAAACACCAACTGATGAATATATAAAAAATGAGTGACAAACAATCTACCAGTGGGGTATTTTAGGAGATTGCTCTGGTTTAATTGTTCACATAAGATTAAATCTGCTGTTAAACCTGCTTTTAAAATAAAATGTGTATCCCAATAAAAAACACTTTCTGTTACGACGTTGACATTTTTTATTATTTTTGTAGATTACAGTCATTGTGTTGTTAAAGAGTAACGCTCTGGAAAAACAACAAACTACAAACTACATCAGTCTTGAGACCCAATGGTGCAAATCCAAAAGGAGACAAACCTATGACCCATGAGTGTAGGTAGTACAATCTGCTGTCCACTAAATTTGACTGCTTGTGGTTAAGGTTACTAAAGGTTATTAGCCTCGCCAGCTGTCTGATGATGAACACGTTTGGAAAGTTATTGAGGTAACGTAAACACACACACAGAGACAAACAGAGACAAGCAGCAGTAGCACTTCACATTGTTTAAGAGGAACACATCATCCCATGACATGACCTCAGTGAGTAATACATCCAGGGAAATTTACTGAAATAAAAAAGGGAGGTAGAGGTTGAATCAATATGCACATTGCAACTCAGATGTTACTGCAATGAGAGATCAATGTCCCCTTCCTGAACCCTGCTGATGAGATAGTTGAGATTTTCCTACCATTGCTGGTAATGTGGCTGCCTCCGTTGCCCTGCTGATGCTCTCCTGGACTACTGTCCCCCTCCAAAGAGCTGTCTAAATCAGGGAAGGGGGGGTTCTTGGGGATGGCTCGGCAGCGAGACCTCAGGACACCTTCACCTTCACTCTCCATCCTACAGACACAGGCAACTTCAGGTAAAGAAAATAATCACAGGGTCACATCACCAGAGTAAATGTCTCATGTCTTGAGGAGCGACTCACTGACTCACACCACTTCCTCACATGGACAAAAATGTGAAGGATTTTGACAGACACAGTTAACAATCAAATCACTCTCACATGACACGCAGCAGACAGACAGCTAACAGCTCGGTTAGCTTCCTCCAGCTGGTGTAAAGACTCACTCAGGGAGCCAAATTCTCAGCTTTCAGCTGAACATCCACCTGGCTTCATGCTGGCTCAGTCACTCTCCTCCAGTAAACCTGCCTGGTGACAGTCACGGCTGCTAGCACTGAGTAGCACCGAGTCAAATTAGCCAACTTGTTGACGTCTATGGTTAGCTGAGGCTGACACACATGGAGCGACATGTCATTAAAATGCTACCCACCGACTTCCCGGATACCTACTGGCTTCAGCCGCCCGGTGCTCTCTCTTATTCGGTCGACCTCCAACGCTTGGAGCAGAAACTCCGACGTGAAACTCCTTTAATGACACCAGACTGGGCTGCTGCTCACCTTCCCCATTGTATTTACTGGGGAGATGGGGAGCAGGGAGGCCCGCGCTGATTGGTCCAAAGTCTCTCCTCCTTTCGACGTCATCAGCGCCCACAGTGGTGACCATGGCTGTCATCAGTCATCAATATGCTTTATGACTAACTAAAAAGAAGAAAAAAAATCAATATAAGCGGCCTTAAGAGTCGAGTACAATCCAAATTACAGCCCTAATTAAACCAGACATTGATTGCAAAGCTACAAGACTCCAGACAGGACTATGTGTCGAGACTCAATAACTTTTAACAATTAACAAAAGATTTCCACATACACAACAAAAAGAGTTGATTAGATTCATTTACTCTCACTTACCATGCATAGTATGCTGGACCATGGTGCAACCACTGCTGTGTGACACTTAAATTAATCTCTGATTTATTCATTCATTTATCTGTTTTTTTTTACTATTCTATTTATTCATTTGTCGGGTAAATTCTCACTGAACAAAATAAATAAATTATTGTATTTAGGAACTGTGTTTATGCAGGCACACTTTCAGCTGAAAAAACGAACAGGTTTAAAACTAGATTTTTATCTGGGGAACTGTTCAAGACAGGACCTATATACCTTCTCATGTCGGCTGATGTTGGATTTTACCAGAGCATTTTCCCATATTGGCCCAGAAAGATGTAATTAATCAAATTACCACCCCTTGGGATCTGGGGCTTTGCGGTTAATGCCTGTGTTTGCCTGTTTGGTAATTCAGCCTTGTTTATACCAATTTCTTTCAGAGGTGTGCACAGTATTTCCCCAAATTCTAAAATTTTTAAAAATCTTATACTCTAAATAGTTTCAGATCTCATGTGCCCTCTAAGTAAAACATGATGGGTCATAATTCATACATTGAACTGGTCTCATGAGCTGAGTGTGGCAAATTAAAATCAGTTGACACAACGATACACTTAACAAAATCATGAACATCTACATTATCTCAGAGAATGGCAACCTTTCCAACTGAGGCCATTCAGCTGCCTGACTGAAGGTGTTTCCTGTCGTAACAAATACACTTTGTGATGTTTTCTGACAGCTGTGCATGTGGTACATGTGGTGCGTTGATTTGTACCACAGTGGAAAAGAAGCCTTTGAGATTTAATTTGTTTTTATCCTCAGTGACGTTTAATTATTTATAATTTAATTTTTAAATGATCAAATAAATGCATTCATTCATATGGTGCAGACAGGCTCAGTAAGAATACAACAGATGCATATGGCTCGATTTCACTCCACATGCTCAAAGTGTGAATTTTATTTTGATAGTGTTGCTCATTATTTCCCTGTGAGGATGATGATACACTGAATACACTGAGTTGTAATATCAACGCTTTGAATTCCACATTCTAAACATTTAATGACAATTAAAGTTATTCATTCATTAAGCTTGTGACAATTCAATAAATATACACAAAATACACACTGAGCGAAAGAATCCCAACAAAATGTTCATGTAACATATCTAGACACCATATATCCCTGCTTTCTATTTATAAGAGATATTTACAGAATTTCCACACACACACACACACACACACACACACACACACACACACACACACACACACACACTCTCTCTCTTCCTCTCCTCATAGGTCACAAGAAGCAGAGGGGTCCCAAAACAACAGTGATCTCAGGGACGAGAGGAGATAGCGACGCCATGTCTACACCCAGATCTCTGACAGGAAGTAACTCCATGTCACCTCGATGCAGCTCCGTGCTACCCAGAACCATCACAACCACCTCCACCTGGAAAATGATCAGACAGAAGAGACATGAAGAGGACACGTGTATACTCATCATTTACCTGGGAATATTCTACTAATCTGTGTTTTTTTTAATTTGTTTTACTTGAGATGCTCTCTGCATATCGTTATTAGTATCGTAAATAGGATGTTATTTGTATTGCAGTTTTTCACAGGTAGCTGCTAAACCTGCACAAACTGTGCTTTCAGCAGCAACAATATTTTTTATTCTTACCACACAGCCTTTCCTGGACACTGTGGTAAAGTGTGAATCAATTTCTTTGCCAGAGTCTCCCAGGAAGTGAATAATCCTGTTGGCTGAATTAGTTGTACCAGCAATATTGGAGTGGTCTGCTGTGCAGCGGACAGTCATGTGCTGGAAAGACGTGTGGCTGTGTAGCCGTAGAAACCTCAGTTGGACAACATCCACACCAGCGT
Source organism: Pempheris klunzingeri (assembly GCF_042242105.1). Taxonomy (NCBI): domain Eukaryota; kingdom Metazoa; phylum Chordata; class Actinopteri; order Acropomatiformes; family Pempheridae; genus Pempheris; species Pempheris klunzingeri. Next base: position 14,192,861 of record NC_092017.1, read on the forward strand.
ACTCAAACTATCAGACACAGAAACAGAAATAATTTATTTCAAGTGTGAGGAAATGGTTCACTCATGCTAGATGTGCTAAATCTTCAATCTATAAACGTGTTATAGTCTTACCTTGTTTCCACCATGTTGCTGAGTAAACCACTGCACAGATATCTTCTTGTCTGGCTCCCAACTTAATTTAATCTAAATGATTGAAAATTGGTATTTTTAAAGCCATTCTTGGTACCATCTTTTTTGTGTATTTATATTTTCTGTATGCTGCTTCCTACACTTGAAATCTACTGAAAAACCTTTTAAAATCCTATGGGAAATTGGGTTAATCTCACCTGACCAGCAATGTTATAGAGTATGTCATATAAGTATTGTAAATTGTTTTAATATTATTGCATTGTTACTGCAGTTAATAATGTTATTGCAGTAAAAACAAGAGATTTAATGTTTTATATATATACATATATATGTATATATATAGCCTACCACAACAAGTCAACCCATTCTTCACACAACACTTAACCTGCTAATGTTAAACCTTGTAGGTGAAAATGTGTGTACCTGTGACTGCAAAGGGTCAATGCAGGTTGTTCCTCCTGCTGTGAAGTTACAGAATACCTTCACAGCATCATAGGGACAGCCTTGGTTTGGATCCATGTAAAAGTAACCTGAAAGATAGTCAACTTGAGTGCACGATCACAGACTACTGTGGTATACAGAGTATCACCAGAGACAGATTTACATTATGTCATGGTTATGAGCCTATTCAGACCCTCACCATCATTCAGATGCGGATGGATGAGTCCCAGCTCGTAGCAGGTGGTGGCCGGGTCCTCTTTGGTTCCCTGGGGCCAGCTGAATGATTCCTCAGCCTCTTCTCCTTCAGACCATCTCCTGGACAAGTGTCTGGGCCGCTACAGAGGGATCATAATACAGTTCATTGAACATAGCACATAGCTGAACACAAAACAGTAAGAGGACAGCACGTAAAGTGAATATGAGGAAAAGCTTGTACCAACTTTTTGTTGTCCTTGCCTTCGCTTCAGGAGGCTGGGTGTTTGTCTGGATCTTGACACATTTTTCAGTTTTGATCTCGTACTCGGTTTGGTTTTATGCTCAGGTTTTGATCTTTGTGTCGGCCTACGCTGGCCCGGTGCTCCTGGTTTTCCCTGTCAAACAAATGACTTCACTTTCAGAGCATGAAACATGCTAAATAACAAGAACAGTATATTACAGTTAAGTTGATCAGCACCAGAAGTTTTTCATTTGTTGACTAGTATGGTGTTAACATAGTGTCTTACTGGAGGTCCACGCTTGCCCTTCAGCCCCTTTGGACCTCTCCTGCCTTGGACACCTTTCATTCCCTGTGAAGGCGCAGACACAGTCAGGATCTTTCTGGAGACAACTAATACATAAAGAGTCACAACCAAGGTAACAATAGAGCCGTCTAAAAGTAATGAAAGATGGAAATAATTTCAATAAGTTGGCTACATTAGCTGCCAAATGAAATGCATTCGTAGCAAACACAAGCTGAACATAATAAGTGTGATTTCAGGATACTGACTCAATAAGTGACCAGACCAGGTCTAGGAACACCACCAAAATGAGCAAAAATGAACAAAAAATAAAAAAAAGTAATCAACAGTCTCTCACCTTCTTTCCAAGCTGGCCCTGTAACAAAGACAGAACAGAGATGACTTCGGTAAAAGGTTTCAGTAAACAATTTTATAGAGCACAATATCAAAGCTACATACAAGGAGTCCAGGGATTCCTTTTTGTCCACGAGGGCCACGTGCACCTGTATGCCCCTGTGAAAATCAGTCAGTGGATTATTCACTTGCTATCTGTTAAAAACAACACCAAAACAAAAGTAAAATACAACTTACCTGCTTTCCTCTGGGACCTCTTTGACCTTTCAGCCCCTGTAAACCAGGATTCCCCTAAAACAAAAGTTAGAAACGTGGCAGACCAACTAAAATTATGTATTTTTTTGCATCTAAATAATTTAATATTTCAAATTATTTCAACCAACCTTCAGCCCAGGTGGCCCAACAGGTCCCAGTATTCCTGTGTCACCTGTGATACCCTGTAGGTGAAGAAAAGAGAGTAAAATGTTCTAAAAATGGCTCCACCCAAAACAATTATATGATTCCCAGACAGAATGACTGTAATTCCTGTTTGACTTATGGATGGTTGTTGGGGATAAAATATTGAAGCTATGCAAGTGACTACTTTTAAATGACTAAATAATATTTGAAGTAAGGTTTCTATTGTCCATTCAAATGACAGTTTCAACATCAGCAGATGCTGGGTAGAAGGTATACAGTAACGAAACATAATAGACCAGAGCATGGATCAAAGCAACACGAAACTGCAAAATAGCAGCCGCACTTCTAACAGAAAGTACCATATAATGTAAATAGAGTAAAGAATGTCAGTAAATATGAAAAATCATATTCGGTGTCTCATCTAATTGACGTGAGGTGGTGCACTGTCTGACTTTTACCTTTGGACCAGTAATTCCAGACTCGCCTTTCTCTCCTCTCATTCCTGGAATAGCCTGTATCGATACCAGTGATGATGCAGACGTTTAAAAAAAGAAAAGGTATTATATTTATCATTAGTGATCTTATTAGTATGTTGGTGAACTATCTTGGATACCTTTGGCCCCATTGGTCCAGGAGGGCCTTGTTTTCCTCTTGGTCCAGCTTTACCCTGAGAGACACCATGCAATCATGTCAAATACCGTTTTTCATGGCACAATTAGTAGTGATAATTTTCTGCGTATGTTTGCAGTGATCATACTGTACATATGATTGAGTATTATTATATTAAATCTAAATAAATGTCACAATATTGCACCTTGAACCCTGCTGCTCCAGTATTTCCGCTCATCCCAGGAGGTCCAGGTTTTCCCTACCACATGTTTAAAATGTGTTCAATATCACAAATTCACCTGAAGGCCAAACTAGAACAGATATTTATGAATAAGGGAAAATTCCCATGGTTTGTTGCACGGATGCGTATTATCCGTGTCTGTTTTGGAGCTTACCATTTTGCCAGGCCTGCCCGGAACTCCAGGAGCTCCTCTGAAACCAACATCACCCTTTGGGATGAGCAAGGGAAGGAGTGAGTTTAGTAAAAAGGTTAAACAACAAACTAAACTGCAGTATGGTACATTTTTCTTACCGGATCTCCTTCATTGCCCTCGACCCCTAGTAACCCATCCAACCCGCTTAGGCCCTGAGAGCAAGATCACAAGGCAAGAAACCAATCGTCAACACATGCATCAGTTAAACTTTTTGAGTGCTAAAATACAACTGCATCATGTTTATGTTCCAATGTAAATTAACTTTTAGTTTGCATATTACATTAATTTCAATACTGAAAATGAACAGTGATTTGTGTATCTTATTTGTCAAAAGGGATACTTGCAGGTTTCCCAGGTTGTCCAGCAGCTCCTGGTCTTCCTGGTGGGCCCTCAGCTCCCTACAAAACACAATTACATCTGGTTTAGGTGATTTAAATTTGCCTTTGATTAAAATTAAATATCATCAGAAATCAAAGACAGCGATCAGGGTTGTTATCATCTGCCAAGGGCATTACTGAGGAAGATTTATGTAAAATCTTAAATTAAACTCACAGTTTTTCCATAAGCTCCTTTGTCTCCTTTTCTTACAGGCTGGGCTCTTTTCCCCTTTATAGAGAAATTAACCCCATGATGACAGCTTTTCTTTACTTTTTTCTGTTTTAGATTTTCATCTGAGCTGAGCAATGGTTTCCTCTTACCTTTGGACCTCGAATTCCTTCAGTTCCTGGAAGCCCAGGAGGACCAGTGGGTCCAGGTCGACCTTTAGCACCTGAAGTGCCAATGAACCCCATCTTCCCCAATGTTCCCTAAAATACAGCCACACACATAAATCATACTATAATATCGCCTCTATTTACTGAGGAAATTGATTTTAGAATTGGTAAAAAACAAGAATATTCAGTATATGAGGATTCAGATCGTCATGAGTTAAAATTTGCAGTCTTACCATTGTGCCTCTTGTCCCGGACTCTCCTTTTGCACCCCTTTGACCTCTAATGCCCTGGGTATGAAAGACACACTGTGTCATTGTGGTTACATGTTTAGACACACAATTACATATATTTGACCAGATGAATGATGCCCACAGGGTGCAACAAATTTTGAAATCCCACCATGTCTCCATTGACGCCTGGAAGACCGAGCTTGCCCTTCTCACCATGACTGCCCTGAGTTGCACAAAAGCACAGCAGACACAGAACTGAGTTTATTAAGTAACGCTCTACAGCTGAATACATCACATTTGGAGCGTTGAAGCGTTTTACTGCATTAGGATGAGTACATTTTACATTATACCTTTGGTCCTGGGACTCCAGTTTTGCCCTCAACACCTCTCTTGCCTGGCAAACCCTGAAAAAATATATGAATTTGTACATTATATCCTGCTTTGTGATATCTTAAAGTTTAAAACATTAATAATACAATTAAACAAGACCTAAGCTGAGAAACTGCTTTTGCTGTCATCTGGTGGTTGACATTTTCAACACGGTGTATGCAGCATTCACCGCGTTACAAAATGTTTTATGTTGTTGAAACTCATGAAAGTCAACACAGTCATTGTATAATGCCATAAACATTCAGCGTGGACTTTCTCTTGAATGTTATATGGAAAGTATGTTAATGCTACATTAAGTCTAATGTCACATACTGGTGTTGGTGATCCAATATATCCAGGGGGACCGATAATGCCAGGAGGCCCCTGCAATGACAAGGCATAAAACTTATCTAGTATACTTATCTGAGTATCTATTACAGCTGTCTCATATTGACAGAGTGGTGTATACAGCATCTCTACAAATTCTCTGAAACTAAATGTAGAACACAAATACAAATACAAATACATAAACTTCAGTAACCACATGACACTTGTCAAAAAAAGCCAGCTTGCTCCAAGCACATGATACAGATATGAATAATACAAAGCTCATCGTGACCACAGCACAGCATTTTGGACATATTTGACGATCAAGCAATCCAACTATGTTACTAACCGTGTGTCCCTGGATCCCTTTCTGACCTTTGGCCCCTGCTCCCCCAGTGTCGCCCCCCTGTCCAAACTGTCCATGTATGCCTGATGAACCCCTGGCACCTGGCTTACCCTGTTAAAGCACCGTCATCGTCACAAATTTCAGGCTCTAAAACAAACTATAAACATTCACATTGCAGGCTTTGGCCAAAACGTAATTTCTCAGGTGAAGTCAGTCATTCTGACTGACCAAAATGACTGACCTTGAGTCCTGGGACCCCTTGTTTTCCTCTGTCCCCTGGTGCACCTCTGTATCCCTGCAAAAGAGGGTGGATGGTGAAGACAAGGCAGAGAGGACACATTGTCCTGTTTTTATTCACACCTCAAAATATGCCTCAGAGGTCTTCATTAAAATTTTAAACATCACTGGCTGCAAGGCTGCCTGACTTTTGCACTCTGAGGATATTAAGTGCAGAAGAAACAGACTGGAAGTTTAATGTTATAGATGGCATTGCACTGTATCATTAATCTCACACTGTATGATAGAGGTGTTGCAATATTCTAGTAAACTTCATTTAAACTCCTTCCCACCTGTTTTCCTGGTGGCCCCTTTGCTCCCTGTGGCCCTTGGCTGCCTCTGTCACCTTCAATTCCCTTTGGCCCTTTGTGTCCTGGAGGCCCAGTGTTCCCTTTGTCACCCTGAAATATAAGCAAAATAAAAGTTTGATTGAGATATTTATGTTCGATCTGCATTGAAGGTGGGTGTAATTGTATGCTGTATTTTCAAATTCTTGAGAAGTCGTAATGACCTTGAAGAATTTGTAATTGAATAATTTACATTTACACGCTTTTACTCACAGATATGCCTTTTTGTCCAGCTGGACCCTCTGGACCCCTCAGTCCAATTGGACCCTAAACACAAAAGCACTGCTCAATTTGTACACATGAATTAACGTATCGCTTTTTTCAAACAATAAACCCTACAAACATAAGCCTCTTATCCATTTGTTTTTAGAAAATCAGATATTGTACTGCATTTGCATTCAGTTAAAAGAAAAAAAGATAGAAATCGAATCTGTGTCAAACACAGTCTAATCAATCTACCTCCTCACCATCGAGACCAGCAACTCCCTCCTGGCCCAGAGCTCCTCTGGATCCCTGATTAGATGACACAGAGAGACAAACAGAAGCAACTGAATGATGCATTGCTAATCAAATTGTTGCTGAAATTGTTGCACAGACCACTCCATCACCACAGCGCTCTTGTATGCAGCATTTTCTGGCAAAAGAGCAGAGCATGTTCAGAGTAGCTTGGTAAAAGAAAAGCTTTACCTTATCCCCTTTGACACCAGCTGATCCAGTTGGTCCTTGGGGCCCATCTTTACCCTAAATGTAGAGAGAGCAAAGCAACAATTGCAAAAAAAAAGACTGATAGACTCATATTCCTCCCCTACAGACTACTCTTAAAGTGTCCCCGAGGGAAGACATGATGCTCGTGCCCAGCAAACTAAACTTGGTCAGCACAGTGCTTGGAACAATTCTGGTGTATTTCCAAATAGATTGGTCTGGTGACTAAACCAAAAATGAAAATGGCCTGTAAATAATATTTTTTTCAATTTCAAATAAAAATGTGACTGAGAACATCAAGCCTGAACTAGTGCTGCAGCACACTGACTCTCCGTTGTGGTTTACTGACATAAACAAGTATAAAAGTTAGGTGCCAAAAGAAAGTGTCAGTGATATCCAGTAGCAAGGCACACAGACACATGCAGACAAGTGCCTAATCATTTCGGACTATTATATTTTTATTTGCTTTGAGTTTTTTTCAATAGCTCAGCTCACATCCTGTATATTCTGGCATAAGTCTGATACTTGTTAATTGTTACAGTGGTCAGCTTGACAGGGAGGTGGTTGAGTTCACGTAATAATTCCTGAATTTTGGCTACAGTACAGTGCAGCACTAGTGACTTGTAACAACATGCAATAGGTCAAACACAAGAGTTAGCCCGGGATCTGAAGATCTGAAGATGTATAAAGCAAACAAAACAAACAAAAACATAAAACCAAACTTACTGGGAAACCTGTAACTCCAAGGGGGCCAACTGGACCTTGTGGCCCCTGGTCACCTGAAGGACCTCGTAGCCCAACTTCACCCCATGGTCCAATGTTACCCTGGATACCCTGGAGGAAAAAAAAAAAAAAAAAAAAAATAAATAAATATATATATATATATATACATATATGTGTGTATATATATATACACACACATATATATATATACATATATGTGTGTATATATATATATATATATATATATATATATATATATAAACCAAAAAACATATCAAAAACTTTTTGTGAATCAAGACAAATTTCAGATTAAGTCAGATTTATTTGTATCACTGACAATGTCTCAATTTGCTTTACAGACTCACAAGAACTATGGTTCCCAACATAACCCAAGCTTTCTGGGAGGGCAAATTAAATAATAAACAATATAAGAAGAGAGCAAAATAGTCTTGTAAACTAAGCTCATTCTTACTTGCAGAGTTCTACACAATAAGTAGGACCAACATAAAGCTGTGAGTGCCATCTGCACAGAAGTGTAAAGGAGCACAGCTGTAGTAACAAAACGGCTATCAGAAGCAGGGTAAAGTGGTTAATCAATGATCAGCTTAATACAGAAAGTGAATGCTACATACGGTATATATGCAGCAAGCACACTCTCAGCTCTGATTCTTATTGGCTGGACATGCAAAGGCAGCATCATGACAGAGTGCACCTTGACAAGGCTATTTGTTTGCGCAGACAGCTCAACCTCTCTCTCTCTCTCTATAACGGGGTAATTTTAAACAAGACACTACATTTATCCAATATCTCCTCCGTTTGTGTGCATTATATTCTGAAATAAACAAAATACAGAAGTGACAGAAAGGCAAGCACATCTACTGCATGTTTTTCAATTCTTCAAGTTTCATACAGTCTAAAGCATGTCTGCAAGATGGCTGTGTTGGACATAGGCTCACATACTGTGTGCATAGAATGTATCAAAGTCCACCGTTTTCATTAAAAGATCATGTAAGTCATTGCTGAACAATATTTCAATCATACACAGAAGGGGAATGAATAAATAAGAATTGATGGATGGATGGATGTGTTTGGGAGGAAAAAGTGAAGTCATCTTACAAGAGATCCTCTGTATCCCCGTGGCCCAGTCATGCCCATCTCACCCTGAAGGACAGTAAGATGTTCGTAAAGTGAGCAGAAAGACAGCAATATTTTGACATTAAAACATAACTGATATAAAGTAGCTCTGTTATTATATAAACTACAGCAGTGGAACTTATTACGGAAAATAATTCACTGTACGTACTGGGCGGCCTTGTTTCCCCTTTGGTCCCTCCTCACCTTTCTTACCCTTCACAACAAATAAGTGAACATCACATTCAATTGTAAAATATATAACATGAGTGAGCAACCAATTGAATACATTTGTTCAACACGACAGAATGACACAGATAATATAATACTGACTAACATATATTCAGATTAAAATTCAAGTGCTGACAAACTTTGAATTCTCAGATACCTTCAAGCCGTCACTTCCAGGAAGCCCTGCAGGTCCGATTTTACCTTTAACCCCCTGAAGGAAACCAACAGACCTTTAATCTCAACGTCATCATGGCTACATTCAAAATATCTGAAACTCTTTTTGCAATTCTCTTTGCAATTCAACCTCATCTAGTGTCTTTTCTCAGTAGTCTCAACAAATTCTGTTACAGTATTAAAGCTTTATTGTGTTGTGGACCTGCAAGACAGAGTTTCAATTGTAATGTCCTAAAAAGCCTGATGATGATGATGCTGTAACTTACTCTCCCTCCCGGCTTTCCTGGTGTCCCCTTCATCCCTCTGCCACCAGCTTCTCCCTGTTGATCGACAAAAATGTACAGCTACACATCATCAGCACCACATGAATAACCTACGGTAAGGTGGTAACTGCATGTGAAAGTATAATAGAAATGTAATCTCATTTTGTTTCATTGTTTCACAGTTCACCCACACTCTTCCCTACAGGTCCTTGGAGGCCAGGAGCTCCTGTCTTCCCAGGAAACCCCTGTGGAAAATATTTAGTAAAGTATCAGTTATTCATTTGTGCCACTATAAACTACTTCTGTCGTCATTATGGAGGGCTTAACCTCACCTTTGGTCCTGGAGGTCCAGAGTCCCCATTAATTCCATTTGCACCAATGCGTCCCTATTAGAAAGGTGATATTAGTTTGTCATATGTCTTATCCTCACCTAGTTACTGCTTTAATAGACCCACTGCAAAGTGATTTCTGAGACATATAGACCGTTACTTTAAAAAAGAGAACATCAAATCTAAACTTAAAGGATATACGAGCTTGCAGCTGTTTGACTGAGCTTCTTCATTAAGAGTCTTGATTAAAGTCCCATGGCAAAACCCCCCAAAATTATCATAGCTTTGGAAAATTCAGTCCAGTATAACCAACTTTTAGTTAGGACTCCTCAGTCTAGAGGCCACTTTTACGTAAACAGTAACTCTGTGAGAGTGATATGTGATGTGATATGTGACCAGACAAAGATACTGCTGGTTGGTCTTACCAGGGCTCCAGGAGGTCCATCATGTCCTCTGTTACCTAAATGTCCTTGAAATCCCTAAGATGGGACAGCAATAATGTGAGACTTTCTGGCAATTTTTCTTTCCTTTTTTCGGAGGACGAAACAGATGATTGACTAAATTGATATTAGATCTTATTTATATAGTTCTGATCACCTTTTGGCCTTTAGGTCCAGTCACTCCTGGGACTCCAGGCATCCCCTACACAAAAGGTTTACACATATAAAAACACATGGCCTCTCTAATTACTATTCTATATTAGCAGTTTGAGAGATACAATTCTGAATTGTATGACCATATCTGACAGACCAAACTGATTGCTGATAGAAACATATCAGAAATAGACTTATTAATGGGAAATAAACATTTGAAATGTGTTTGTGATCATCATGAAGTAACACAAAGATTTTTTACAGTCTTTTATAATCTACAGGTATAATTGTAAAGATACATCTAACTGCTTCAAATGTTGAACTGTTAATTAAAGCAATTAAATCAGAAGTATTGTAAAAAAAAGAATAGTAGTGAAGTAGCAAAAGTTATTATATGTTTGGAGTGAACACTGTAGTCACATAAGAACAGAATAAGAAAACACATGGGAACCTTAATACCAGGTTCTCCTTCTCGTCCTCTCTGTCCAGATTTTCCCATTTCTCCCTGCAAGCAGAAAACACAACCACATCAGTAGTATGGACTTAACACAATGGTGAGCATCTACATTAAACCTAATGTCCACTGACTCATACTCACAATTGGACCTGGCAATCCAGAAAATCCTGCTCGACCTTCTCGACCCTTTGCCAGGAGAAATTACCATAACTGATTAGGATAAAATGTCCACTCCAAGAGTTCCCTTTCTACATTAAATGCTGGATTTCACTGGAATTAACAATAAAAGTGACCCAAGGCATCAGTTCAGACACTGTTATGTGAAAAATGATTGTTATTAGCGTATATTTGTATCAGGACTGGACTACATTTCAATAATATGTTGTATATATGGAATGTGACCATTAACAATAATCCTGTCATTAACGTCAATGACCAAATTAATGTGAAGCTAGTATATTCATCCTACCTTGTCGCCTCGACTTCCAGGAAGTCCTTGAATACCATTTGGCCCACGATCTCCCTACAAAAACACACATGTACATGCATGCATGCAGAACCATTCACACACATGCAGAAGTTCACAAACATTTATTCTTCAAATGAAAAAAAATACAAGTCATGATTCTTTCATTTTTCTGAAAACCCACCTTCAGTCCGTCTTTTCCCTGCTTCCCTTGCTCCCCCAAGATGCCATCAAACCCCTACATCAATGAGGGCAGGTGACATAAAACATCATTATTACAGTCGCTGTAGCATCAATAATGAACATGTCTTCATTTAACAAGTTTGTTTCACTCACACTGGGTCCAAAAGGTCCTGGTGACCCTGTTGGTCCTCCAAGTCCCTCAAATCCTAAAGGTCCTCGACGCCCCTTAAACCCTTGCTTACCTGGAGGCCCTGGAGGTCCCTGCATACAAACACAACATGTCGTGATCATGATCTGATCAATAAACTTCAATCAAAGCAATCAAATGAACAGATAGGCAAGGAGGATTAAACTCACCAGGTCTCCATTAAACCCTGGATCACCTTTCTCTCCTCGCTTGCCTTTAGTCCCCTGGTGGAGAAAAGATCACACACACACAGACACACACACAAAACACAAGCAAACATAAAACACCTGCAGATATATCTCAGTACTAAGGAACCAAAGTGGCTGTTACAGTGTAATAGCTTGATATAGTTAAGATCATGAAATATTGCCACACAATATAATTGATGCAAACATTTTAGCTGCAGTCAATATTGAAATTGCTTTAAATAATCTTACAGGATCACCTGAGGGTCCAGGCTTTCCTGGATTCCCATTGGCTCCCTGAAATGAGAAAGAAAAACCAAACACTTCATAAGCTCTAACATGACAAACACCTGAGTTCATAATCATCCTTGGTAATTAATGTTGAATGCGTAGAGGGTTTGTCCTCGCTGTCTTACATTGAGTCCAGGTGGGCCAGGCTCCCCTATTTCCCCTTCATCTCCTTGATCACCCTGGTGACACACACAAAGGCAAATGACAGAGTGACACTGAGGTTGGCTGCAATCTACGGCTGCATTTACAACTTTTGTTTCTGTTTTTGCCTTCGTGTACTCACATGGTCACCTTTAGGACCCGGAGGTCCATCTGGTCCTGGGCTTCCCTGTGAGGAAAAAATAATTCAAGCTGTTGTCTTTATTTTTATCTTTATATGATAAAACTGAGTAGTGTGACTGGTGTATGTGGAGCAATTTTCACAAAGGACACTCACAGCTTTTCCAACTGTCTGTTGTGTCGAAACAAAAACAAAAAATCATGAAAGGAAAGCCCATTGTTGCTCACAATTAAAGGAAAATAGCAATAATATTCTTCTCTTTCAAAAGAATTAACTATTTTTGTCTAATGTTTATGGCCTCCACCAAATCAAATACTCAGTTACTGTAAATGCAAACCAACTTACAATAAGACAGTTATTATTTTTCTGGCTTTGACCAAACATATTCTATAACACTAAGGAATACCTGAGGGCCGCGGACACCAGGAAACCCAACCACTCCATTAGAACCCGGCTCTCCCTGAAGCAATAAATGTATGGACAGGTTAGACATTTATCAAGTAAAAGTCATTAGCTCATCATTATTCAGTCTATGTTAGAAAGAGTATATCTCTAAGAGTCTTTTCACCTGTGGTCCAGCTGCTCCTCTGGCGCCCATTTCGCCTTGATGGCCCTGGTAGCATAAAATATTGTTTCACAAATAACTTTTTATTAGTCAGCTTAGGTTAAAACTTCATCAACTAGTTTTTCACTTACTGGAGGCCCTTTAACTCCTAAGACACCTTTTACTCCTCTGGGGCCCATTTTGCCCTGAGCAGAAGACAGATTAATAAATGTTCTTCTTACTTTGATTGTATTTCATTATTTAATTAATCATTTTATGAAGACTTTGTGGGAGTTTATTGTGCTAGAAAACTTACAGATGGGCCTGGTGATCCACTAAAACCTTGACTCCCAGCCTCTCCCTGAAAATAATCATCAGTGTGTCAAACAAGAATATCAGTGTAATTAAAAGGAGCAAGGGCTTTGGGCCTGATGATCAATATGGAGTATATTCATGTAATTATTATTATTTGTATAGATATGGATGATCGTCATGCAGTAAGATGTCTGACTCTGACCTGAGGTCCTGAAGATCCTGGGAAACCAGTGGGGCCCCTGGCTCCAGGCAGTCCCTGTAAACACAGGATATTAAGAGGTTGCAACACAGAGATTCTCTTAACATAAATGTGGTGATTAATGAGTCATGATCACTTTCACAACCATCAATTACTAAAAATGGGCATTTACAATTACACTTTATAATGATGGGGTCACAAAAACGTCTGCCATAAACAAGTAGAGCCATTTGTACTTACCATGTATCCGGGAACACTGGCGATGCCTCTGACTCCTTTATTTCCCTGGTTATATCGAAGACAGGAAAATCAGAATCACATGTGCCAGCCCTAAAGAGTTCCTGAAGAGATGCATCTAATGTGGTAGATGCTGAATCTGACCTTATCTCCCTTTTGTCCTCTGTCTCCCTGTGGTCCAGCCTCCCCTTGATAACCCTTCAGACAGAGAAAAATGGGTTTGATAAATAACTATAAATAAAATGCAACAGTCCAACAATGATGTGATAACTTTATAATTGAATTAGGTTTTTTTTACAGATAGCAAACACTTCAGTTAGACCCAGAGCTAATGCATGAGCAACTAAAAAAGTGTAAGGAAGCTGCAAGAAATAGAAAGCTAAATGCAACAATACAGTCAGATAGATAGACATACAGACATAACAAATATATGTATACATATTTGGGTCTCCTTAACTTCAGTCTCCATAACATTAGAAGTCCAGGCCACTCTTACCCACTCACCCAGCTCCCCTTTGCTGCCCTTGTCTCCTCTGAAGCCTTTGGGACCCTACAGGAACAAGCGCACAGTTAATTTATCAAGCTGCAACAAGATTGCTCTTACATGTATGGGTGGAAATTACAGGGTTTAACAGGGTAATAACACACATATTTTATATGTGTCTCAGTGGACTTACCTGCTCTCCAGGTATGCCAGCAGGGCCTGGATCAGCATTCTCTCCTGGCGCCCCGTCTCGTCCGGGTCGGCCCTGGGGACCCGGCATACCTTGTGGTCCAGGACGGCCCTGAGGTATGACACAACATGAAATATAGTTTGCCTGGTCTTATGAGATCTTGCTGTTGAAAAACATAATGAGTAGTCGTGTATGTTGGGCTATTGGAGTAGACATGGTGGTTAAAATGACTCTCCACTTAACATCAGTGGCATTCATTTGCTCCACTTCCCTTATTATTTTCTCAGGACGCCTTGTTGTGCATACCCACTTACTGCTAAAACCCTAAAAATCATAAAGTACACCCGAGTTTCCACCCAGAATCCCCATAATTACCACCTAATATATCCCAGCAAATATTCCAGCTACTATCCACCTTTATTATACCATGACTACAGCCCTGAAAACACAAGCAACCACCTTAAATTACCTTAAGCAGTTACTTAATCTGCCATGACAACCACCTTATCTGACATGATCTGCTTCTGTTCCCTCCTCACATTCAGCTGTCAATACTAGTTAATGTTTTGGCTCTCATTTCCCTGTTATGGCTTTATTTCTTTTCTTATAGCGGCCCAGTCCATTTGTTACAGGTCAGTTTATTTCATTTCATTGATGGTTCCTGTTCCTGACTTTAGATTTATAGCTGCACCTGCCTGCCTGTGTTTGCACTGTCAGGTTTTTTTTTTAATACTAAAATCACTGAAGATCTGCCTTTATCTGTGTTTGGGTCCTTTCCCTGTTCCTGCCTACCAAACATGCTGTTATCAACTATCTTGCAACACCTTGGCAACCACCCCTAACACCATAGCAACAGCCTGGCAAAACCATAGCAACCACCTGGTGATGTTTGCTCAGTCAGCAGAACATTTCATTGAGAAAACTATCCTACTCTCACAACCTGTATACATAACTTCATGTTGTTCTGCATAAATTAGCCAACTCAATGAGTTATCAATCATGGTGTTAATGTGATGTGCACGAAGCTTAGCACTGTCTTTCTAAATGTCAGACGCTTGAAGGGGTGTAAATTAAGTTATCTTTATTAAAGCAGACTGTGATAAAAGAGAACGCATAAACAAAATAGTAATAAAAGCTTCACTGTAGACCCTAATAAGATGCAAATAAAGTCGAGATACCTACGATTTTCCCTTGAACTCCTTTTCGTCCTTGCTTGCCAGTAATTCCAGGTGGCCCCTGGAAAACAAAATTAGAGAGAGGAGTCCTTTTACAGTCTCACTATGTTTGGAACTTTCATGATATGATACAGTTAAAACCTAATCAGCTGTTTAAACTTTGCCTTTTCAATTAATCTATAAAACACTTGTCTACTTACAATTGGTCCAACATCTCCAGGAGGTCCAGGAGGCCCTGGAGGCCCCTTAAGTTTCTGAAGATAAAACAGCATGTACAATGTGTGTGTGTCTCAGTCACATCATGATATACATGTGTACTTTTTACACTAGACTGTATTTGCACTGTAAATAAAGTAATAATTGTAGTCCAGACGAACTGGATTTCAACTTGTATCAGTGATAAAACAGGATTTTAAGTGCATTATTTTTTTCTTAACAAATACCTACCGGCCACAAAGAAACCAGCTTTTTATAAATCTTCTTTTTCTGGAAGGACATGAGAAAGTATTAATTTATGTTATAAACATATTTCTCTTACCACATTTCCTGAAACAAACTTGCATTGAATAGAATACACTTTCAGAACAATAAGTATGAGAAATCTAATCATCAGAATCATCAAAAGACTAAAATCTGACAAACTAGCTATAATAGCTATGTTGTTATAATCTGGTTTGTGGTACATTAAATCCTTTACAAAGAAATATATAGAGGTGGCTGAAGTGTAACATAAAAAACATAAATACTGAAATGCATATGAATACATACATACATATACTAGTACAATAGTGTCTACTGTTTAGGCATCAAATTAAGTGTTCTTTTTTATTTTCTTCGTATATTATATTATAATATCACTTACTAATAGATCCACATCCATATTCAGTTGTTACTGGGTCTCAGTTACTACAGCAGTTTACCTTGAAAGCCTCCCACTCTTCTTCAGAGGTTTTGAATACAACAATGGCAGGCATCCCAGGAGGACCAATGGGGCCTCTATCGCCTGTCCGCCCCGTCCTGCCCATAACACCAGGATAACCCTGAGGTGACAGAAAACTAAATATTTCTATGATGTGTAAAACAGGCTGAGTTTGGATTATAATGCCCACATTTTGATCAGCACTGACAGAGTCTGATAAGCATTAAGCAACTTTTGACCACTAGGGTGCAGAAGAACTCCACAAAAAAGCTACAAAAACAGTCCTGAGACAATTTTAAACTTGTGTCACCTGGAAATAAATCTTAAATCTGATGTCCTCAGGAGTGTAAACTGTAAATGTGGTCCAGGCCAATTTACCCCATCATGCCAAAATCACTTCACATGGCAGTAAAGTTTCTGTTACTGCTGAGGTTTAATCAGGGGTGGAGGTGTGTGGTTGAGCATCTGAGTGAAGTTAAGTTTGCTATAAACATAAATTAAGTCATGAATATGAAAACAAGAGCAATTTTGTTTGGTTTCATTTAAGTAGGCAGGTGAGACGCAAGGACCATTAGACAATTTTTTGCAGACAGAATTCAGTCTTCAGCAGATATCTGGTAAAGCTGCAGTTCAGTTTAAGTTTAAAAATTCCATATTCGACTGCTTTTAGAGTTCATATGTGTGTTTGGAGGTCCTGTTAGAACAGGCTTACATGGCCTAATGTTCAAAAAATGTGCCTGCAGCAGCTGTTTTCAGCCCCCGTCTGAACGCTAGAGGAACAGAACAGGCTGCTGCTTCGCTCTCGTCCAGACATCTTCATGTCACCAGGAGCCTCATAAGGGGAGCCAAATCCAAATAGGTGTGTTTTCACACACATTTATTGAAAGATGGAGCAGGAGAAGAAAAGAAAAGAGAGGAGGGTCTTTCCTCATAGTCTGACGATGTGTAGGCAAACTGATAACACATATTTATGGTGAAAAGATATAGGTGCATTTTGCATAATTTGTGATCTTTAACTAAGCAGCCAGTTAAACCCCTGAAAGTAAAGCTTTGATATATCTTGTTAACATAAGTTAGTGACAATGCCACAGCCCCCATGTTAATGCAAAACATGTTAAATGCACATCTGGCTGGCTGATGGGGCACGGGGAAGACATACAAACGGCTGGCGAATTCAAACCTGGAACCTTCTTGCTGTTAGGCAACAGTGCTAACCACCGCTTTTATCCATTACTTGTAGCTATCTATTTTAACCATTGATGCATCACTTTTAGTTAACTCTTTCAACTTCTCTGCTTGCTAGCCAGTTTTTACACACTCGGGTGTAGCTGACTTAATAAGATATATCTTTGAATTAAAACTGTACTTTCTATTTCTTTCTAATTTGTTGAGCTACTCTGGGTTTTTTCACCTGGTTGGGAATCACAGGCCTACACTACTGGAAGGCTGACAGTGTCTGTAAACCAAAGCAATTACCTAAAATATGCTAAAAGTAATTTCAAGCCACATATAAGGGCTGCATAGTTGCGCAGTGTGTTGGACACTATCTGGTTAGGACTACTATCCTTTCAAATTACACAGAGTCAGTGTTAATACAAAACATTTCCTGGTTCAGGTTTAATAAAATACTTACTTGGTCTCCTTTTGGCCCTGGTGGTCCTGGTAGCCCAGGTGGACCCTGCAGCCCCTGATGAAAGAGTGAAATCTGGATAATCATCACTATAAAATAATCAAGTTTTTAGTGTTTTAGTGATGAATGTAGAGTAGGACAAAAACGTAGGTTAAAGACAAGAGAAGAAATGCAGATAACCTTCATTAAAATTCTTATTAATCTTAAGATTATTTTTTCTGATGATAATAGGTAATGTTAAGGATTAGCAGAGTGTGTGAACGTTTAATAAAAAAAAAACATAAAGTCTTTTTACAGGGCTACAGTAACAGAGTTTGGCCAGAAGAGAGAGACGATGGCTTTCACTGAAGAGACTAATCCCTCCTTCTGCCACAGACACACACACACACACACACACACACACGCTTGCATGGCTTTCTAGGTGCTAGAATTGACACAGATATATGCTGCCATCTCAGTCATCAAATCAGCTCCATGCAAACTCAATTTCATCCAAGGTCATGACGGACAATGAGATGAAAATATCACATAAATCTGATTAAAATTTCCTTTGTGGTTTGCTTATCCATTTACAGCATCATTAACACTGTGTCCTCCGTGTCACTGTGGATACATCTGACATTTTAAATTATACTATAATTGCAAAAAATAACTAAAATCAGCTTTGATTATTGCTTATGAACATTTGCACAGGTACTGCTAAATGTAAACAATGCCGTACCCTTTGACTTCTGATCCCAGGTGTTAATCCTGCCCCGTGACGACTGACGTGAGTAGGCGGCTGATTGGCTGCTTTATCAGTCTGGTGTCTGGATCCAGCCTCTGATTGGATGAAGGGGACTTCAGTGCCGAACTGAGAGATCCAATCAGGTGATGGCTGATTATAATCCTTAGAAATGTCAGTGTGATTATCATAACTTTCTTTTCCCATCTCTGCATGTCTTTGCACTTCCTCCTCCACCCCTAAATCTATCACATCTTCATCGGTCTCTGTCCCACTCCCCTGCTCTCCAACAGGGAGTTGCTGTGGTGGTAATGTTTCTGTTTCTGGTGAAATAGTTTCCAACCTGTCTTCTGTTTCCTTTTTGTCTATTATCTCACTGGCTGAAACATTAACCATCTCACCCTCCATGTTGCTGGTACTTAGTGCTCCACCGCTTTGTATTGTGGGAGTTACACCACTCAGATTCAGGGCTGGGTCTGTCTGAAGGGCGTCAAACTCCTCAGTTGCTTCTCTGTTGGATGATAGATTTTCATCCTTCTGTCCTAAGACTGTAACTGGTGGGTCTACTGAAACTGGAGGTATCACAACAAGTGGCGATGCCTCCTGTCTCACCTCCTGCAGTCCTTCAGATGAAGGGTGCACACTGGTATTGACAAACCCTGATTGTATGATGGAACCTGAGATAAGAGTGGATGTACTAGCAATTTCTACCCCTCCTGGTGAGACACCTGAAGCTGTGGGGCTCTCCGTTTGAACGTTAGGGCTTGAAATGGCTGTCTCAGGCCATGAATGAACAGGCTCAGGCTGATGAACTTGTCTCGTATTCTGAGGTGTTTGAAGTGTGTGGACAGATGGAGTCCTGGTTATGATACTTCTCTCAGTGCTCCATGGTTCCTTCAGTGTCTCTAGCATCTCAAGGTGTAAATTAGATAGCTGCTCATTTCCAGTCAGAGGGAGAGGCTGTGGTTCAGTATCACCTCCTTCATTTACCTCCTTACTCACAGTTGTTGGTTTGTGCCTTTCACTGTTGGTTGAACCTACAGTCTGAGTGTCTGTGTCAGCCTTGGTTTTCACTACAGCGTCACTGTTTTCATCCTTTAGCTCAGGAAGTGACGTCAGAGGGGAAGTGCTGCTCACTGGATCCAGTCTTGGTGTCAGCTCAGTGGTACCAGCCAGTAGAGTTGTGTCTTGAGGGGAATTTTCTGGTCTGGATGATACTCTGATCCCAGGCACGTCATCTGCTACGCCAATCTGAGAAGATTTTACACAAGGAAAATCATTACCCTGTATTCCCAACACGTATTAAGCATTACAACATGCATACAGTCTTAAGTGAACATATGTTAAGTCTTTATTTTACGTTAGTGAGGATAACAGAGACCCGAGAGAAGGAAATTCTTTCAAGTTTTGTTGGTAAAACAGGTTTGTATTTGCCAACCTCCTCAGTCCCATTATTGACTAGCTCTAAAGCAAGATAGATTAGTTCACTCTGGGACATTAAACAAATTCATAAAAAACAGCGATTAAGCAATGACAATAATGAAAGCCCAAAGGTTACAATTGAAACGAATGGCATAGAGTTGTTCTCTCTTTGGTGGTGTGAAAAGAGTCTGTTCAAAAGTGTAAACACTCCCATAGGAAAAAATACAGGATCACACACAAGTATAACACACAGTTAGTGTCCAAAACAAATTGAATCTGTATGACGTTAAACCTCCTAGACACAAACACTTCCTGTGTGGCTTCCAGAGACTGACAGGAACGGTGCCACCACACATGCTTTAACTAGCAGAGGACAGTGAATAAATAAGGACAATTTACTGCCTCTATAACTAGGGCTAACCTACCATGAATTGTGGGTAAACTAAGACTTTTAACTTAAACTTTTTTTCATGCTAAAAACATGACTGACTGAACAATCATTCAGCTCTGTTCAGTCCAGCAGAATATGTTTGTTTTGTGGAAGAATTCAACACTTGCAAGAATGTTTTGGTGAGAACATTTAGCATAAAAAACTTCCATAACTGCATAAAATTTCACTGCAAGGCTTAAGAGAAGTCAGTCTTTATTTTTCTTGAAGCTGTTTAACATGCAATAGACTAATCTAAGAGCAAAAACACCACTGGCCAAACATAACAGACAGATTTAAAATAGCTTTGTGAAACCATCCCTAAAGGCCTCACCAGTCAGTGTGAATGAAAACAACCTGAGTGAGTGTGCTGGGCCTCTACAGCACAATACAGTAGGTTTAGGTATTACTAATTAATTATTATAAATAAAATCAACAACAACAATCAACTTTTTGGATAAGCACTACACCCAAGCCACTCCTATTAAAATAGTTGTATTTATTGTCTGTTATGTTTGATGGTACACGTTACTTGGATGGACATTTTATAAAATCATATAAAAAAAGAGCATCAAAACAGATGTCATCAGGACGTAAAGCTTGTGCTTAAAACCCCCCAGTTTAGACAAGTGTCTGGTAGCTGACACTAGGGCGTAATTTGTACCTGTGCGTCTGTCAGAGCTGAGCAGGTGCTGCTGTGATCTTGACAGTGCCGCTCTGCTGCTGTAGGATCTCCTAAGATGAAGATCATCTGCTGGATGGTTCCCTGAACACACCACAGACACACAGGAGACAGAAGGTGGTCAGTTTAATGAGTTTAATTGCAAACCATAGCTTCAGTGAAGTGAGTTTTATTTTTTTGTGATAGCTGTCAGTGTTCAGTGCTGTCTGCTAGAGTAGCTTTAGTTTGATAATACCACTAGGGGCGCCAGGGTCAGAAATATTCAAATCTTACACACAGGGCTTTAAAGGTTACATAACATTTCTACAGTGTTGTACTGTAATAATCATAATAAACAATCATAAAATTCAAGTGGAGTCTTCAACACATTTCTTTCCTGGCCTCACATACTACTGCAGTTTTTTTGGGCCTTTCCATCCAGAGAAACAGGAGAAAAAAAAGAAAAATCTAGGTAAGAAATGTATTGCTCATTGTTGATGTATGAAAGGAACTATCACTATTGAATATGAAGACTTTCTGAAGTTAAACACTTCTTCCCACATTTTATAGCCAGCATTTTATGAAATTTACTCACTGATGTGAAAACCTTCCCCTTTCTCTCATTATTTCACATACACATGTAAGAAGCCTCCAAACCTGATGCAGAAATATTTATGCTACAGGTGATACACCATGTAAAAGACCCACATGAAGAAACTGGTGCACAGCCAATAGTATATCTGCATTTACAGATAACCACTTACACCCCATTAAATGCAAGATAATATACTTTATATAAACTTTATACATATCTCCACATGGAATAAGAAAACTAAATCTCAAAAGATAATACTTGTGAATTATCTGGATGTGATCAAATACTCTGAATAAATAATGTTTTTAGAAATGAGGCAAGGCTTGAAATCCGTGACTTGCTTAAATCTGCAGGAAACATTATTTGATAATTCAAAATTTAAAAGTTTTTCACAGCCCACTGCATCCATAATTTATATAGACATTTAAAATATAATAAGACACCATTCATCTTTCTGCTTCTAGGTTTTACCACAACTTGTAACTTACTAAACTTCAAGAAATTTAACCTGAATCCATCAAACATTTTAACAGAGACCAGTGATACAGACTTACGCAGCTCAGGAGCAGTAGCACCAGCACAGCACCCTGCATGGCTTCTGATAAAGAAACGTCTGGACTCCTCTGACTGTAGCTGCTTTACACACTCTTCACACAATCTGACAACACACACCCCGCCCTGGAGGACTGAGCCCAGCACTGGGCTTGCTGACCACACATTTACAGCTCAGGGAGATGATGAAACCAGCAGAGAAAGCCAGACACCCAGAGTCTCATACAAACACACAGCAGAAAACCACACATACAGTATATACATACAAAACAGAGCCAGACAGGTCAAGTGGCTCACGTCTCAGAGTGTGAACAACAGCAAACACTTAAATGTGTCTCCTACCAAGTACCCCTTTGTTTCACAGCTGGCCCCGACTGTTGGATCAAGGCAGGTCGATGGCGAAGGTGAGATTTCAATGAAAACATATAGGAATTTCCTATATCTCATCTGCCTGCTTTCGTCTTATTCCTACTTCAACTTCATCAGTCCACAAGAAACTAAATTAGAGATTTGATTTACAGTTTCACAGGCTTTAAGTCTCACATCTGCCATACAACTGCTGTATTTCAAAACAAAGTTTTCATAAATGCAGAGAGGACATCTTTATATCATCCAGAGAGATCCTGAGATTGCAGTTGTTCTAAGAGATTAAACCCCTACTACAGCAGACTTTGTCTTTAATTCATGACAAATTAATCAGATGACTGTGTTATCCTTAGTGTGCCATTGAACTTCACATTGAGCCCTCCCTCCTCCAACTGTTTAGTCTGGGGTCAGGAGGGGAGGACTGTGGCCCAGGTGAGGAATGTGGCATGAACATCAGAAGAGTGAGGGGCTGCTGCCTGAGGAGGGTTGTGTCGGGTGAGGTTGGGGCTTACGGTAAAGGGTGTGTGGTGAGGACGTGAAGCTCCTCCCAAAAGTGTCAGGCCGTCGGTGTTGATGTGTGGCCCCAGGCCCTGACGCCAGGGGGTGCTCTCCTGTAGACGACAGTCCAGATACAACTCTAGCCTGGACAGTGAGACGGACAGGGAGAGGCTGTGCCAGAGTCCATCCCACAGAGGAGCAGCAGGAAACCTGTCAGACAGACCTGTGAGAATTTTACTGTCACATACAGCAACAATGTTCCTGCTGAATCTCTACCTTTCAGAGTAACTCAACACCAGACTGGAAAGCAGTGTTTTAATGTCCTCTCTGATTGAAGCATGACCACACCCGGCAGTGACGTCACAGTGTACTGAAACAGCTTGAAGTACAACTGTACATCACTGCAGCAGGGTGAGACGGGAAAACCTCTAAAGGACAGCCACAAGATTTTCAGGGGGTGTTATTAAGTCACTAATAAAAGCCATTTTGTCAAAAATTTTACAAATCTGGTGTCCCTCAGTGGAATTTGAGAATGTCCCATTTCTCAACAAGCAAAAATCAGTGCCATCCGAGTAATTTGAAATGTACTAATAATCACATTTAAACTCTACACACAGCAACTTTAAAGCGAGCTATAGTTTCACTTTCAGACTTCAGGGAAAGAGTTTGGGGTGGAGCACATTGTGTAGGTTGAAATCACTGAGCGTTGATGAGAAACAAAATTGCATTGCTGTAATTCCTACTGTTCGCCTACAGGGGTTGATAACATTAAACACAAATGAAAACACTCGAAAGAAAAGAACCAAACAATAATTACTTTTCTTATTATACTCTCTATTGTATATTCAGTGGGAGATATTTGTTTGTGGAGTATAATGTGTTTGCTTGTGGTTGTGTGAGCATCAATGTGTGTGTTTTTGTGTTTCCTCACTCATAGTGTTGCTCCCAGGCACTGACGACTGTGAAGACTCTTGGCCCCACCTTCAGCTGAAAAAGCTCCTCCCCTTCCTGCCCTACAATGGCCAATAGCGTCATCTCCTCTGACCACCGCTGACCCAGACACAGGCGAATCAGCACACTCAGCTCTTCTGGAAAACTGTCATGTAAACGTTAGCACATTCACAAATTAATGTACACATACAGAGGATTTTCCCACACATCAAATATACACACTCATACACATGTACATTTTTACTTGATCATTCAGTGGACATGGGCAGCTGTGAATATCTTTACAGGACACTATAGATTTTAAACTCATCATTTGGGTTTCACAGAGAGACGAAAGACTCTCCTCATAGAGAGCCGCTTCACAAGTGAATGTAAACTGTATCACAAAGCTGACAGATTCAGACAGCATTAGTACTCTGTGTGTAAACAGTCAAGGTCAAGTTTAACACCAAAGCCTTGAGCCGAGTCCTTTCAACCTACATATCATGGAAAGAACAGCCGTCCTGGGTAAACAAGTGACGTGTGACCTTGTCAACGCTCGGAAAATGAAAAATCATCTCCTGTAGTAAAAGATGCAATAACATGTTCACCTTGTGAGCAGAACATCAGTCACTTAGTGTGGTGTGTACGCTCATTTGTGCTCAGTTTTTTGACAATAAATGTGTTATGGGCTGAAGAAAAACATGCCCACTTAGCTTGATTAATAGAGTTAGTGGGTAAATTTGAAATGATTTACAAATGATATCCTGCCTAGAATCCCTAATGCCACTTGGAGCAATACATACTGTGGGGAACTGGTCTGAGTTTCCTAATCCCTATAACTTCCTAGTCAGTGTGGGCCTGAGGTGACACAACTTCCTGTTGAGACCTAAACAAGATCAGACACATTCCTTTTGTTATTTTAACCAACCATATTTACTAACGGAGTTTTTCACCTTAGTGGTAATGCTGGTTACATTAGATCCAGTGTTGATCCTAACTTGCAATACTTACAGAGGGCTGAATACTGTAGCTGTTGGTAAGGACAGTGTGGCATATTGTCCAATCTGATATGCTGGACATCCTCGGTCATCTTCTGTTGTTGAGACATTGTAATGAGTGACTGACTGCATGTCCAAGAGCTGCAATAGATCCACTTCTGCACAAGACATAGATTAATGGAACATAGATTATTGATGCATTATCTGAATCTAAACTAGCATGATCTATAGCGAGACTAATACTAAGAGAATTCAGCGCTGCATTGTTTAAGAAAATAAATAAGTTAATCAAAATGATGCTGACGAATAAATACTAGCAGTAAGTAACTTTGATGTATGTTAAAAATGGTAAATGCTTTGCAGACAGAGGCTCCATCAGACCATGTATGATTGGTGTTACTCCTAAAATAAACTAGCAATCTTTGGGAAAATGGAGGTTTTGTTACTGGGAAGCTTAACGCTCCACTTATACTCTGGGGAAAATTGCTGAAGTTTTGGTTAAGTCACAACAAGGTTTAACACTTTTCAGCATGGGCTTATTTAGTTCGAATTTTAAAGATTTAAATATCTTTCCTGCATTCTGCACTAATCAATCAATTAAATGCAGGACTCTAGATATCAACATGATGTTACTGACTGATAAATCACCTAAGAAGAGATTTGTGGCTAATAAGTAAACATGACATTGAACAGCCAGATAAAACCTCTGACTCTCCATTCATACACAGTTACCTTTTTGACTAAAGTGGATGACTAATGCTCTCAGTAACAGGGGAAAAACGTGTTCTGTGTGGTGGAAATAATAACAATGACGCACAGTTTCTTGTCAGAGCTGCCAAAAATGTTCCCCTTGTGTTTTACTGCTTTTAGATACTGAATTAAACAATAAAGAAAAAAATCAATCTCAGCAACATTTTCCCTACACACAGCTATCTTAAATTGACCTCATCCAAAAGTTGCTTACCTTTAAGTGTCAAATTTCCTGTGGCCCTCCCATGATCCTTTGCTTTAGGATGCAGATAACACTGTTGTGGTGTGCTCACTCCCTGAGAAAGGCTGTCTGGTTTCACAGTAAGCAAACAGGCTTGAGCCCAGAGCAGTGAGAGCAGAGATGGGCTCGACATCGTGTCCTCAGTAGACGGCAGAGAGACAACTGATGCTGGAGGAACATCACAGTTGCTGGTACACATGGACCAGAGGGACGGGCCTAACTGGCACATCTGTCTTCTCACGCACTCAGCTTACGTTTTGATCTCTCAATAACAGACTAGATATGCCACCTACTTCTCTGCTCTGTTTCCAGTACGCTGGAGTCTTCACACCTGCTTTTTTAGGGAAGATGCGAACATACAGACAGAAACTTCCAAAACACCTCACTGGAGGAGTCAGTGAGTCCAGGAAAAACCATAAAATATAGCAATATCATAAAATGATGTGCATATGAAGCATCAGCCCATGTTATTTATCCAAATATGGAGTAATGCTTTCCTGTTAGCTTTGGTGCTGATGGGAACATGTATTTCCTGGCAAATAATCTGTCTGATCTAAAGTGACAAACATGTATAAGTTAATACCAACTCAAAAGGAAAAACCACAACATGTAACTGTTGCATATAAATTCCACTAAGTGCAGTTATCTTTTATTGATAGCTTTCAAATATATTTTCTAAATTGGATGGATGTTTGCAGTCTCAGCTCTCTAAAGGCCATTATACCCTTGTGGATGTCATTTAGCATATGCATCTGATAACAAATTTTGACAACTTTAAATAACTGCTATTGCCAAGTAGATAGTTTAATTCTGGAGGTCGTGTCATTTACCATCTACCCCCATCTCTTGTCAAACTTCTAATAAAGGCATACATTTACCCCAAAATACTCACGAGAGAAATATATACAGTACAGATATAGTTAAATTCTTGAGTATGTAAATGTAGTAAAATCAGCCAGAAAAGACAAGTGATCTCTGTTTAATGGTCCAGATATGTAAACACTTCTTTTGTTAAAGTCATAGACAGGCATCATGATTCAAATGAAATATAAACGGTGCATTAAATTAAACATGGATTTATTTTGTACAGCTTATACTACATATTTACCAGAAAGCTTCTCTATCTATGAACTCCAGGCTTGATAAGGAACTCTTTGTGCGAGTTTCCCCAGGCACAGAATAGGCTGTTCTGTACAGAGATGGACATCAAGTTTCAGTCCTAGGCTGCACTGTACATGTTAAGCACGGTCCTATAAACTACAATCCGAAGCCTTAACCTAACCTGTATACCATACAAATCGAGCCTTGCAGTCGACACACTTCAAAAGAGGTTACTCTGCTAAAATACATCTTTTTCTGTCCAGGACTTTCTGTGTCAGACTCCAGCAGGTGAGTGTGACCTCTTCTGGCCTGTGGATCCTCAGTCCAGATATGTCCTGTTTTCACATTTCAGAAACATGTCAAACTCAACATATCACATTAACACAACAGCACATGATATAAATATACATCCTATTTAGGGGGAACAACAAATGGTCAAAAGTTGGAATGTTCAAAGTTATGGATATTGAATGCTGGGACTGAAAAAGCATTAAGTTTTCTCTGACTGTTGTTTCAAAATTAATCTGTGAAGTGGTTTTAAATCCCATTTAATATCATGGATACAATAAAATAAGAACAATCAGGCAGCTGTAAGACACATCTCTCTCACATATCTGTCATTACCATCGTCACCATGATCATGCATGTGGAAATTACTATAATTCTGGAGCACAGAAAATACTGTAACGCTTCTTCCTACTGACCAAAACATATGCTGCAATGTAACAGAAACAATGTAGCAGTTAACATATAGACAAACCACACTGTGCCCGTGATTCCTCTTTTTGTAAAAGCATCCATGTTGCATCACATGTAAAAAGGACATTAATTATTCATCATTTCCATCAGCGCAGGAAAGAAGGCAACACATCCTGAAGAGGACTCGTCCCTGGCTGTGTGTACCAGTAGAAAATGGCTTTAGTCACCTCTCTGACACAACATCGACAGTGGTTATCTAGCACAGAAATGTGCTAGATAGGAGAATGAACATCCATTTGCCTTCAGGCTCTTCGTCCTACAGATGGTTGTCCATGAACGGAGCAGATGTGGACCATGGGGCCTGTGTGAAATCTCCACACGTCCGGTTCTTGTGATGGCCTTGTCATGTCATGACTCACCTGCAGGTTTAACAGACACTTCTAGTCCTTCAGGTTTGTGACAAGTCTTCATTTTGGGCCCCAGGTGAACATTTTCTTTTCTGTTCAAGAACTTGTTTTCACATCACAGAACCAAAATAAACCTGCAGCTCTAAAGGTACACTGTCATTGTTTTCACATAAGGACAAAAATATAACTCAACTAGAGGTTGTACTTACTATAAGATGTGGAATTTAATTTCCTGTATTGACAATTTATTTCTTAGCGACGGTATAATGCCCATGAACCGTGTGGATACTGTTGTTGTAAACAGGAACTGTATGGAATGGCTGGCTGCCAGTTATAAACTGGCAAAATGTGGCTGAATCAACCCCCGTTTCATTGCTACTTTTACAACTATGCACAGTAAAGACTAACAGCAACCCTCTCAAATGACCTGAACATAACCAAAAGCTAAAATACATTCATCGTATTACATTTTTACATGCTACCTCTATGTTCACCTACATAAAACGCACTTAGAATCAGTTTCTTGGACTCAATGGGTGGTTTGGACGCCTTAGATTGACGCCTCACCATATTTTGTTCAAATAACAATCAAAAAACTAACTCTTGTGGGAAGGCTTGGCAACACTTGGCCTGCAGTGATCTACTTCTAGTTCGGCCTGTTTCTGCTGTGGTCTTGATTTGGCAAGTTTTCTTTATTGAGTGCGCACACACACACACACACACACACACACACACACACACACACAGGTAAACACACACCCATGTCCACGCATGTAGCCTCTCTTCAGCTACAACAAACACACACACAAGGTCACGTTGCAGACAGACAGCCAAGTATCCAGATTAATAGCAGTGGAGTACAGTCCTGCCTGTTATGCTACTGGTGCCGAAAATACAAGTTCTTAGACCCACAGAGGAGCCGAAGCCTTGTGGTACCATGTGGAGCTTCTCTTAGGTGCCCAGTCGCTCTTTGCATCCTCTTCATCTATTTTTTTTGTTTGTTTTAGCAGCGGTCATCCTCGTCTGTGTCACTTAGCAGCTCGCTGGGTCCAGCTGGACTCGCCTGCCCCAAGTGCTTCCGGAAATGCCCGTTAGGAACCTGCCAGGAGTGTCTGAGTTGAGGGGCGGAGCTTATGGCGTTAGCTCGTCCCAAACTGGTTGCCATGGCAGTCTCAAATGTTAGGGTGTCCTGCCTGTCGCCTGTCTCTCCACCGCTGACGTCCTCGTGGAATGGGAGGTAGGGCTCTGAGATGTAGCGGTGAGGAGACGGGTGGCTCGGTCCTGAAACCTGTACTCCGGTTGACCCCTGACCTGCGGACATGGGGCCGCCCTCCTTCTCAGCCCTCCACGTGGTCTCTGTGGAGCCACCAGGGCCATCCTGAGGCTGGGTCTGTCCGTCGGAGGAGGTTGCTGGTGTGGGAGAGGTGTGGGCTCGGCAGACCAGAGGGGAATAGGAGATGTATGGTCGTGGACGAGAGGGTGTCTGTGGCAGCTGGCGCCGATTACGAGGAGTACTGGACTCTGAGGCTGAATGGGCAGGGCTACCTGATGTGTTCACCTACAAATAACACAAGCACAATAGGAAAGTACTGCTACAGACTCCTTAGACGGAGTACTGCTGTTCTGGTCCTTTTTTCAATTTGTGTGATACAAACCAGGATGACTTTGAATCACAAAAGGTGAAACTGGTGCCTCAGTGTGTAATTTAGTATTGTACTCGTACCTGTCTCTGTAAGGTGTGCGTGCGTCCTTCGCTCGGTGAACGGGACTGTCTCCTTTCACATGATGGATCACGGCTGCGCTCTTCAGAGTTGCAACGGGACACGTCAGGAGACAGCAGGTGGCGCCGTTCCTTTGATCGTCCTCTCTCATGACTGCTTGTTTCTCTGTGGTTGATTCTAGGACCTAAGAGGGGTGTAGATTTCAGTAAAGGAAAGTTTAAAGGCAAAAAAACCTCAGTTGAAGGTCAGAGTAAATGAAAACATACTAATGGATATCCCAATATAAAAATTTCCTGGACGTTTTCTGGGTAAAGCATATGCTATAAATGTGTATCAGCCTATAGGAGGTGTTTCGGCTATGTGTTAGTTAAATGTTTTAAGCGACCTCTGTAGCTCCTCTGACGAGGCCGATATGTGCCGTCAGGACTGACTCTCTCCAGAGAGTGTTGTTCCTGCCAGAGGCCGTTCACACACTGGTCTCCGATGGTGGAGAAGGAGCGCTTCATCAGCTTACTGTCTGCTGACATCCCAGGCTGACATCCCAGGTGCATCAGACAAACAGAAGAGGAATCACTTAAGTAAACATGACTGTACCTGATCTGCAAACACACTCATACATAGTGGCATATAAACTGTAGACCACATTACATGCTCAGCAAACTTTACTAACAATGACTATACAACTATTTTCAATCCAGTACAGTCGAGCAACAAATATAAGTATACCTAATGTACCTCAAGTGAATTTTAATTATTGATTGTTAAAGCACGTTTCTTTCCAAACCATAATTACCTGTGGATCAACAGCTAGTCTGGGCATGGATGATGCTCTGATGGATGATGTCCGCTGAGGTGATTTAATAACTGTTGGGTCCTGCCTGGCCTGCTGCATCACTTGGTTATATTCCACTACATCTTGCACCTACATGAATACCACAAAAAGAGGGGTGGCTGTTTCTCATTTATTTCCTTTTCCAAGTCTCGAGAATCAAACAGTCTCTAAAACGATGCTGTGATAATGTTAACCCAGAAGAGATGTTGCATGTAGCTCTTGTGTTTGCTAAAATCATATTATTATATTATTCTCTTGCAGTAGTAAAACTAGCAAATAACACAAGACTTCATAACTATGCTAATTGCCATGGGGCTACTGCATAATCGACCGCTGACCTAAAGTTCACCTTCAGCCTCAGCGTTTCTTTGACAACACAGCGATTATGCAGATTGATGTGGAGATATGTAATATTTTCTCAGCACTACATGCAGGTGGTTACCAGTGTGTGTAAATGATGGTGGTGGTGATGTGGGTGGTGGTAAGGATGGTAGGGTGAGCGGTAGTCGTCGTCATCCTCCTCCTCCTTCTCCTCCCCGGAGCGAGACATCGGCTGCAGGAACATCTCTTGTGGAGAGATGGGGCTGAGAGCCACAAAACCTCCTCTGGTGCTGACGGAGCACACACAGACACAGACAGGGCAACTGCATTATAAACCCACATAAATAAATTAATTATTGTTAATGATGATAAAGGTACAGAGGGCCATTGAAAAGTCAGTGACCAGCTTCCCACCCACAGAAAAAGAGATTTATCTATTCCTATCAGCATAAATAACCACAAGCCAATATAAATATCTGTGAGAGGAAAATAAAGTTGAATATTTACAGAGCAGATCCGGCACTATGCCTGAGGAATGAAAGGGATTTGGCATTGCATAGGATTTCTTGAGGCAGAGAGGAGGCATCCATACGCTGGAACATAGGAGCATGTTTCTGCAGGGAGACAAACACACAAGGGGGGGTGGGAAATTAAATATGGCTACAAATACGCTGCTTTAATTAAAACATGGACACTGGCAGCAAAATGTTACTGAAAGAATCCTGAAATGAAGATGGCCAGTTGGTTATACATGACATTTAAGTTTGGATGACAGTGTGTCTCTTCAGTTAATCCTCAGTTTGTTAATACAATAAATACTTAGATGAGTATAATTAAAGTATAATGTGGTTCAGTTTAAAACTGACTGGGTAAACACAAATCTCAGGCAAATATTTGAATCAAACTGATAAATCATGCCAAGTTTAATTAGCTTAACACTGACGATGGTGACAAGATCAGAATTATGTTAAGAAAAAACAACAACAACAAAGCAAAAACAAGAATAAAAGTAAAAAAAAGAAAAATACACTCCCCTCCAAAAGTATTGGAACAGTGAGGCCAGTTCCTTTATTTTTGCTGTAGACTGAAAACATTTGGGTTTGACATCAAAAGATGAATATGAGACAAGAGATCAACATTTCAGCTTTTATTTCCAGGTATTTACATCTGGATCTGATACACAACTTAGAAGATAGCATTATTTGTAACGGAACACCAAATTTTTAGGCGAGCAAAAGTATTGGAACAGATAGACTTACGATAGATTAACGTGAAAAGACTTAATATTTAGTTGCAAATCCTTTGCTTGCAATAACTGCATCAAGCCTGTGACTCATTGACATCACCAAACTTTTGCATTCTGCTTTTGTGATGCTTTTCCAGGCTTTCACCGCAGCCTCTTTCAGTTGTGGTTTGTTTTGGGGGGTTTCTCCCTTCAGTCTGCTCTTTAGCAGGTAAAATGCTCTACAGGGTTGAAGTCTGGAGATTGACTGGAGCCAGTCTAAAACCTCCCACTTCTTGCCCCTGATGAACTCCTGTGTTGTTTTGGCAGTGTGTTTTGAATCATTATCTTGCTGCATCATGAAGGATCAGTTTGGTAGCATCTTTCTTTAAATTGGCAGACAAAATGTCTCTGTAGACTTCTGAGTTCATTTTGCTGCTGCCATCATGTGTTACATCATCAATGAAGATGAATGAGCCCATCCCAGAAGAAGCCATGCAAGCCCAAGCCATGACATGACCTCCACTGTGTTTCACAGATGAGCTTGTATGTTTGGGATCATGAGCAGATCCTCTCTTTCTCCAAACTTTAGCCTTTCCATCACTTTGGTAAAGGTTCATCTTTGTCTCATCAGTCCATAAAACTTTGTCCCAGAATTTTTAGGCTTATCTCTGGACTTTTTGGCAAATCCCAGCCTGGCCTTCCTATTCTTCTGGCTAATGAGTGGTTTGCATCTTCTGGTGTGGCCTCTGTACTTTTGTTCATGAAGTCTTCTGCGAACAGTAGACTGTGACACCTTCTCTCCTGCTCTCTGGAGGTTGATGCTGATGTCAACAGTTGTTTTAGGGTCTTTCTTTACAGCTCTCACAATGTCTCTGTCATCAACTGCTGCTATTTTCCTTGGTCTACCCGTTCGACGTCTGTTACTTAGTACACCAGTGGTTTCTTTCTTCTTCAGGACATTCCAAATGGTTGTACTGGCTATGGCCAATGTTTGTGCAATGACTGTGATTGATTTTCCATCTTCTCTCAGCTTCACAATTGCTTGTTTTTCACCCATGGACAGCTCTCTGGTTTTCTTGTTGGTTACACCTCTAACTATAAATGCAGTCTGCACAGGCAAAACCCAAATCTGAAACTGAACGTAGACATTCAGCGCTATTTATTGTTTGAATAATAAATGGAATAGGACACACCAGAGCAACAAAACACATCTGTTAGTCACATGTTCCAATACTTTTGCTCACATGAAAAATGGGTGGGTTCAAACAAAAGGTGCTATCTTCTAAGTTGTGTATCAGATCCAGATGTAAATACCTGGAAATAAAAGCTGAAATGTTGATCTCATGTCTCATATTCATCTTTTGATGTCAAACCCAAATGTTTTCAGTCTACAGCAAAAATAAAGGAACTGGCCTCACTGTTCCAATACTTTTGGAGGGGAGTGTACCTGTTCCTCCAGTTGCTGTCGGAGCTTCTTGGCCTTGCTCTGCTTGTAGTAATCCATGATCATCATGGCGGCATAGATCTTCCCAATGGTCATATCGCTGGCTGAATAAGGATAAAGCAGAAACCATCACACCATAGACATGACCACTCTGGAGAACATTATCAAATTAAATACCACTTACTACTACAACTACATAAATAGCAAAACTGTATATACTACTATAATTGATTTCTGACTTCTGTTAGGTTGTAGGCGTTGTGGTGATGTCACCTTTGTGAATAGGAACAAGCAGATCCAATGTCTTCTGAGAGAGATGAGGCCAGATGACACTGATTTCCTTCTGCAGGTCCAGATCCATCTGATTTCTATCCTCCCCTCCTGGAGATAAAAATACACGCACACACACACACACACACACACACAGATTGAGTGGGATTTTAGTTAATTCACTGTGCTTTACATAACAGTACATGTGTGTCCTTTAAAGTTTTGATATTTGGTCTGACCTCTGGCTATCTTGACTTCCAGTGCGGTGCGGATGAGGGCCATAAGGGTGGAGGTGAAGTGAACAGACATGTCCTCGTCCACCGGCATGTTCATCAGGACTAGTCTCTGAGTGCAGTATTATCACAGTCAGTCACAACCCAGCACATCACAAACAATTATACAACGTAGAACAGTGCAAAAGTGGAAGCCCAGAGTGGCTGTGGTGGATCATAAAGTTTTTAACTTCTATTACCTTGTGGAAATATAGACTTAATATTCTCCTTATCTCGAGATAAAAAATTAGAGTTTTGTGGTACTTGCCCATAGGCAAGAATGCTATTCTGTAATTATATCTTAAATAATATTTGAATACGTTTCAATCCAAAAGAAAAATAACCCAGCTGGAACATCATAAGTGCCTTTGCTTACTCACCCATAAATATGTTACAGAGATAATTAGATAATTAAATTATGATTTTAAGGCAACTAGTTGGAAAAAAAGATGAGCAACCATGGTCCTTCTGGGCGTCAGAAGGGCATTATGTTAAGCTTCCACTTAAATCATAATTTCATATAGCATAGTGCATGCTTTGTTTAAATGAAATTAACAAAACTACACTGACAGAGACAGAAGAAGGGAGAAGAAAGCGATGAAGTTATCGACCATATCTTGTTTTCAGACACAAAATACAGTAATTACTGTATTTGATGACTACAAAAAACTTGATAACTTGTTATTGTATGTCAAGATGGAGAAGTAACAAGAAAAAAATAGATTTTTAGGGGGGGTCTCAAAATAACAATTTTGCAATCTCAACAAAACATCTGAGGTCACAAAATAAACAGACAAAATTAGAAAATATAATTTTCTATCAGTCACCTCTGTAAACTGAGGTCTAAGCAGTATTTGCTCTCTATCTAGTTTTATATAACTCATACAACACACTCTGCAGTAAGACAATAGCTTCATCTGAAATCTCACAATCAACACATACACATACAGCACATGACATATTGCACATAGATGTAACACTGGGCTGTGGCAGGAGGCACATGCAGACAGATAAATGAGTAAGTATGAAAGACGTGAGAACAAACAGACAAGACTTATCATGTAGATGTTTGACAACTTCCTGGTTCATGTTTTTTAACTTGCTTATAAACTCCACCAAGTCTGTTACATCAGATAACAGCAAACAGAAAGTTATGTCTTATATGTTCTGCCAAGATGCAAAGCAAAACAGCCAAATAATTACTGTAGCGCTAATCATCTGCCATTGAAAAAGTACTTGAACTTAAAAGTGTTTCAACAAGCAATACTGCATCATATAATCCACAGAAAAAATGCTTGCTCTTCCAATGTATGACACACAAAATGAGCTTGTGCCATGTTCATTAAAATATGAAGGCAGTGCCTGGTCATCTCTAGTGTTCAGTCTACCTTATATGCCACCTTGGAGGGGCATTTCTTGCCCAGGCCTAGAGGTGGCGACATGTTGGTCAACATCTCATACATGTCAGTGTAATGGATACGACCACTGGGGGCGCCAGGTAACCATGAAGACGGGGATGAGAAAGAAGGAAAAAAGAGGGAGGGAGAGGAAGAGGGCAAGGGAAGGGAGAGGGGTGATGTTGGAGATGGAAGAGAAATTGAATAATGGTGGAGGAGTCAGGGAGTGCGTTCCCGAGGGATGCAGGAGCACAGGAGGGGGTGAAGGGTAAAAGAGAGGAACAAGAATGGAGGAGATACAAAAGAAATCATTATTCCAAGGCATCACGCAGGAGGAGAAATAAAAACAGGTTGTACTCTTTCTATGCGGCCATCAGGGCATAGAAATCTGGGAAAAGAGAAAACCAGGATGAGCAAAGGAATGACAGCCTCACTGGATCTGGTACAAATATCATATACTTACGTTGTGTAGCATGTTTGTATGTGTGAGAGTACTAAGAACATCTTTACACCAGATCCAAAAGGTAGAAAGAGACAGGTTTCCCCTAAATTGCATCACAACTGCAGCAAAAGCTTTAAGCATTTTAAAAAAAATGCCTTGATAAAATGAAAATGAAAAAATATATTCACTTTTAATCCTGAATGAGGGATGCCCTGTGCCTTAGTACCCTGAGACTGGAGTGTCGTCATCCTTTGACCAGAGTAACACACCCCTAAAGGTCAAGCAGGGTGGTGACAGCCAGTGAGGGGAGGAAAAGGAGGCATAGGAGGAAGTCGGGAAGGATCCCACATGAAAGAGGCAGAGGTGGGGGGGTGGGGGTGGGGTGTTGGAGGGGTGGATGGGAGTGTTGTTGACATGGGGGAACCAAACCTTGCATGCCACCCTGTGTGGGCAGTTCTTTCCAAAACCCAGGGGAGGCGAGATAGAGCGCACAACTTTGTACATCTCCTTATAGTGGACCCTACCACTGGAAAAAACATACATGTCTTTAGTTGTGTGTCATTAGAGCACTGTAGTCCACGAGGAGGGTAAATAAGGACTAAATGGAGGCTGTGTCCTCTTGTCCTCAAAAAAAGAAAGGTTTTAGGACATCCTGACAACATTGACGTCTTTAATCTGTAAGGCACACATACAAAAACACTTAAACAATACTTTTCTGTAGGCTAGTGACATAGTTTGGGCATTGTTGTCCATAGCTGTTGTCATTTATCTCTACTGGAGCTAGTTAAACTCACTAGACAAGACATCCCAAATTTGCTTTTTACATCCAATATTAAACAACAGAAGTAGAAGTGGATTAGTGAGTGTTCCTCTTGAGTTGATTTATATTTTACAGCATGACTGTAGAACACATCATTTATCATTACTGAAAAGCAGCAGCACTTTTGATGAAGTGTAGGTGAAGCATAAAGAGACACTGACCAGGCAGCGCGGTCATACTCCCCCCAGATCCGGACAAACTCATCCAGGTGGTGTGGACCCAAGATGGATGAGTCTCTTGTCAGATACTCAAAGTTATCCATTATCACAGCCACAAACAGATTCAGCATCTGGACAGAAGACAAACCATAAAGGAAAGAAAAGCTTTGACTTTTATGGAAGGTGAAATGTATAAAACAGAAAGAACAGCTGCTCAAGACAGACAGAGTTTCTTCAGGCTAAAAGATTAAAAAGAGGTATTGTTGTAGTTTAGAAGAATCGCTCTCATTCCAGTTTCCTTGTATTACCAGGAAGGAGCTGAAGAAGATGAACGAGACAAAGTAGAAATAGGCGAAGTCAGAACCACAGCCTCCCTCCTGGTCGGGCACCAGTACTGCTGGGTCCGTCTCACACTTCTGTCCCCCCAGGCACGACAACATGATCTCCTGCCACGACTCCCCTGTGGCACTCCTGGACACACACATTACATAACACCAGGACGAGGAGGAGGAGGAGGAGGTTAGGACTTGAGCAGTCCAGCTCACAGTTTATTCACAGTCGTGTCTGCCATCTGGAAGGTGCAATCAAAGCATCAAGACTCGCACCACTTGCTTCAGAGGCAGCGTTTAGATGCTCCAAATGTGAGACCTAGCTGTGTAGTCTAATACGTGCAGTACATAGTGCTGATCTTTTAATGCCATTAAATGTTACTGCCAACAGCTTATGCGGTTGCTGTTTTTATATGTCAGAGCAAAAGGCAAAAGATATGATTCTTATCAAGTTTAAATGAGCAGATAAACTCAACACTTTGGTCTAGATAGCCATTTCATTATTTGACAAACTGTGCTTTTCATACCAGATGTAAAACTCTCAAAGTGTTTGAAAAGCTATTTGCATCAAAGGCACTGTAAGTGGTACACTGCAGCATCTATCACCTCTTGACACTGAGTAGCCTGAAGCAAAGCCCTCCTACTGTAACCTAGCAACATTATTCAGAGCACACTAAGGAAATGTGTTATTTAGCTAACAAAGTGTAGCAAATGAATGTAGCTGGGATCGCTGCTGGCTCTTACCGAGGCACACAGATAGTAGCTAGTCTGTAGTACTGAAGCTAAGCGACTGGATTTAGTACGGTGTTGAGTTTCAGATGGAATAGCTTCAAGGACTGTTTCTACATTGATATGAAACAAACAACATGAAGCTACCCAAAGAATGAGACTCAAGATCTGACGATGTCCTACCTGAATAACAGCATCAGAGCACCAGAGAAGGTCTTGAAGTTGTTGTGCTGGGTAATGTGGGTCTTGTCATTCAGCTTAATGTTTCCAAACACCTGATCCACACAGAAAAACACACATATCAAAAAAAACAAACAAACACACACACAAAACAGGCCGTGCATAACATAAACATTGGCTCAAACACAACCTGTTCCTAACCTGCATGCCAATGATGGCGTAGATGAAGAAGAGCATGGCGATGAGCAGGCAGACGTAGGGCAAAGCCTTGAAGGACTGGACGAAGGTCCACAGAAGGATCCGAATGGTGTAACCTTGTCTCAGCAGTTTGATCAGACGAGCTGCTCTGAACAGCTTCAAGAAACTCATGTTGAACGCATCAACAAAGGACTGGTGTGAGGATACAGGAGAGGGGAGGGAAACTGTTGTTTACTACAAGCGTTGACGGATGTCAGCTTGTCATACACAGTAACACAGTGTTAACGTTCACAATAATACTCGAGGGAAACTGAGAAACGTTGCAGAGAAGAAGAGAGGGGATCAGTCAGAGGTACAGTTACATTCTCTCTGTCTGTTGATACTTAATCATGTTTTTCTAATCACCTGCAAGTCGACCACAATCTCTGTGATGCTGCCCAAAACAGTGATGAAGTCAAAAATGTTCCATGTGTCTCGAAAGTAGTTCTGCAGAGAGAGGAAAAACACTTTGAGTCATTTTCTCGAGAGGACTGTGAATTTGCATTCAGGCTGCGCGCTGCTCTTTTCTCTCACCAGAAAGCCGAAGGCCATGATCTTGAGGACACACTCGACAGAGAAGACAACAGTGAAAGCTGTGTTCAGGTGCTTCAGTACAGCCTCATATGCTGGTGGGGCAGTGTAATACTGAAAGTAGAGAGGCGGCAGGGGTTAAACTACAAGAGAAGCGGAATATTCCCAAACCAGTTAACTGCAGCGTAACCTCATGATACCAGTCTGATATCAGTGTGAACTTCAGCCCTGCGCCCTGTGGATCTACAGGTTGATGGAAGATTCCTCCAGACCCATAAATAGTCCCTCAGTCTCTGCACCTCTCATCTGTCGCACTATAAAAGGAGTCATTCCTCTGGGGGCGGCAGCCACAGTTAATGAGGTCATGCTAAATAGCAGCCCCTGGACATTATAGATCAATATTTAATACAGGCTGAGTCACCCTGCGTCTGTCTGTCTGACTGTCTGTCTGTCTGAACAACCAGTTCAGCCTAAGAAAAGTCCAGTTCAGGGAATAAATAGTGGCGAGAGACGGGTGGAAAAAACTAAAACATCAGCAGATTCAAGTGAATACGTCACAGTGTGTTGAGGTGGTGTTGTGATACCTAAAACAGACACATCAGTTTCTACACATCCTTGTGTCCAGTTAGGAGTAACACATCTTGGTTTATTTTAAAACCAAAGTGTTAACAATCACAAGTTCATGGCAGAATATGTCGCTGAGAAGCAAAACAAGGTGTGTTTTTCCTACCAGCAAACAAGGATCTGTAGAAAATGGAAGGTAATTTTTAGGAGTGAGAAGACAGATGTGGATATCGGTTGTTCTGGTGTTCCTAAAACGTTCAGCTTTTGTCTTCCTCACCTTCATCATCAGTACAATGGTGTTGAGAGCGATCATGGCCAGGACGGTGTACTCAAAAGAGGGTGACACCACAAAATGCCACAGACGGTACTGGAACGTGTGCCGGTTCTGGGGCATGTAACGGGTCAGGGGCTTGGCGCTGATGGCGAAATCTATGCACGCCCTCTGAAATACAGAGAAAAGAACGAACAGTGAAACAATAAAAACAGCACACAGTCCAACTGTCCACCTTGTTTTTGCTTCTTTTCTCTTTGCTCTTTGCTTTTCTCTTTGCTTTCTTTCTCTAAAGGAAGAAATATGCTTCCTATAAGAACATTTATGGATTTACAATGAAGTACATTCTATCTATAAAGGCTTCATAGATTGTAAAGTTATACTTCAAGGGACAGAGGGAGGGAGAGAGGCAGGAAGTGTGAAAATACAAAACACAAAAATGTGAGAGCTTAAGGGTCATTAAGCGAGAGCAATTAGAAAATGTTGTAAAATCATGAGAGCTTGTTATATGGGAGGTTTCTTTGATTGCCCAGGCATACTGTATGTGTGGCCAGGCTCTAACATCATTGACTGGCAGAAGAAGCGTTTTAACAAGAACCAGCCAACATCATCCTAATGAGCATATTAAAATCCACCCAGCTGATCAGATCACTAGATTGCACCCATAATGATCCATGCACATCTCACTGACATCTCAACAAGAAACGCTGTCGTTTTATTCCATGCAAAAGAAAAGAGACAGAGATGCGGCAGCAAGTGTTAGTTGGCTGTTTCTTTATCAATCTTTCATCCACCTCATTCTTTTCCAGGCTGCACTCCTCCATCATCTTATCCCCCTGTTCCTGGAAGGTGATGATGATAAGAGCCACGAAGATGTTGACGAAGAAGAAAGGAAAGACGACAAAGTAGATGACATAGAAGATGGACATCTCCATCCTGTTGCCGTGGCTCGGTCCTCTATCCTCCTCTGTTACATCCACTGAGTGCTGCAGAACCCTGGAAGAACAGAGACAGTGCTAAGCTAATGCTAAAAATAATGCTAACACTAATGCTCTTAAAAGCTTGAGCAACCACAAAGAAAAGTCCACAGTACACACAGGCACAGCACAAAATCAAGACTCTTGCATACTTTGGTAAAGAAGACACGTATTCTTTAGTAAAAAGTGCCACATTCTGTGCAGCAAAATTTCCCATTTTGAACTGTTATATTCTAAAAGTGGTAAAAAAACAAAAGACAAGCAGTGATTACTTTTGGCCGAAATTATTTTGAAGTATTTGGTCATTGCGGTGGGGATCAAATGCCAGCCTGCCATTTGGAAGAGGATATGATTTTAATTTATTTCCACAGCAGCAGTCAATTATTGAGGGTTGGAACAGTACAAACCCACAAGCACTGTCAGTGAAATATTGGTGTAACCCTATTGTGAGATAATGAATGGAAAATCTTTGTTAAGCTAATGACATCTATTATATTTCTCTCATCAAAGGTCAGATTTGCTGATTACCAAAGAAGAAGCCAGATGTTAAAAGGTTATAATGCTCATGAAAGCTAATGAGCACTCTAAGAATGGAAAATGACGTGTGGGAGAGCTACTGCTGAATTTCCTCTTTCAGCGTGAGACTAATCCCAGTCAGACACTCACTGAGGCCATCCCTCTCCTGTGGAAACAGTGAAGAGAGTGAGCAGAGCCCAGATGACGTTGTCGTAGTGAAAATCGTGTCTCTTCCAGTCTCTTCTCTTCATCTCTTTCTTGTCCTTCCCGTAGTCAATGTAGTAACCCCTGGAGGAGGAAGAGGAGGAGATTAGGTACAACACAAAGAATAAAAGGTAAGAATCATATAAACCTTCAAACTTTTTGAACTTTGTATTATAAACATTTTCAGCAACTTCTCTAACTTCATGTCTAGTTTTGTGAGGATGTGGAGCCAAAAGATAAATGGGCTAAACAAACCTAAAAAGGACTGAAGGATCGAAGAAAAGATGGGAGGAAAGAGAGATTGGAGGGAAAGGAGAGAAGGAAGAAGGAAAGAGAGATGCAAGAAAAAGCAAAATTCCGAAAAACAATTATATTTGATTTGCAGGATAATAAATTATATTTATTTATCTATTTCATTTCAGAAAGAAAGAAAATAAACCTGTGTGCAGGCATAAAAGAAGGAAAAAGGAGGGAAGAACAGAGAAAAGTGAGTATTACTGGCAGTCCTTCTCTGTGTCCTTCGAGCTGTCGGTACAGTAGAAAAACTTCCCCTTGAAGAGCTGCACGGCGATGACGGCAAAGATGAACATAAAAAGCTTATAGACAATCAGGATGTTGAAGACGTTTTTCAGAGACGTCACCACGCAGTCAAACACCGCCTGGAAGAGAGAGGCGCAGGAGATGAGACACATCTGAGACCTGAGTCGGATGTTGAACAGCTATAACCTACAAAAAAAAGATCACACTCTGCTAGGGTTTGCTTATTGTTTTTTGATTTTCTGACAGCAAAGCTGAGAAGTGGAGTAATTTCCAGCTAACGGTATCTTAAATGTTGAAGTTTGACACACCAGCTCTTCAGGACACCTACGAAAAATGTTAGATAACGTATGTGCAAGTTTTAGTTCATATGTAAATACTCTTGAGACACTCTCCCAATAAATAG
Source organism: Pempheris klunzingeri (assembly GCF_042242105.1). Taxonomy (NCBI): domain Eukaryota; kingdom Metazoa; phylum Chordata; class Actinopteri; order Acropomatiformes; family Pempheridae; genus Pempheris; species Pempheris klunzingeri. Next base: position 14,235,196 of record NC_092017.1, read on the forward strand.
ATTAAGATGTCCCCCAGCTGCCTCTCATGCTGGCTCTTTCCCTGCCTTCACTTTTCACTTCTCCTCTCTTGTCTCTCAATGCCTGTTTTCTTTTAGTCTCTTTTGTTCTCTTGTCTGTAAAATCCTCTTTGTTTCCTCTGTATGCCTCTCCTCCTCACTTTCCATTTAGCTTTCTTTTTCCACTGAGGAATATAATTGGTGCCTCAATTATTTTCAAAGGATATCCATTTGTGTAGTCATGAGCTTTAATGGTTTGATATGTCCTCCTCTCCTCTCCTCTCCTCTCCTCTCCTCTCCTCTCCTCTCCTCTCCTTGTTTTCTCCCTGTAGACAGACTACATGTGATGTTTGGGGACCCTTGACAACTTATCTTCATGCCCTGATGCTCACAGTTTATCACCTCACGGTTTATCACCTCATCTGTCTACTTGTACTTTATCTACTCTCAGGTCTGTGACATACAGTTGGGGATGACAGAGGAAGTATTTTGAGGCTAAAGGAAACATTTAGACACAGAGATGAGAAAAGTCGCTCATATGGAAAGGTAATCCTAATAATTCAGGAACACAGTCAAACTGCAAGATTAACAGACTATTAGAAAATTACATGATTAGAAAATAATGGAAAGGCTGAACCAAAACTAAACGTTCACTTTATGACAACTGGTGTCATGTTTTTGTCATTTTTAACTTTTTGATTTGCTGATCTATATTATATTATTTTTATTAATTAACTCATAATAACAGACACAGAAATAAACTGGTAAAATATGAATAAACTGAAAAATGGAAACACAAAATATCGAGGACAGGAGAGCATCTCTGACCTTGAGTTTAGGAAGCCTCTTGATGGTTTTCAGTGGTCTAAGGACACGCAATACTCTCAGAGATTTGATGGTCTTAATGTCCCGTCCTTTGTTATTTCTGTACAGAAAAACAGAAAATGTAAGCAACCCACCACTGCAGCACAGCAAGTGTCTCATTTTTAGATAGTCAGAGCTGTTTTTCCCACCTTATTCATCCATCGTTAAGGTACGTTTAATCTGACATATTCTACTCATGTTACACTCTGAATTTTCACATACAAAGATATCATTTATTCTAAGAGAGGAAGACTTTTTTGTTTTTTACCCCATCACATTGCTGGTGGTCAATCCCACAGGGGCACCATCCACAGACGGGGACAAACAGGAAAGAGGGACATGTATATCAACAGTTATAATGTTTTAAACAAAATGAAAGAGACAACTGCATGAAGTGAAGCAACATTTACAGCAGAAAAACTACAGCTGATTCAAAGACATTGTGATGTTTAGACATGTGATTAGTGTGCGTGTGATTAATTGAAATAAATCATTGACTGACGAGAGGGCGAACGCGACCAATGCTCCCACCACGACGATGAAGTCTAGGATGTTCCATAGGTCTCTGAAGTAGGAGCCATCATGGAGGATCAGACCCTGGTCGATCATCTAAGGACAAGACAAAAGTGTGCAATGAAGAAATGATGAACTTTGAATTCTTTTTATATGTACTTGAAGTCACAGAGTTGGATTTTTAAGCAGAATCAAGTTGAACAAGCTAAATGACACTAAATGAATTTAAATGGTGCATTAACACATAGAAGCAACAGTTCCCAAATTGAGGGTCAGGGCCCCCACTTGGAGTCGCAAGATAGTTCTGAAGTCTCAAGATGATTTATAGTAGATGAAAAAGTACAAAAAAAATCATAATTCTGCTTCACATCGTTAGGCTGCTGTCAACTGGGATTGGCTAAGGCCAGCATAAGCTGTATAAATGATAGATGGGTGGATGGACAACATCAGTTGTATCTTTTCAGACATTTCTTGAATCTTTGCCCCTATTTTAAAAGAAATTGCTAGTTAATTTTACATCTTTGGAAAACTTTTCAGTTGAACTAGTTACAACCAATAAACATATGCTAATGGAGAAGAGAGGTCGCTAGTTAACACAGCTTCATTTTAAGGCATGATGAGCTAAACTTGTTTTATTGTGTCTGAAAACTGCTTTGCTTTCGATCCGTTATCAGACTATGTTGTCTAATTTTCTTTGTTGTTCAAAAGGAACCTTTACCTCCTAGTTTAGTCGCTGAGTTAAGTTACATTTGCTATATAGTGGAACCATCCTGGCACTCTTAAGTCGAAAAAGTAATTATAATGTTATGGCTGGTCAAGTTTGTTAAGTTTAGTTCATGTGTTGTGTATTTCCTGTTTTATTGTGGCATTCAACTTCTCTCGTTTCAGGCCCCTTTACTTCCTGTTTCCTGCTCCTGTGATTGTCTGCCCCACCCTGAATGGTTCCACCTGTGCTCCCTTCCCGGGTATATATATTGTCTACGTTTTCACTTGTCCTGTGCCAGATCGTCTTGCGCCCTTGTGTCGAGCGTTCCAGCATCCTAGTCAGAGTTTGTGTCTTGTTGAGAAAATCTAGTCTAGTCAAGTATTTTTTGGATTGTGTCTGTTTTTGGTGCCTTGTAATCATTGATCGTATTCAACAATAAACTGCACCTTTTTACCATCTGTTTGCTTCGTGTCGAGCATTTCAGTCTGTTTTCTTGTGTGTGTTTCATGTTGTAACACATAATTACATTTTTTACCATAATTTCTTGCATCAATCACCTCACAGTGACACATCATTACTATAACTCACCTTTATAATCATTTCAAATGTGAAGACTCCAGTAAACACATAATCAAAATACCGCAGAACCTGCACGAGTGTGAGACAGGAGGACAGTCAAAGAGAACGAGCAGATTTATAACACAGATAACAGAAATGTGTCCTTCACATTGGGCTGATTTTATGACATTTAGGACTATTTTACTTCACAGACAGTCATCTTGTGGTTTAGTATGAGACGGTCCACTCAAATGATGATAATACAACACAAGATTCCTCCCATAAGCAACCAAGCACAGTTTGTCTCAGACTTCAATTTCCTCACTAATCACCGATTTAACTGCCCCCCCATCAAGTCACATTAGTGCAAAACAATTCAAGAAAATGTTTTCTTATTTCTTGATGGTACTTTTGCTGCTTAGTGTCGATGAAGGGAGACTCAAGGCACAGATAAAGAGTGATTGAAATCACATCTCAGGAGTTAACAGAGTGATTCACAGTAGATGGTGGAAACAGCAGAAATATTCTGGCTACTATTAAGCCATTAATGTTACAGCTGTACATGTGTCAGACCGACGATATATACATGAATGTGAACACACAAACCTTATTCCAGTCAGAGGAGGTGGCTACAGGGTCCTCAGCAGCCAGTGCTATACTACTGGCAGCTATGACCAGCAGGATGGACATTTCAAAGTACCTGAGGTTCACCACGTAGTGACACGCTCGACGCACCCTGAGGGAGAGCAGATGGCACAGTGAAGATGTGATGCAGAGGTCAGACACCATATCTGCTGAGAGTGAGACTGTGCAGGCTTAAGCTGGCTGAGATGTAATGGGAGCAGGGTTAAATAACACAGGTGTCATGCAGCAAATCTTAACAGGAAATATTAGACTCCCAGCATTATAACTGCAGTATTAAAAAGAAATACACCCCTCAGGAGTCCATCCTAGTTTCCTGTGAGATGGGTGAGTGGGAGTAGCTTACGGGTTGTCAGGTTTGAAGATGAACATGCTGTCTGGAGTCACTGTGTTGACAGGCACTGTCTCTTCTGCCTCCTCCTTCTCTGATTTAGAGGTTTCAGGGTCCTTGCTATTGACTGGAGGAGGTCAGGAGGAGGAGAAGGTGAGATAAGGACAGGGATGAGGAGGAGAAGAATAGGGATAATAAAATGAAAGAAGCCTGCCAAAGCCAGCATATACCCTGCTTTGGTAGGTAAGCTTAGTTTTTTGATGTTGAAAATATCCACTGGGACTAGATTGACCCCAGCAATCAAACGCTGAATCAGAGAACAATTGGGGCTAGCTTAGACGATGATTCAACACTTCTCATAATACCTGAACTGTGAAAGCAACAAATTAAGCTAGGAGTAAAAGATATCTAATTAATTAATCTCTACAGCTACATAGCCAATTTCTCATCTCAAATCTACTTGGAGGCTAAATGTGCTTGAGAATTGACATTGACAAACACCACAATGAGTAAAGTGAGAATTACGGGCTGAACTTGTGAGATTTGAGTAAAGATGGTGATATCAAATGATTGGAAAACAAAAAAACAACAAAGCACCAACTCATGTCACAATATAAAAAGTCATTACAAACTAACAGTTGTAATACCTGTGATGGTGGAGAGCTCCAGAGACGACTGGACGTTGGGAACCTCGATGATCACACTGGAGCTGAGCTGAGATTTATCCTGGTCCTGCTCTGTCTCATTCTCCTCTTTGTTGCTGTCTGGGATGGCAGGCGGATACGGATCTGATTGCTGAGGAGGTTCTTCCTGCTTCTGAGGGCGCTGGTCACCATTGTGGCTCTGGTTGTCTGGCGGGCCAGCGTCTCCTCCTTCACTCCTCTCCCCCTGTCTGAAAATACAGACACAAAGACTTTGCTGGGCAGACAGGAGGACGGTGATATACCTACAGTAAGGTTGCTTGTTGTGACATGTGACAGTCACAGCACCATGAAAGGCATTGTAACACAATAGCAGTCTTTGAGAGAAACTTGAAAATGAATATAATATCTTGGTTTGCATCTGACTGGGGACCTTTGTTGCATCTTGTTTCCCTCTCTTCTCAAAATCCATCCTGTCCCTCTTGAGTCTGATTTCCCCTGATTACCAAATCTAAAAAATACCGTCAAACAAACTTGTCTACAAACGAACATGTTGGATGAGCAGCTGTTGGTCTGCCTCACCTGCTCTCATCAGGTTTGGACACCTCTCCCTCTTTTTTGGTCTCTGCTTCCTTCTCCTCTATTTTCCCAGGATTTCTCTTCCTCTCTCTGCTGACTGAACGACTCGCCAAGTGGCCTCCGTTCCCAGGCGATGATCCCTGACTTCTGGCCCCGCTCAGATGGTCACAGTGATGCAGCGCCCTCCTGCCTCTGATCCCACCATGACCACCCATCTCAGGAGTCAGTGTGTCACCGCTATCTGGTGGTCTGAACTTCTTTACTGCCTTGTGTTGACGTTCACCATTTAGCCTGGGGCTCCGGCACTCGCTGACGGTGTTGTGATTAAGACCCAGTTTTCCACTCTCAGTGATGGGCTCTGGTATGGCCACAGACACAGAAGCATCAGGAAGGGGCACATTTGTAGGATCCAACGACTCTGGCACCAGCACTGATGCTGGAGGTTCTGGTATGTCCCCAGAGAGGGCAGCATCCAGAGGTGTGTCCACGGACATGAGGGAGCCTGAAGCCTGGTTCCTCACAGGGGAAGCTAAGGGGTCTGTCGAGCGCTTCAAACTCCCGGATGGCGTGTGCTCCATGACCTTGCGGTGCAGTGACAGGGGACGTCCATGCTGGGCCTGGACTGTAGCAGGAGGCCCGTCCTTCTCCTCGCTGGGGCTGCTGTACAGGACCTCTCGGCTGGACATCTGGCGGTGTCTCCGCAGCTGGCTGGTCCTCTGCTCCCACACAGACATGGTCATCCTTTTTCTCCTCTCTCTCCTGGACATGAAAGAGTTAGAGGGGTTGAGTGGTGGGGGTGGGCGGCCCTCCCTGATGCTGCCCTGGGCCTCGTCCAGGGAGCAGGAGTAGGTAGGCCGGCTGCGGTGGATGGCTCTTTTCCTGTACAGGTAGGGCCGCCTCCTTCGGCTTCCCCTGAGAAGAGAAAGAAAAGACAAAATGTCAATACATGGAAGCAGACAGTTTACCATATGCATCATACATGTAACATACAGAAGTTAAAATTAAGGTTAATGTCTCTGTTGACATTTAATTTTAGCATTTAGTGATCCAGATCTGAAACCATTTTTGTATTCACCAAAAGACATATTTGAAAGTCAAATTAGCTTTTACAAATGTGGTTTGATGCACTTAAATTCTTCCTACTAGGTTTTTATTTAATGAAATGGAAATTAGCAATCAAAACATTTCTACCAAAAAATGAACATCACAGTACATAGCAAGTGCTTTGGTCTGATGTTTGGGTGGTTTATCAACAACAACGCAATTTCATTATAACATGAAGCTTTTTACTGGATCAATGAAGATGTTTGGTGATAAATTAACCAAGCTAGGAACTGCTGTGTGATTTTGATAACAAAAAGAGCAAGATGCAGAATGAAATCAGTGGAATAGATATAAAAAAAAATGTGGACTCAAATAAGATTGGAGAGTTTATAGATACAGGACAGAGCATGAACAGTAGTAGAATAGGAGTGAGTAGGATGAGTCTGGGACATTTACCCATCTAAGAAAATCAGACAGGCGTTTGAGAGATTCAGAGAGCTGAACAGACAGTGTTACTTACTGGAGCGTGGACTCTTGTGTGGTCCGTGTTATCAATGAGCAATTGGTTGAAAACAAGACATTAGTGCTTTTGTGAGCAGAGACAAAACAGACCAGGAGACACACAGCAAATGATCCTCACAGGTAAACCGGCCTTAACACAAAGACCAAAGTCAGCCAAACGCATGTATACAGACTGTCAATGCCATTGTTTTACATGGCTGAAGGCTGAAACTGCTCTTTTAGAAGCAGAGATGAATTATTAATTCCATATTTAACTGCTACATCATTTATACGAATCCACTGTGCACATCCCTTCTTTAAAAGTCTATAATTTGGAGCTCAAAAACTGACTGGTCCTCAATGCTTTGATGTGTGTCTCCATTGGAGCCAAGCAGCACATTGACAAACATGATGGTAGCAGTATTAGAAACAATTAAACAACATTCATAAACATCAACAGTAAGCACAACATTGATAAGAAGACATTTTAAGTAAGATTGAGATGTTACGACAGTCGGAGCAACAGCATGGGTACAGGTAGAAAACACAGAGATGGGCTCCGTCAACAAGCACAGATAAAGAGAACATATTTAGATACCCTCTGAACAAAACCACCATATTGGGATGCAGCTCTGAACACCACCACCGCCGCTTCAGAGCACTCACACATTAGCATTCTATTAGGACATGCTAAAAGAGGAAAATCAGGTGCTAAGCTTCAAAATGTTAGCTCAAAATATCCAGAATACTCGAGAGCATTTGGGAGAGGGATTAAAAACTTCACAATGGAAGAAAAACTGTACACACACTGAAAACAAATATTCCAGTCTCAGTATCACTTGTTATACTGTGCACATTCTCAGTGAGAGTGTGTGTGTAATTTCTGTTTTTCTTCCTTTGATCGTGCTGACCGGATGCATGCGTTTATATGGTGAAATCATCATCAGCCTCCAACATGCTGCATCTCTTTTTTTTAGTGAGCAAATGCTGTCATGCAAGTTTCTTCGAGGTCAGGGGGGGGCAGGTACCGCCGGGGTTTCATAGCTGACATTGGAGAAGAGACCAGAAACCCTTAAAGTTCAGAGTGTCCTCTCTGAATACAGATGCCGGCCCGGACGACCCCGTGGTATTCCAGTCTTCTCTATATGCTTTGACAAGAGTCTGACCCTCAGATGGCTAAACTGAAACAAAAGCTCATCTTCTTTCTGCTCTGCTCTTATTCCATTTTTGTTGAGTAAGTTTTAAAAAATGGCAATGCCTCATGAAAGAAAGAAAGAAAGAAGGAAGGCACATATTGTCACGTTAATAAAGTTTTATCTTGTAAAGTCTTTTGCATGCCCATGCAACAAACTGCTCGGTTCTCAATACACAGCGTGCACACAGAGCCAGAGGTCTCCACGCTTGTGCATGCACATGCACCTCCACCACCTACGACAAGGCACTGCAATCAGTCCTTGAGAAACAAAACAAATCTATTGTGCTGGAAACCTGAGCATTGAGAAAACAAGGTCATGTTACTTTGTGAATAAAGTGAGAACACTTCAACAGATCACTTTGTTTTACTTCCTTGCAACAATATCCACTTTGCTGAGTAAAAAAAGTATAGGACTGTAATGGACATGCCATGTTAATTAAGTAAGCCTGTCTCCATGACAACAATATAAGCACCTCCCATCCCAGAGTGGAACCAGTAACCATGGAGACATACATTAGACTTCAATTTGGAGCAAATTACAGTGCTGGGAGCAGGCAGAGGTGAGACAGTAGACCTTTCACTAAAAACATATCAATGAGTCTCTATTAGGACAGCACAAAATACTGATTCTCTCAACAGGCCCTAATTGACGTTTAAGTGCACAACTTGAAACTCTGTATTGATGACCCTTCTCCCGCTTCTCCATCTATAACTACTCTGCTTGCCATGGTTTCACTGGTAAGCCAAATCCACTGCACCAAATGATAGACTGGCCATTTGCTCGAGGCTACGGCACCTTGTGCTGAGTGTTGGCACTGTGGGTTAAATCCTATATAGACAGTCCCTGGAGGAAGGAACGAGGGAGGGAGAGGCAGAGAGAGACAGAGGGAGGAGAGGAGGAGGTCAGGCAGGGAGAGCGGCTGCATACAGCACTTACTCTGAAGACATGAAGGAGGACAACGGTCCGACCTCCTTCGCCTTCTGGAGAGCATGCTTCTGGTTGAAGGCTGCCTCTGCCTCCTCTTCATCCTGCTCAAAAGAGAGAAAGAGCGAAAGGTGGCTGAGCAACTGTTGCATCCGTGAGTTTAAATAATTAAACAGAATCAAATTGATCGAGTGGAGAGATTATTAATACACACACACACACACACACACACACACACACACACACACACACACACATATATATATAGATATACATATATATACATACATATATATATATACCTTGGTAAGTTCTTGTGCATTGGCAAGGTTATCCACAGCAATGGCCAAAAACACATTCAACAGAGTGTCTGGTTACAAGTGCGTTAAGGACATCTTCAAAGTGCAAGCAGACATCAATCACAATACTGTCTGCTTGTTAGGAGACAGATAGTTTTACTAGAAGTACAGATTCCACTGAGAATCAATGACCCAGCCTGCACGTCTGCAGCTCAGTTGGTCCATATGATGTAATCCTAATGATATAAAATCAGATCATAGACAGCCACACAGTGCACAAGCTTACACAAACACACTGTAAACAATCTGATGTTTGATGTGAAACGGCTGTTCAAACATTTAGCAAGCCAAGAGACACAGATATTCTAATCAGGAGCCGGTGAACAAAGCCGGAGCTAAAAGACGAGTGAATAATTGGATTATATTCAAAAGGTGTCCAGCAACGTAACTACTTGTTGCTCTGTGTCTGCTACATGTGTAGTAAACAGGTTTTTGTGGACATATTAGCCATTAGTAGGCTGATTGTGAGTAGAGATTCTGTTTTTTCCCCCATGTCAAGAAACACAGATTTGATAGTCCTACTTTAAAATGACTGATAAGACATTAATTTTGAAAATCAAAACAACTGTGAAGTGAAAGTTGTACAGTCTTAAAGCTAAAAATAAAGACCAGAACTAACATAAAAAGGTCATCAAACACAAATCAAACACTGGGCGAGAGGCGCAGTGCACCCTGGACTGGACGCCCGCCTGTCAGTCACAGGGCGGACACATAGAGACAGACGCTCACATTCAACCAAACCTGCATGTCTTTGTACTGTGGGAGGAACCCACGCGAACACGGGGAGAACATGCAAACTCAACACAGAAAGGCTGCAGCCGGTCAGCAGGTTCAAACCTGGAGCCTGGTTGCTGTGAGGCAACAGTGCTAAACAACATAAAATATTTACAGTTTGAGAAAAAAAAAGTTTACCACACTTGTACAAAATGATTGCTACAAAATGGTAAAAAAAAAAAAAACAACAGGGTATTTTTTTTACTTCAGTAATAATTATAGTTAGTTTAGTGTACCCACTAAAAGGAAGGCAATGTGTACTATACATGGTACTTAAACATTTCATATTTCATCAGAACAAGAGAAATGAAGGATACAGTTTCCAAACAGTGTGAGCACTATAAAGTAGATAGAGGACCACATGCCAGACTTCACTCCTCCCTGAGAGCGAATACCATTGTACATCACCTCGTTCCAGTCCTCTCCAGTCAGGATCTGCAGAAACAAACCCACAGCACCACACACACACACACACACAGACACACACACACACACACACACACTTTATAAACCCCTATAACGTGTGTGAATTAGAGCGTGCTGAATAATCAGCTTTATTTACAGACCTGGAAGACGGTCATGATGGCTGCAGGGAAGGTGTCAAAGTTTGTCGGGGTGTAGTCTTCAAAGATGAACCTGTGAGAAAGATGTGACACATATGGTGCTTTGCAACAGAAGAACTGGGTCTTTTAAGTTTTGTTTTTTTTTCTTCAGTCAGAGAAATCAACTCTTCCTGTTCAACTGGCTGGCTGATGTTGTTTTTCTATGTGCTCTGTATTCTAGAGGCCACTTCATACACAAGGCCATGCTTCTTCAGACAGCTTCCATTTAAGTGACAGCTCGTGTGAAAAAGCCTTTGACTCAGGGGAAAGCCAAGCAACAATAGCTACGTGTGTGACAAAGGCACTCTTAAATTTCAGACGTGCTCCCACAGTCTCTTGGTGTAATATAATGAAAACAACTGTGGAAAGGCAATAGGACAATCTATTCTTCCCTCAACTGTATGTTTTCAATAAAGAGGAATCTCCTGAGCCACAGTGTCTACTTTAACCTCGTTTTTATGTTTGTGAATGTGTTTTTACTGGAATCACAGGATATGTTCAATGAGCCAAGTAAGAGAGAAAAACAGTCCACATTTTCTGCCAGATTGATTAGATTGGTCTCTCTGCCTGGGTGGTTCCTCGCCTTACTCACTGTCTTTATGGACTCATATGGAGAGATGAAGCAGAGTAATTATACAGACATCACGTAGGTGCAAGGCGCTGCAAGTAGACAGAGTCAGTGAAAAAGAGGTAACGCCTGCACACTCGCTCCACGCCACAGACATGTTTCTATTACTGACAACATTTCAACGTTGTCAGTGATAAAAACACCTCATATGGAGTGAGGCACAGAACTAGAAGCATTAGTATTTTACTGTGGATGAGTATTTCACGTTACCTGCCACCGAAGAGCTGCATGCCGAGGAGTGCAAAGACAACAATGAAGAGGAAGAGGAGGAAGATGAGGGAGATGATTGACTTCATGGAGTTCATCAGAGAGACGACCAGGTTTCTCAGAGACGCCCAGTACCTTCACAGTCATTAAATACCATATTAGCAAAAAAATATATTTCAAAAAAAAATCTGGAGGTGTGAACATAAAAATGAGTGAGTTGACCAGACGTCTGTTGCCTGCTACTCATCTAGCTACATTAGCCACAACTAGAATAAAGCACCTAAATCTCCAACCCGAATCTCTGACTTTTTTCTAATGACAGAAACGTAGGCACCAGGTATGGACGAGGAAATGGAATGTATGGAAGGAAAAAGACAATATCTCTGGCTCTGCTGCATCAATTTTGATCTCCCTTTTTTAAAAAAAAAAAAAAAAAGTCTGAGTGGAGCACTCTTGTAAAACAAAGGTAAAAGCTTTATGAGTATGCTACTTTTCTGCAACTTCTGTAACTTTTTGTAAAATATGAATGTCGTGGGCATATATTTAAATGCATAGTTGTCAGTCATGTTTACGTTTTTTGTTTGTTTTGTCTCGATTAGGCTTAAAGAAGATATTGTTTGTTGCATTTAGTAGTTTGCCTCACAAATAAAAAAATATAACTATATATAAAAAAAACAGTATTTAAAACAACAATATTAAAAAGTATCCCCCACACAAAAGAATATCTTATACTAATGTAAAATACAGAAAACTGCATATTACACAAATTTTACACTCCAGCTGGTTTTCAGTCAACAGTGAAACATCTTAACAGATGGCAAATAGTGAGGAAGGCTGCCACACTAACTTGGTGATCTTGAAGATCCTCAGCAGACGGAGAGCACGCAGGACACTGATACCAAAGGAAGTGCCAGGCCTGAAGAAACCCCACAGCACTTCAAAGATGCTGCCAACGATTACCTACAGAGATATATATTCATAAAGAGTGTCTTTGATAAAAACACACAGGAACAAATAAGTGTATACTAACACCTATGACGGAGTGAGAAAGAGAGGCAAAGACAGATGGAAAGGAAGAGAGGGCTGATGCTGCGTAATGTAGGAACACAAGCAGTTGGATGTTGGGAAAAACAAATATGTAGAGATATAGGCTGAGTACTAACACTGCAGTCAAAGCAGTTAAAGGAGGAGTGGAAGTAAAGTCGTGGTCCCAAGCTGTACATCTTCAGAAACATCTCAGTGAGGAACAGAGCGAGGAACAGGAACTCTGCATAGTCTGGAACAACAAAAACAAGCACTTGAATACTGAAACTTGCACGGGCCACCGCAATTATATGATAAAGCAAAAAAGTCTATATCAACTGCCTGTTTGTGACTCACAGAGGAAGTTGGACAGCCAGAGGGGCTGATTGTGGTGGACGATTGCCACACACAACGTGTTCAGAGCCACTAGGCCCAGCACCGTCCAGTAGAAAGTGTGTGTCTTCACCACACGGCGGATGGAGATGCGCAGGAGACGCTCCTTGCGGCGAAAATACGCTGTAGGACCTCGCTTGGCACTCCTGATACTTGCTCTGGCCATGGGGATGCCTTGGGGGTTTAGCGAGAGACAGGCAGGGAAAGGCAGAAAGAAACTGTGGTCTAATTAACGGTGCTTGTGCATGTACAACATGTTCCTGTTCTGAATTTTGAACTCTCAAATGTCCACAATAGTATCAAATATGCATTTCTAAGGCTACAGCAGAGCTCAGTGTGCCTTACTGGAGTATGCCTCACACTTTATGTACCCATATTTATGAGCCTGTCCAGACTCCTACTCACCCACAGAGGAGATGTCACCATATTGTTCCTCCCCTGGTTGCCCTCGATGCACCACATCCATCCCTCTCCTCTTGATGGTGGTGGCTCTCTTCAACACTGCGGACAGAGCAGGACAAACATAGGAAGTCCCACAGATAGCTTTTCAAACCGTATAAGTAACATATTCTATGAAATTAGAGGGAATATATTGTGAGGATAGTGACACAAAGTCGACTTTTGGGCAACATGACCACAAAACACTATTTTCCTTCTTGCTTTGATCACATTGTGCTGAATCAGTGAATAGATTTTTGACTTTTGCTGGTTGTATGTTGACATGGACCCAAAAAACTGCCTTGTGCACGACCGATCTTACATTTATAGGTAGACTCGGGCAGAATGCAAGTGTAGAAACTTGTAATGCAATGAAAAGGTAATGATGAAGCAAATGATAAGAAGGAACGACAGTGAGGTTTTCTGCAGGGCAAGCTAATGCCTGTGAAGTTATAGCTGAGATGGGAAGTTAAGCTCATTAACGCTGCAGTTGAATGAGATAAAATGATAATTTTATGGAAATGTAATGATCCAAACAGCTGAATGAAAACCTTCGACAGCTGATGGTGATTATCTTCATAACGGCGAACCATGCTCCGAGGCGACTTGACGGTCCATGCATGTCTCGTCTTTGAGCTGCGTTCAAGTGCTCCCATACAGTATCAGGGGATACGCCGTGCAGTGCACACATGCCGAAGTGAGTGTGATGAGTATGTTTTGACCTTTTCACTGACGGATGTGTTTGCGATTACCTCTCATCCTGTCCTACCCCCACTCACACATTCCCACTACCTTCTGATTTCTGAATCTACTTGTGGTCAATATTTGCTCGGGGACTCGTTTTTAATAAGCCACTGACCAAACACACACAGATACACAAAATATCACTGCCATTTCACACAAACACAGGAGTGTTTGCTAAAGGCAGAAACACAGCGTCCTCTCAACACACACACACACACACACAAACATATACAAGCACATGCATGCTGCTGCCTTTTCAGACCAGTGGTTGCTGAGGCAACCGCAGTGCACCGCCTTTCTTTACAATCAAAGCTATCAGAGCTTCTGCATTTATTTCCACCACAACAGCTGGAGCCACTATCTAGCTTCACTACAGATTTGCATCATTCAATTCTTTTTTTCTCTTTGTCACAGTACTGAGCATACTGAAAAGGAAACATACATGAGCACGGATTTATTTTCTTTTTTCTGTGTTAAAGTGTTTGTGTGCATTCAAGTGGCTGTGTGTGTGTGTGTGTGTGTGTGGCAAATTGGGTGGTGAAGTTGGTGAGGGAGAGAGCAGAGCAGAGGACGGTTCTCACCATAGGCACCACCTGTACTCCACTCTGGGAGACTCCTGAGAGCTGCCAATCAATCAACATTTAATAAAAGCCCTGCTGGTTCAGCGAGGAGGAAAGGTCAAAGTAGAGTTGAGAGGGTCAGAGCAGGCACTTAGATAGATGTGGGGCACCGTGTCTAGTAGCAGGTTTAGCACTATCAGTGCTAATTTTGTCTATGTGGCATTGAGAGTTGTAGAGAGCGATGTAATGATGTAGTGATCTGTGCGAGTGCATCATAGCAGCAACAAAATCTGGGAACTACATTCTATTTCGTATTGGCTTCGCCCTTTAAGAGCTGTCGCTATTGGGTTTATATATCATGACATGATACTGCATTCTCTTTTTCAGCGATTGAAGTCAACTTTCAATTTTGTGAGGCTGTAGGGTCCTGCATTTACAGATGGCGTAGCGTTTTATAACATTACAATTGGCTGTACGCAGGAGAGTGTACGGATCCCTTGTGTTCGCACCACAGACAACAATTTCAATTAGCAAATTTTGATTGTAGAGAAAGACGCCCACATCTAATAGAATATAATTTCAAATTTTAAAAAAAGAGACGATAAACTGCATAAGCTTTGTGCCACAAGTTCTGTTTGTTTGCCCAGAGATAGTGTGTTCATAAGATTTATAAGTGGCTGCGAAAATATGATTGCTTTTCACAGTGTATTAATGTATTATTATATCACCATTTATCAGATTAAAGATTTTTTTACATTTAGTTTCATAGAAATAATGATGAAGAATGTCTGCGCCAAAGCATTGATATTTGTCTTAATAAATATTAGTCCAAGACTGGAGCAAGACATTTATGCAACACATAGAATTAAATAGAGAATTTAAAAGGCTTCTGTGCACTTCCTGACGTATGGACAAAGATAATGTCATAATATGTAACGTCATCTATGAATGCAGGATCAGATCTAGCAGGCTGAGCCCATTTGGCACCAACATCGACCCAGATATATTCCATATTGATTCCATAAGAGGGCTCCCCCCAACACCTACATGCTGATGATAAGCATGGTAATTTCTATCATGTTCACCATTTCAATCTGGTTGATCATTCAACCAGATTGAAATGCAATTTAGCTTTACTGTAAATAACTTAAATCTTTTATTCATATATCTGAATCTTATGAAATAGTGTGTCAACCTAAAAACCACAGACAAATACATAATACAGACTCAGACTAAAAGCATATAGAGCATATATACATAAAGCACATTTGTATCATGTGTACATGCCAGCATTAAGCTGATTTAGTTGAAGAGAGACAGCATGTAAAGCAACGTGAGGATAGCAGAGAGACAATGTGTACAATGAAATCAGGAAAAGCAAGGATTTCTGCTGACTTACCATCGAGGGCTGAAGGTCCGGGATTTTTATTCTCCTCTGCAAGCATCACTTCCTCTGGGAAAGCAAAAACCACAATCATGAAGATAAGAGAGAGAAGAGAGAAAACATCACGTAGTTCTATCTTCCATCATTGACAGGATTAGTCTTAAATCTTAGAGTCAACTATCATTTTTCTTTTTCTCATCAAGAGCCAAATCCTTGGTCTGCCTGAGCTGCGACTGGGACTAAAGCCACCTGCTCTGTCGATCCAGGCCCGGTAGCCGTTGAGTTCTCTCTCAATCTGCTGTTGGCGTCTCAATTTCATGAAGGCTCTGCGGTTTTCAACCCTCTCCCTCTCCTTGGCAAATTCCCTGCAGAACCAAATCAAACCAAACCACAGAATCATTTATTTACTCTTTGAGGGGTACAGGGATTTATAGTCACATGGATGAATAATTCCTCTTGGAGACAATCACCGGGGAAAAAGCCATTGCTGTCTTGAACTAAGCTCTTCTCATTGTTCATTCAACAACAAGAAGCGAGAGGACAGGAGAGGGGAAGAGAGGAGGAGAGAAATCAAGGCAAAGGAGCTCTCTTCTTTCTCACTGTGGAGATAATGACAATGGATCCGATGTTAACCTCTCTGTCAAACTAATTAACTTGTACAGACTTTGACACCATGGGTGAAAACAGTGTGGTTAGGTTTGACAGCGGCTAGTTTGCCAACCATTCGATCAGTCAGTGAAGAAGCAGGCTGCACTGTGTTGCCTGGCTTCCAGCCTCGGCTGCCACGTCCTAAATCTACATGACAGCCAAAGCAGTTGACTGTGTCGCTGTAGCCCATTTCAGGGACCGCCACCTTCAAAGGATGTGTCCTATAGCTGTAGTCTTAGAGGAAACTGAAGAAACTAGACTGAACCTGTACTCACCTCACAAAAGATTCAGTCTATCCGACAGAGACCAGCACTAATAGTACATCTGAGCAGTTGTTAATTAGTTAAATTAATCCGTGTCCTCTGTGGGATGAGCTCCCTCAGTTGGCAACTGTGTCGGTAGCTGAGCTTTTCACAAGCCAAACCTCCTCATCTAGAGTGTCCTGCCTTTTGTAAGGTCCCATACCTGAAACCAATCTGGCTTGGTTGAACCTGCTGGGAGCTAAAACTCCCACCAGCATAGT
Source organism: Pempheris klunzingeri (assembly GCF_042242105.1). NCBI lineage: Eukaryota > Metazoa > Chordata > Actinopteri > Acropomatiformes > Pempheridae > Pempheris > Pempheris klunzingeri. Next base: position 14,251,975 of record NC_092017.1, read on the forward strand.
GCTAAAGCCTCAGACATGACAAAGTAACAGCACAAGCATAAGCAGTCCTTATTAAGTATCTGACAGACTGCTAATATATATTAATATATATTATATATTATTATATATTATATATATAATACATTATATATATAATAATATATGAATAGTGACTAATGACCACCTGAACACATATACCTGGTAAATATAATGAGATGGCATGACTTAAACCAACTTTATAAGTTGACAAGGGCCCCCTGAATACACCATTAAACATCTAACCAACAAGAAATGGATTGTAATGGCAACTAAGAGGAATCCAGGATGTGCAACACCAGTTGTGTCCTGCAAATTCAGCAGGAAGGAGGCTGCATGCATTGTGCACATAGGCAACCCCTTGAGTGGGACAATTTAATCTGAGAAAAGCCATATCATTCTCCAGCACAAACAGCTGAAACCTTGATGAGCTGAGATTTAACTCGGATTGTATTTGGACTCAAAAGTGAACCTACCCAGACAGGACTCCCAGCACCAGGTTCAGGACAAAGAAAGAGCCGATGATGATGAGAGGGATGAAGTAGAGCCAGTTCCAGTTAGGGCCCAAGGCATCGTCAGTCTGAAACATCAAAATCAATTCTAAATTCAGTAAAATCAAGTCATGCTGGAGCAGACTCATGCTGCCACCGGGAAACAAGATAGAAATACACAAGTGTAGGTGTTTGGGTGGCTGCTGAAGGTCCCAGTCCAGGAGTCCGGGGGGGCACTAAACAGAGACATCATGTGTATTGATCTGCTCTGAGCTCACAGAAAGAGTGTGGAGGAGAGTGGAGGTATTCTGCACCAGAGGAGTTACTGTATGAAGCCAGTATAGAAACAATGTAACACATCTCTACATCACTTTGCAGCATCTGGACCTGAGAATATTTGTGTATTCAGTGACTTGACTACAGTAAACAACATCGCACTCCGTTTGTGTAGTGGCTGTCCCTTCGCAGCAGCACGTCGTCCCTCCTTATCCTCCCTCCCTCACCAATGAAGCTCCTTCAGCATCACTGTAGACAACATAATACAATCACTCCGGTAAATCGTCTGCCTTCATCCATCTCAATAAAAACTGAAAGAGTCGGCAGCTGACCGCAAATTACACCCTGCCACAGCAGTTTGTGTGTGCGAGCGCATGGTCACAATTGTTGCTTCACTGAGATGATCTGAGGTAAAAGAGTAAACAAGCTAGAGCAAAAAAAAAGTAATGCTCTGCATCGTAGCAGGAGATTACTCCTTACATGACTCTATCTTTAATTCTGTGAATGTTCTTTTGTTTCCACATATTTTGATGACTGACAATTGTGATTTTTAGCCCAATAAGTGCAATTACAATCTTAAAAGTAATACTTAAATGAAGCACACAATGATGACCAACATGCTTGTCTGTTTTTTACTTCTGGCTTCTTTCTACTGGCTCAGACAAGGGAAATCATTTGGCTATGGCTTAGTGAAATTCCACCACTCTGACTTGCTAAAATAAAAGTGTAAAACTAAACTTTCAACTTTTTTCACTTTATCCTTAGGAATTTTGGATAAATAAGTTTTTGGCCCTGAGGGAAAATTGCACCTGCTTTTTTATCCTATTAAATGTTCTTTTAAATTTCAGAGAGCACCTTGGGACTGGAATAGTGCATTTGGAAACTGATCAAAAATTGACCCTGAAACCCTTGGAAATGTCTGGCTGCAAAAGCTTTTGGAAATATTTCCATCATATCTAAAGCAATAAAAGCACCATTTTCTCAATATTTTCCTGCTATTCGTTTCTTTAGCTAAAAAATGAATTGCAGTAAAATGCACGCGAGTTTACAAAATGATCCATCCATCCATCCATCCATCCATCCATTATCTATACCGTTTATCCGTCAGGGTCGCAGGGGAGATGGAGCCAATCCCAGCTGACTTCGGGCGAGAGGCGGGGTCACCCTAGACTGGTTGCCAGCCAATCACAGGGCCAACACATAGAGACAGACAACCATTCACACTCACACTCACACCTACGGGCAATTTCAGAGTCTTTGGATTGTGGGAGGAAGCTGGAGTACCCACACAAATCCACACAAGCACAGGGAGAACATGCAAACTCCACACAGAAAGACCCCAGGTTCAAACCTGGATTCGAACCTGAAACCTTCTTGCTGTGAGGCCAAAATGATCCAGTCTCAAAAATAATGTAAACTAAATAAAGGTAGTTTTTCTAGAGGCAGCACTGTACTCAGCATCTGGTTTTTGAAATTAAGGCATTGATCCATGCATACTGCAGCTCTGCAGATTTCAAAAGTGTACAGGCCCACATGAACATAAAGCTATTTTTTCCACAGTATGCTACATTGAGGATTTTGTACCAGCTTCCTGTCTGAACATGTAATTCAGCTGCAACTGACTGTGAACATGACTGGACGTGATTTGTCAGCTGGTCATGCAGGCAACAGATATATCAGATTAGCAAATGGTGCCACTGCCTGCAACTGCTTGCCTTTCTGTCTACATGCTGTCTGTGAGTGTGTGTGTGTGTGTGTGTGTGTGTGTGTGTGTGTGTGTCTGTCTGTCTGCCTGTGTCTCTCACTGTGACACAGAATCTCATGAAACTGGTGCAGCATCTAATCTCTGTCTGGCAGTTACTCTGTGGGCAAAAACAACATTGTTTCTAGTTTCAGCACTCATTATTTTACCCCACATCTGTGACATGCCAAATAGTACAGCATTTTCCTGTTTTCTTTTGCATAGCTTTTGGATTTTAACCTTTTGGGATTTTATAGGTGTGGCTGGTGTACCAAGACAGGTCTCTTTAGTCCACCAGCTTTTGCTTTTCTTTGAGACCTCGAGCACATAAACCTTTAGTTTCCTTGACTAATGTCCCTCCTGTCAGTCCCATAGAGCAACAACATTTATGACCACCCCAGATCTTATCAGTTGAGTCAGTTGAGAATACCCTCCGAATACAGAAATAAGTACACATTAGCTCTGTGTATTGGATTATGGGTAAACAAAAGCAAACAGTTGTCAATCTCCTGTAATTACTTCTAAGAGATTCTGAAACATGCCATATTTCACAACTAGTTGGTGGGGAGTCTAATCGCCATTCAGGTCTTGTATCAAGGTGCAGCAGGTTATACATTTGTCAGGGTAGCTGGAATAAAAATGCAGCTGCAGAGCTCAGAGAAAAACAGAACAACATAGCACTCTGCAGTTTCTACACCGAAATCACAACCCAGTAACCCTCCTTTCCATCCAGAGTCAGTCTGAGGAAGCAGGATGCAGGGGTTGCAGACCTCCACTCAGCAACCATCAGTGTGCTGGAGTCGAAGCCGCTTCTGTTAATGGAATCTAAACTGTGACAAAACACTGTTTGCACCTCAATAATTTGGAGCAATCCAGAAAAATATTATGAGTAGCACATGTGAGTGTGCGTGTGTGTGTACGTGTGTGTGTGTGTGTGTGTGTGTGTATGTGTGTGTGTGTGTGTGTGTGTGTGTGTGTATGTGTGTGTGTATGTGCGTGTGTGTGCGTGTACGTGTGTGTGTGTGTGTGCGTGTGTGTGCGTGTATGTGTGTGTGTATGTGTGTGTGTGTGTGTGCGTGCATGCCTGCATGCGTGCGTGCGTGTGTGCTGTCTCACATTGTAGAGCACAGTGGTCCATCCCTCCATGGTGATGCACTGGAAGACAGTGAGAACAGCAAACAGGATGTTGTCAAACTGAGTGATGCCGTCGTTTGGGCCGATCCAAGTATTGACGCAGGTGTATTTTGCTGGACACTGACGCACGCCACATGGGAACTCCAACTCAGAGGAGTCCACTGTCTCATTTTCTGAATGGAAAGGTGCATAGAAAGAGAGAAAAAAGGCAGAATATGTTTTATTGCATTTTACATAGCACCTTTCTTTCTTCCTTACCAGGCAGACACTTCATAATGTGGCCCCTCATTCACACACACACTGATGGCGGTAGAGCGACCATGCAAGGCAGCTCATCGTGCGCACCTCCAGGTTCAGACACATGGCTGCACATAGACAGGAGGAGCCCGGGATTGAACCACCAACCCTGGGATTAACGAACGACCCACTCCTTTGCTCTCCTGAACCACAGCTGCCTGACCCTGATGTGTGGTCTGTCACACAGAATCTAACAGTATAAATCTTTTGTTCTCATGTCTGCCTGCCTTAAGCTCACATAAAGTAAAATTTAAACCAGTTTATGTAATATAACACTCAGTGAGCAATGACGCCCCATTATATGGTGCCTGTCTGAACAGTAACGTGATCACTCAGTGACAGAAAATGCTTCTGTCTGTGTTATCCAGCTGTCCATCCAGCTTCAGTGTGACGGGAACAGCTCAGAGGTCAATGACAGCTGTGAATGTACAATGAGCCATTGTAGCGTACCTCATTGTTGGTTTTAATTATTCCAACACTGCCAGTTTGGTTTGATCAAGTCTCCAGGTGCAGCCGGGCATGCCATTGTTTGTACGTGTATATGAATTTGTGAATATGAAAACGGAGCTACCGCCTAAAGAGCTACATAGAGTATGCCGCACACAGCCACACACTTACATTAATCACACACACAACAACAGCAATAAAACACTTTTATGCTCTGTGATACAGTTAGCTGTCAGAATTAGTTAGTCTTTTATCTATTCATATTTATGAATTATTCACAACCATTTCAGGCCGTTTGTACAGATTGCTCTCTTTTGTTTCATTCATGCCATCAGTGTGTGGAAGAGGTGCTGAGAGGTGCTTTTGCAATGCAGTTCAAATTAGATCTTGGGTTATGGCGAATAAAATATCTGAACAACAGGGATTACGGGATGTCACTATTGGCTACCAACACAAATGGGCTGGTGTGAATCATTGTGTGTGTATATGTGCATGTATGTGAGAGTGTGTATCTGAACAAGAAGACCTAATACACATAGGGTAACTAATGGACTGAGCAGGACTAAACTCCTAACACACACATCTATATTTACATCTCTTTGACTTCCTGTACAATTTCCTAATCATCTACAAATACTGAAGACTCAAAAAGTCCGCTCTGTGTCAAGTCTTTACTGGTAGCATGAACTATTGTTGTCTGACTGATTTGTGTGTACATATAGATGTACATATACTGTGTAAGGATACATCTGCATGTGTAAGCGTCGCTGTGCACATACTGCTGTCATGTGCACTATAGAGGCATATGCATCAATTGTTTCTGTACCGAGTATCCCAGGCTGTGGTTCGCAGGTTTGGTGCAGCTTGCCGCTGTAAAACTCCAAGCCAATGATGGCAAACATGAGGATTGCAAAGAAGAGCAGTAGGCCGATCTGCAGCAGAGGGACCATGGCCTTCATTATAGACTTCAGGACTATCTGCAGACCTGAAGGAGAGCACATAATGATCGGCAGAGTTAAAGTGAAAACACACTTCCCACGGTTCAAATTTGTGAAGCTTGCATTCCATGAAATGTGATGTTTTATCCTCACTTTACAATGACAGTAAAAAATTGATCATTTGATCACTAGAAAATTAAATTATTTACTTGGTGTCTTTAGATTTCTGATTTTTTCTGACTCAAACACAAAAAGAAATCTGAAGATGTCTCTGAGAAATCGTGAAGAAGATCTTTCACTTTTTCCTGACATTTTAAACATGATTAACTGTTTAATTGCAAAAAAAAATAGGCAGATGAACTGATATTGAAGATAATCATTAGCTGCAGGTTAGACCAATACCTCTTGCTGATATTGGCTTTGAATCTAATATATGACATCACTGATTAATCAATTAATACAACTTTTTTTATTCCCAGGTGTATCTTGCTATGCAGACACTGCAAAAATTCATTATGATGGCAATATTTCAAAACTTGGCCAAGTATCAAAAACGCTCTTCACGGCTAGGTACCACTGGGGGAGAGACAGAATATGTAATGTATTTGTAATTTGTTTGACTTGACTTATTAGCTCTTTTTAGCATAAATGACAGGGAAAACTACTATTGCAATAAAATGATATTAATGTAATCATATGTGCTACTCACTGGGGATGCCTGAGACCAGTTTGAGAGGTCGGAGCACTCGCACTGCTCGTAGAGTCCTCAGGTCCACTGCAATGTTCATATGTGCACCTGCTGCAGCCAGGATCCTATAGAGGTAAATAAACATGTGCAAATACAAACCCACACAAACAGAAGGTAGAGACACAGACCAGAACTGTCACTGACTTGCAGATACACATGAATGCGACGATTTTATGCTTTATAAGCTGTGTCAAAAAGGGGGCTTACACACACGTAAACACACTAACACCATTACGTACAGTGTTGAAGGATGGCTGCAGTGCTTAGATATGGAGTGTGCGGACATTAGGGTCTATGGCAGGCAGACAAAAAAGAGAAAACAACAGGGATGTTTTGGGGGGCTTTTGGCTGTTTCTCTGTGTGTAGGAGGACGGCTGTGACAACTGCTATTTAGGAGGAGAACAAAGAAAGCAGCTCCATCAGGGGAAGGCAGGACACCCTTAGGCTGCAGAGACATGAAGCCCTCGGACAAAAAACATGCGTGGACACACGCTGCACAACCACATCAACCTCTTATCTGCTACACAAAGCCAGAGTCCTTCACAAGTTCAATTTTTACTGTCTTGTTTTGTCTCCTCTGTTCCCGCCGCCGCTAAATACACATCTGTGGCCCGCAGCCCTCAGACAGATGAGAGAAAGGAGAGCAGTGTCAGGTGATCTCTCCCTCCTGCTTCCTCATTAGTCTGCCCTCCTGCTTCCCTTTTCTCCCTCCTGTCTGCACCCTCATATCTTGCGCTTCATCCCTAAACCTCTATCCTCTCATCTCCTTGTTCCTCAGCCTGTTATTGAACCTCCTTCCCAATTATACTTGCACCTTCTTTGTTTTTCCATTTTCTACTGACCTGAACACACATTTATTCCCCTTTCACCTGGATACCTACTGGGTGAAATGGAGATGCGAGGTAAGAAACAAAAGAAAAAGAGCAAAAAAGGAGAGTTGAGGAAGAGTTTTTGACAAGGACAGGATGGAGCAGTTTTATATTTCAAGACTCTGAAGTCAGAGGCTCTTAAGATTTATGAAGTTATGCTGTACTCTGTCCAGTTGAAACCAGTGATTCCTAAATAATTATTCTGATTAAATTCACTTTGATCATGAGAGATGAAGATGAAAGATGAAGGAAATAACAGACAAAAGATTAATTTCTAAGGTAATTGATAGCTGGATTATGCAAACCAATTTGCAGTTCTGTACACAAATGATTTATGTGCAGTACAGTGTTAAAGAACCATCTTTATGCAGAGTAATTTGCTCTAAGATTATGTCACAACTGATCATGACACAGCTAGAGAAAAAGCAATACAGATCACAACCCTGTGATACCGTGGTGAGGATTAGTCCTATCTATAGTGTTAGGAGACACAGGGTGTCATCTGGTTTAATTAAGAGGGAAAAGAAAGTGAGAGAGAAAAAGATAGGAAGAGAGAGACTGAGGGGAGAGAAGGAGAGAGAGATTAAAATAGCTCAGCGTCATCCACACAAATATAGAAACAGAATTATCCTCATGAGTTTCACACCTCTAACTATTCCCCTTTGAAATTTCTCCCCCTTTTGTCACTCCAGTCCCAACACTTTTGTTTCTTCCCTCCTTCCCTCCTTTTACTCCAATCACCTCTATTGCGTCCTGTCACCCTTGTCATTTCATCCCCCACTTCCCCCATCTCTCAGTCTTTCCTCAGACCATTAGTCAGTCCTGGCTGCTCTTTAGTTGTTATGGAGACCAGGGGATAGAGGGTCTAAAAATGGCATCCTCATTTAGCCCAACGTTATTCAGAGGATGTCCTGAGCCCCGTTTTCAAATAATGACCGCTTGTAATGTCTTTGAGGAACGGGATGCTCTCAAAGTCCAACCCAAGTCACAAAATTCCTTTTTGCAGACAGAAATCATGTAAGCTGTCAGCTGTCTTCGTGTTACGAACACATATGAATATGAAGACAATAATGTTCATGATGTTCCAGTTAGACAAAATGTTTACGTGTTGTGTAAATCATCATTAATGTTCCCAAAATGACAATGAAGCTATAAAGAGCTGTCCATGGTGCTAAAGAAGATTCATAATACAGTAAACTGGAGTGATATATATATTTAAGACATAAAATGCAACGCTTCAGTGAAACAAATAACCACAATAGCATTTTACACTAAATCATACTGTTACATTACAGTACATCAATTTTCATTTACAGAGGGACCTGCTGGCTTGCTGATATTTATCTGTCCCCTCTCATCATGTGTACCTGCTCTGGTCCAAACAACAGTGTGAGGAGCTCTCTTTCAGTTAGTACTTAGATTTGAGTCTAGATTTGGGTGCTACCTCCTGACTCATTCTTTTATCGTCCTCTTAGTTATACAACCCTCTTATACTCCTGTGGTCAGGAACTGGCTATTTCCATCAAAGAAGAGAAATAAGTAGTTTACATACACACTCCAGATAAAAGTGAGAAACATGTAAAGTTAAATGCAGAAAACACCAATTTATGTGCACCAACAAGAGGATGGAGTAGGAAAGAATACATTTATATAAAGATATTGTCAGAAAATCTAGTAACCTACATTTCACATTCATCATCATGACAGCTATGCTGCACACTACTGCCGTCTGGACACTGGCACCATCCGAATGACAGAGATGAGAAAGGTGAAGGTTGGCCACAGAAACTGGCACACAAAATCAGGCAAGAGAAACACAACACATGGCTGATTTGGCGCAAACAAAAAGTTTGGCAGACAGTTTATTTCCTCCCTGTAGTTTCCCTACTCCCTAATGTAGGCTTTTCATTTATCTGTCTTGTTTGCGCTGACTTAGGTCTATTTCATGCTTTTAATATATATGTTAAACACCATTTTATTCATAGAGAACAAAAGCAGTCATGATGACAGCACAGGCTAAGAGACTAAATTAAATGAAACCAAAACGATGAAGACTATCCCTTCTGCCAGTGTTTGGGTTTTTTTAAAAAGTTATTACCTTTCTTTCAGTGCCAGAGGCACCAAAATTAATCTACGATCAGTTTAAAAAGTTCAAATGGATTTCAGAAACAACCCTGAAGATAACATTAAGATGGATTTTGTAGCTGATTATGATGCGTACATCTCCTCTTAATTTCTCTATGTTTATTCTCTGTACAAACTAAACTAGATAGTCAACAAAACCCAGGCGTTCACTTCCTTAACTCATCCCAGAGATGACACACATCTGACAGCTGGTGTATCCACAAGTTAATAAAGTTACTTTTAGTCACCGGGAGCGGTCACACAGAAAAACATCTTTGTTCACCCTGCACATATCTCCAGGCGTGTTTAGAGTTACGCAGTGTAGTGAAGTGAGCTGATGCCCCGGTCAGAGTTGTCAGCCATGATAAGTGAGTAACAGTGACATACCCTGCAGAAGTGACAGCTCCCTGTTGCGTGACAAATCTGTGGTGACAACCGTCATGCCGTGATACCGATAACGTTATGACTTATGCTCCATGTCACTGTCAAGCTGCTAACTAATATGATATGAGCGCACCTGACTACTGTAATGATAATAATTGCACAGCATGTGTTATTTACACCAATGCTTCTCAGCTCAGGACAATGTTTATCACATTATGCTGTCTGATAAAAAAAAGCACACTTCTGCAAGAGAAATGTCTATTCTTTTATTTCTTATTGTTCTCTAATCATTTAACAAAATAAGCCTCTAAATAATGATAACTCTTTCCTTCAGTGGACATCATCCATCATTATTAGTTCACTGCAACTTCTAATCATCCAAGGTGACTGAAAACATCTGTGGGGGCATTAGGGCTGAAACGATGATTGATTAATTTGCACTATTTTGAAAATTGATTATAAATCAAAATATAAATCAAAAACAAGATTTATTTTTCAACAAGAGATGCCAAACAAATATTTAGTTCCAGCTCCTTCTATATGAGGATTTGCTACTTTCCTCTGTTTTATATCATCGTAAATTGAATATCTTTGGGTTTGTTAAAAACAAGAAAACATTTGGAGACATCACCTTGAGCTCTGGGCAGAGAGGGAGACCAAACAAATGTATCAATGGATTGATAATGAAAACAATCATTAATTGCAGTCATAGTGGTTGTGGAGGACCTTTAAGTGTCCCAATAAGTCACCATGCACACATTCACGGCCCTACAACTGGTCACTATCAGTGTTATTAGTCACACCTGTGCTTTTCCTGCAATGACGTCTCACAATGTCTAAAGTGAAAATCCATTCTGTTCTGGTGATTTCTATGTCTTAAGGTCAGTTGGAGGACCTGTAAGGACCTTGGTGATACCAAATAGGGATGATACAGATACGGTTCCTGGAAGGTTAACTTCTGGGAGGTTTTCCCACCCAAAAAAAAAATACCATACAGTATATAGTAAATAATGTTTCAGTGTGCACAATTCAGCGGCATGACTTGCAGAGGATTGCATCAGGAGGAGAGAATCCAGCAGCAGTAAACACTATAGAGAAACACACACCACAATATGGTAAAGCTGAGCTGGATGAAACTAGAAAAATCTGCATCTTGTTGAGCGTGGAAAAGTCTTTATGGCAGTGTACGAAGGAACATGAGGATGTTGTTTAGATTTTTAGGTTCATGTTGATGTAATATTATGAAAGAATGCATTTATGAAAGCACACATATTCAAAAAAACAACAACATTTGAGCCATATTTGTAGCTCAAATAACTTTCTCACTAATGTAAAGTGGCAGCAGATTATATAGCATCAGTAGATTAATGTATATCCATCCATACAATATTTTGACAGAATTGCACATTAAATACTCAAACTGTAAATTTGGAGATTTTCACCTGAGAAATATTCTGAGTAGGTTAGGTGTGACAAAGTTTCAGTTTTGATAAAGTTTGTTTAGGCACAAGAGACAAACAACTGATCTTGCCACACAGGGAGTGGTCAACATCTCCTGCGAAGTTCTGCACCTACACTTCTGTATGCTGCAATCTGACCTGCAGCAGGCAGGGAACAGCCAGTTTTTTTTTTAAATCACACATCCCCACTATATGAAGATCTGAGATGAATTAATATAACTGCTCTGGTGGCCCACAGTCCAGTGGGTGGTGTGTGTGCACAGCGTATTGTCTTGACAGTATAAGGAATTGTGTGGAGCAACTCCTACAGTGCTGCTCTGGTTGGTTTAGTTAATATAAGCCTCTCTGCCTCCCACAGTGTACTCTGTCATTTTTTACCTCCCCCCTCATCCTTTTTACTCTCTCTCTTTCTCTCTGAAATACACACACTGAACCCTCTACATTCACACGCAAGATATTCAAGTTGTTATGCAAGATGAAATGTTACTGCTCCTGATATCAGCAGCCTGAGATACTGGCCTGGCTCTATTGGCATCAGTTGAGTATCAGCCTACATATTGGTTTATGTGTGAGTTAGCTAAATGTTTGCTCTTTGGCCAGAATGAATAATTGATTTGGGTAAATGATTTATTAGCCATCTGTTGGAAAAGCAGGAGAGAGTGGGAGTTAAAGACAGAGCGTGAGTGAGTGAGGACCATTAATTTAGAACAAGGCAGAGAGGAGTTATTGGCACCAAATCTTTTTGGGTCACAACAGGTTACATACATTATTCAGAACCAACGACGAAGTCAGATACTTACAATATAAAACACATTAGAACACAAGTGGAAATATGAAATCTTGCAAGTTGCAAGCAAGTTAAACATAAAATAAATAATCAAAATTCTGCTTTTTTTTGGTCTTGAGAGGATGATTTTGAATCCCAGCAGGCAAAGGTGAACTAAGTATCCAGATACTTTAAAAAAGTCAAAAGAAGCACTAACACGAAGTAGGAATGATGTGTTACTTCTGTACTTGTACTATCAACAAAATGTATTTTAGCATCAAAAATAAAAGTAGTTATTATGCAGCAGAGTCGCTCGTGTCAGTGTTAAATATTGTTGATTATATTCTTGGATTATTGTCACTGGTCATTGTCACAACATGTCAGCAACACTTTGATCACTCTTCTTTACTGATGAGTATATAAATCTACATGTTAATCTACATCAGTGTATCAAAATACTAAAGCAGCTTGTGGCCTATGTGAAGTCTCTCTGCAGAGCAACTAGGAACAGTGGCTGTCAGATACATACAGTACTTCTTTCACAGTTTGTGTGTGTATGTATGTATGTATGTATGTATGTGTGTGTGTGTGTGTGTGTGTGTGTGTGTGTGTGTGTGTGTGTGTATTATCATTGTGCAAAGGTGAAAGGTTAACAAAGATGAATGCGGTGTGGTTAGGAACTCTGTTTTGTCTATTGAAGACAATGAAAGCCAAATGCAACATGCTGCTTGTTGGCAATGATGCAAATCTGACAGCAGCACCGCTCAGACGCCGACTCTGTAGAGACACTGACAAAACATGGTGTCCTTATAAAACCCTTTGCTTTATTCAACGTCTGTCACTTATTATCAACAATTGTTTTGAAAAAAGGGTAACAGCACCTGATGCAAATGATGGATGTACTTATATTGCTTTAAAAATCAGATTGAAGGATGATCACTGATTACATACGTAAATTTGCTGATACCAATCTATGGTTGATTGACGGGAAGATCCTTTGATGATGTAATTTCTACCCCAGTCAGACTCCTACGGAGCTCAAAGGGGATTTTCTATAGGTCAGGGTCTCTACAGGTAGACATACTGTAGCTGCATAATTCACTGTCAGCTATAGTTTCAGGCTTCAGGCTTGATTCAATCTGTGTGTGTGTGTGTGTGTGTGTTGGAGTGTAAGAGTAGGTCTGGGCTGAGTCAGATGTGTTATTTCACTACGTTGTGCAGTGATCTTGCTGTAGATTACTTTTTCCCTTTAATTTTACTTCATTTTCTGCCAATGATTATTTTGCACACTGGACCAGTGCACTGAACAGTGGAGATATTTCAAACTACCTGCAGTCTCGCTTTGGTACACTGTAACACCCCTCCCGTCTGGACACTCATCTGTTCAATCTATCTGCTTGTCAGGGGCACACGCTCCAATAATTCTCAACATCCTTGGCCTGTAAGCAGGTAAAGAGAGGAGACAAGGGTGGTAGCTGCTATCGTAAAAGTCCAAAAGCAATTTCTCTAAATTAGCTCAGCCTGAGACTCCCATGTGGACTCCAAACAAATAGCTCAGCATTTGTAAGAGAGCACACACTTTTCTCCTGCCAGCAACACTGAGGGTTGATTCTAACGCCTCTTTGAAGACATCTGATGTTGGTTAAAACAGAAACTGACTGACACTGCATCCCCCAGCGTGTTTAATTCAGCACCAGTATTAAGTCATTATTTAAAATGAAAAGGGTGCAAGGTTCATCCCATACATCACACATTTTTCCACCTTTTTTGGCAAGATTCAGCAATTAGGTTTTTTTTTTTAAACTGTTCATTTAGGCAAGGAAGACCACTGATTTTGTGTTTAGAATTACAAACGATTCCTCTGACTGACATTTAATTTGACAATAAAAACAAGAATTAATAAAATACATATGAATTAATTACTCCATCAGCGTTTGGCCAAAAAAAAAAAAAAACTGATTTGCATTGCATAGTTTGAACTTGTTTTACCAGCCAGGGTCCAAAATGTCACATAAATGGTAAATACGGAGGCAGGTTTTATTTCATATTTGGGGTGCAACATTTTAAAGTCATAATTGGAATAAAATAGATTTTTTAGAACTATTTGTTAAACAACAATTTGCTGTTTTAAAGTAGGTCATGTGCCAGACTACACCTTCCTGGAGGCTCCTCTTATTTCTTGGCAATTACTGCTGAATTTCCCCAAATTGTTGACCTGCTGCTAAAGGAAAACTCAAACTCTTGTCAGGGGACAAAATATTTGTTTGAGCAGCCAGACTTTGCCCACAGACCGCTATCTGCATACTACTGTTTCATGTAGTAACAACAAAATCACACTGACACACATCACATAATACAAGTTATCCAGCATGTACTGTGCGTCAGCCTGTCTCCCTGTGAGGTGAACAAGGTCTTTATAACGGTGTGCCGGCTGCCCGGTGCAGACACCTGCTGCACCTCCCTTTCCGTCTGTCTCTGAAACATGTTATTTAATTGTGACCTCCGTCCGATAAGATTCAACAGTAATTTTAGTTGTGGGAATACTGTGCTCCCCATATATTTTGTGAAGCAAGTCTTTCACCAGAATCTGTTAAGGAGCAAAAGTCAGACTGAAAAGTACATGTTTAAATCAAATTCTCAAAAAAAGTTACGTCTGCCTCAAAGCTCGTGTCTGAGATATGTTCTTGTGAATTTCAGCTCAAGCCTCTTTCAGTTTTGGTAACTTTCACTAATAACTCGACTGAATTTAATTTGATGTGAGTTCAAGCTAGTATCAGGACTGCTTTCATCTCAGTGTAGCACCTCATCCTCTCTGATCAGATACCAGACTAGACTGCATAAAGGCCCTCGACACAGTCTTTGTTTTCACAGCCCACTCAGCTTCTTCATAATGGCTAGAAAGATAGAGAGAGAGAGAGTGTGTGTGTGTGAGAGAGAGAGAGAGAGAGAGAGAGAGAGAGAGAGAGAGAGGTGGGGGAGCATACAAGGGCAGAGAGTGAGCTTGTTAGACTGTCAATTTCCTCGACACCATCATCATTATTCACTGGCTTAATTCAGGATCATAGCTAAAACACCACTTTTACACAGAGGATGTCATTTGAATGTCACACACGCGCTCTCACGCACTCTTCATCTTCTCTCGAACAAAGCCTTGCTGAAAAAGTGAAAGAAAAGTGTTGCCAGCCTGTTCCTTTCTCTGTGACACACGTACAAAAAAAAGAAAAAAGGTGTATGAGCACATTCCCCAATCAGACTATGAGATAAGACAAATCTGTCATGATCTTGTCTAATTGTAGAGACATTGACCAGAGAAGCAGCGGGACTGGAGCCAGCGACAGCCTGACCTGGGGCGGGGTCCTCAGTCACCACGGTAACAGCTCAGGGGGACATTTCCACCCCTGCTGTGTCTGAACTCATCAATCGATCAGACAACAGATGGGAAATAAGATTGGAGAGGACAGGTCTGTCTGTGTGTGATTGGTATCTCTGTTTATGTGCATGTGTGTGTGTGTGTGTGTGTGTGTGTGTGTGTGTGTGTGTGTGTGTGTGACAGTTTGAAATAGCCAGTTCTAACAGGTGTATGAATGCCAAACAGACAGAAGGTGTTGTTGGCTAAAAGACATGCAGTAGTGGCACATTTGGTTCATACACATGAATGCACAGACAAACACACATGAACACAGACACACACATCGGACCGACTATGGTTTCAGCTTTCAAGGAGTCAGGTACAGTGACATGCTCACGCACTGATAACTTCTATGAGATAGCACCATCAGGCAAACAGTGCCGCTCGTCTTTAGCAATAATGGCAGAGATTTGCTGAGGGAAAGAAAAGGAATTAAAAGGAAATGAAATGAAAAATGGAAAATGAAAAGGCAAACTAAAGGACAGTACATTAGGCTATGAAACTTAGAATATTCTTGCATTTGTTTCACTGGCTGATGTTAAGGTTGGTACGACGGATGTGAAGCTCTCATTTTATCATAATTACAATCAAAATAATATCTGGTTTTCATAAACCAAAATTACACATTATCAACTTAAAAAAATAAAACAGTTAATTGATTCCTAATTGATTCCTACAGACTGAAAGAGGACTTATCGCTGGTTGAACTGCAGTAATAAAAGTAAGATTTTCATCATCTACTGAAAAGCAGCAGATCAACCGTTGACAACTAAGCTGATCTTTGCAAAAAGTGGGCAATCTGATTACCTTTTTAAAATTAGGCGTTTTAGTGTCCTTGTAATCACAATCTCTCTGGTTCGAGTCCAGCTGCAAATCATCTCCTCCCTCTCTCTATCTCTATTCTCTCATTTCCTGTCTTCACAATACTAAACACTATCTAATAAAATCCTAAAAGCATTATTAGGAATATGGATGTAATATTTTCTCATGGGCTGCCTGTTTAACAACAGTTAGATTTCCATTTTTCTGCAATAAATGAGAAGACGACTAACTCTTGGGACCTTGTTACATTTCTTAATGTAACAAATACAGTTTGATACACATTAAGACTCAGTATCAACTTTTACTTTTCTGATGTCATGACAAACAAATCTCTAACAATTCTCTGAATCCTGGGGGTATCACATCTTTACGTATCTGTGAAATCAAAGCCTTATTTTGTTTATTCCTCTCAGCATCCACTTCTCTCTTGTCTGTTTTTCTCACCTTTTCCCCTTTACAATGAAGGGGACCTTAAAGACCCTCTTTTCCCTCTCCTCTCCGCTGTTCTTGTCGCTTAACCTGATCATTTTCCTTTTTGATCTGGAATGAGGAGTAGAATGAGCTTCAATCTCCAAACAAAAAAGGAAAAAAGCCAAACCATCTTTACAACAGATTGTGTTTCTAAAACTATCCTGCAGATAACAGAAATTGACAAAATGTTTAGCAGTCTCCTCACCTTTACTCTCATTAACTGTTTCCAAGTTAACTCCATCTCTCCTCTCCCTTCCCCCACCAAGTGTCTGGCACATAGTGGTAACACACTCCCTGGTGGGCGTCACCCTCTGCCAACTGTTGCCAGTCTAATGGAGGGCTTGCCAGCGAAAGAGACGGCCAAGGTGCCAATTAGTACGTACGATTACGCACAGAGGCATCTTTCTCATTTGCCCTAGCTGTACTTCTTCTCTCTTCACTCTTCTCTAGTCATTACTTCGCTTCTCTCCCATCATGTTGTCCTGGTTATCACCTCCTCTGTTCTCTTTCCTTCACGACCTTAGCAGGAGTAACAGGCCGAGGGGGGGAGGTTTGTGATGGCCCCAGAAAGCCCACAACCCCTTGAATTTCTGTTACAACAGTTCTCAGCTACACGATAACAGCCTTTAAGGAAACAGCAAGTGCCATCTGGTTTTTCATACCTCCCTCCCACTTACTCTCTCTGTGTAATACAGGCCATCTTGAAACACCAAGGAAGCTTGCTGAGGTAATCATGGCCTCCAGCGTTGACACTGTTAGCAAATGGTCCCATAATTACACATGTTCACACGTAATGTTGAGTGAGTCAGGGGTATCCACTGCGGAGAGGCTCACATGCTTTGTAGTCTGAGCTTACAGTCGTGTGTTGTGCCTCCATAAGCAAAATGTTCTACAATACAGTTAAATTAGGGTTCCCTCCTGTTTAACTCGAACCGGAAATACCTTCAGGCAAAGTCAACTCAGTACAGTCAGTTGATTCAACACCTCTCTGATACAATGCCAGCAACACTGAATATCATCAGCTTCACAGATGCTAGGATTTATTGCAGGGCAATTGTGTTGAAGTGCATTAGATTAGTGATTTCAAGCATTTCTGTTTTTTTGACTACTTGTTGTGTACAAAGCCTGAAGGGACAAGTTGCACCTGTGTATGTCGCAGGAGTCCCTCAGTGCCTGCAACCCCAAACAGATTATTTTAAGTTTTATCATATGAATTTAACATTTTCATGACCTTAAACATACTTAATCTCTTTTTCATAGTCCATAAAGAACTCAAAACAGATTCTGTCATTTTATAATACATCTAGTATTTTAATTTACTGGCTACAAGGGCTACAGGCTCTAAACTAGACATGCACATACTGATCAAACTCTTACTGGTACCTGAAGTTGCTTGAAGTCTTCTTTGATCCATATTTTTCATACAGGTTTGTACTTTATGTGCGTCATATTGTCATTCGGTTTACATATTGTGATTTCACTACTTCTTCCTTGTGTGTTTATACGTTTATTGAATATCTGTCAATGGTGGAAGAGGATCCTCCCTCTATTATTCATCCTAAGGTTTCCTGTCAACTCTCTTCTCTCATCTGTAATTCAAAAATGTCCCAAATATAGATACATTTGACTTAACTTGACTATGTCTCCGATAGGATTTAGTTTAATCATACAACCTCTTTGCAGTGACATGGATGAAAAAGGTTTACGAATGTATTTTTGCAGCACTTCGACATATGGTTATGTGCTTAATAAAGTAAAATATAAAGGGACTATATATGAATATAGAAGATTCGTAACAGAATAACAGAATTGCTGTGTATGATGTTCAGTGATGTTCAGTCACATTAGTGTGTGTGAGTGACTGTCTGTTGCGTATTTGTAACACAGTTTGTGACCCTTCCTGTCTGCAGAGGCCTCCTAATTACTTACTGATAGACAGCACTGGTGACTCATCTAATATTATCAGCAGTTCTCATAATCTTCATTCACTCTCTAATAAGGTTGCAAACCTCAAGTGATGGCCTATAGGTGAGTGAATGTGTCCGTGTGTGTGTGTGTTGGGTGGTCTGTGTGAGTGTGTGTTTCAGAGAACAAGAGAGGGAGACAGAGCGAGAACATTTTCATTAATTTATCTTTGCTGCGGCCAGAATGATAATTCAGAGAGGGATCTATCTGCAGCTCACTTCATCATGCTGAATATTAATAAAATGAGACCTGGAAGGCGATTTCATCGAGATCGAGCTCGTCTCCTCTCTAAATTACAATCGGTAGCATAAATTCAACCCATAGCAGATAGAGACAGAATGAATGCCTGTGTTGTTTTATGTTCTTTCGACTTATAGAAAGATGCCTTCATTATACTGAAAAATGGAGAACAGACAGAAAAATTTGAATTTGATGTTTACAACATGCATACCTGTCATTTTCAAACTGTTCTGGAAAACATGCAGATGTGTCTGGATTGCATTATTTTGGGTGATTTGGGTGACTTCATCACACACTGACCTCTATAGCAGGACACGCCAACACATCAATCAAGTGCATCCTGTTGTACACGCAGAGCTCACAGAGAAGGAAAGTCTGATTACAGCATCTGTCACCCTTGGGAGAGGCATTGACAGGTCTTGGTCTCTTTTCCTGTGTCTCCGTTCAGGCAGGTGAGATTAGAAACAATCCATTAGTGTGTGTCTGTCTCACTGTGTTTTAATTAAGCTTCTAATTTTGGTCGTATGGCACCATGCCCCAGGGTCACACATCAACTGACCAACAAGCTGGAGAGACGCAATGCTCTCTGACTATACCTTTCCCCACCATCTTCCACAGCACTTCTCTTTATACCCCTCTTGTGCTCTTCTCTCCTCCAACCTTGCATCCTTCCTCTCTCCAACAGCGAGTAAAGTATCGTTATGAAGCCCAAGCTCGGCTCATCAATAATTGAACAGCCAGAATCATGTAGAATTCTCTAAGAACCCTGTCTGCCACCCGTTGTACTTCTGCGCTGTGAACTGATTAATAATTCAGTCATGTGTGTGTGACTGCATGTGCGTGTGTGAAAGACACAGAGAGAGAGGTGTTGAGGTTAATCTGCTGCCTCATCACGCTCCTCCTTTGAAACCATGAACATTTCCTCTCTCTGTTCTGTCAGTGAGGCACCCGCCTGCCCTTCATTATAACATCTATCCCAAACAGAACAGACTAACTGGTTAACGTAAGCGCCCCAGGGCCCTTAACTGCCTTGTAATTGATGCACTATAGTACTCAGAGTGAAGTGATGGTCAACAAGCTATAACCACCTCACAACAGTATGACTTCAGATCAGTCTCCTGTAATCACATTAACCCAACACGGTGCTCAAGTAGTAACAGGTTGTAGCAACAGAGGATTTTTTTCCCTAAATCCCTTCATATTTGTGCCAATTTGTATAAAATGTTTAAAAAAATGTGAATGTCTCCAGCCCTCAATTAAACAATGTAAAGAAATTATTAGTTTTCAAAATCATTATTTGCTACTTATAAAGTACTCATACACACAGTTTAGTTGGTTTGGCATTTTTCATTAACGTTGATTTATTAAATTAAAAAATGAAACTATAATGCAGATGTTCTCCAGTTTTACTGCAATTCATTTTATGATTTGTGTATGATTTTGTACGTATAAGGAGACTGAAACATTGAAACAACAAAGATATACAATAAAATGATGAGATATTAAAATGACCAGATTCACCAAAAACATCAAAATTGCATCTAAAAGATAATAAAAGCACAAGCAAATAAACAGTTAAACCTTAAGAGAATGTGCATTAAAAGACAATAAAAGCATGTGAATAAATAGTCACAAATTATAAGAAAGTCATGTAGCTCCAGTAATTTAACAACCAGATTTAAATGCACTGACAGTTTTAGCAGACCTCAGGAAGCTTGTTTCATAGCAGGGGAGCATAGAAACTAAAAGCTGCTTCACCTTGCTTGGTTCTGATTCTGGGAACGCTGAGTAGACCTGCACCAGATGACCTGAGAGGTCTGGACGCCTCAGACCTTACAAGTAAGTCAGTGATGTATTTGGTCCTGAGACCATTTATTGCTTTGTAAGCAGTTAATAGGATTTAAAATATATCCTTTGGCAGCCTGGAAGCCAGTGGAAGGATTTAAGAACCGGTGTAATGTGAAAGGTTACCAAATCTCCATTAAAACAACTTTCTCATGCAACTTTTTTCTTTACAGGCCCTGGATCCTTTTTAATTTCGCAGCGGTGAATTTAAGATTGATGAAAAATCTCAAGTGAGTAGATATTAATATTCACTAAAGACCAGCAAGCAACAAAGAAGCAAACTATTGAGTCAAACTTGAGCAACCAAACCAGCTCAAAATAACTGAAAATAACAAACAAGTACAACCCTTTCAATTCAAAACGCCAATCCTGTTTCACAAATCTACATCTAAACACACACACACACACACAAATACACACTGTTTGACTCACCCACTGAGGACCACAATGAAGTCCATGACGTTCCATCCATTTCTGAGGTAGGAGCCTTTATGAAATACAAAGCCCAGGGCGATGATCTTTATCCCAGCCTCAAAACAGAACATCCCAATGAAGTAGGGCTCTGTTTTCTCCTGGAAGTGCAAAGCAGCAAAGCGAGAGAGCAGTCGGATGATTAGCTTACACCGAACTGAAATGGATGCTCTGTGCATGCAGGTGCCATCTCTGTTTTTTGTTTTTTTGAGGATCCATGGGCTCCATTAAAGGCAGTTTAGACTTATTTTTTTAACTAAAGCAATTTGACAGAAAAGTGTGATTGTGTGAGCAGATGTTTCCACGTGTGAACATCTTACCAGTCTCTTAGACATGGGTGTTTTGTCCTCTCCAGGAAGATGCTGCTCCAGAGCCAGGACGATACAGTTGGCGATGATGGTGGTGAGGATCATGTATTCAAACGGAGTAGATGACTGATGTTAAGGAACTTTTGTCTGACCAAATGTTGAGTGTCTGGTCAAGTATGTTAATTTTAAACATAAGGCTGGAGAAACTATATTTTAAGCCTGACTCTCAACCCAAGACCATCAAGCCCAAGCCCCAAAACACCTGGGCATTGTAGTTTAGGATGGTGTATGTGGGATCAACTCAAAATAAACTACTACTGCCAATAGTGTGGCTGTTTGATGTGTTCACATTGCTTTTGGACAAGGATAGAGGTCATACATAAACATATCAGGAAACACTTTAACTACACTAACAATATTTGTCAGTAGGATTACTTCATTGAACATTTAATATTCCACTGCACTTAAGGTTACTCACAGAAAAGTGCATACAGCAAAAGCTCTAAACAGGTTTCTAGGTTACAGTTAAACACAAGTGTCTATTCATCAGGGTACAAAAGCAGTTCAGCAAATGTGTGTAGTGTGATAAATGTCACTATAAATCTCACTATGATACCTATACAGAGCGCAGACAGCCTATGTACTTAGAATAGAGAGCACAGATACAGATTCAGATACACAATTGGGAAAAATAATTAAGTTAATCACAGTAATTCAAACCCAGCAGCACTGCAATTACAGTCATGTAAGCATAGATAGACAGCTAACATTGATTCCTCTGTATGAAACAGAATTAACCTGCCATGTGATAAGCCCCGGGGCCGAAGACACAACCAGACACAGGCTGTACCTTATCTGAGGTCAGCTGCAACAGACAGCCACACACACACACACACACACACACACACACACAGAAGCAGCAGAAGGTTTATCGAGCTGAGTGGGTGGGCCTGAGATGTGATCCTGTAAACAGGGTCACTCTTACTACAAGCTTCATTGCCTGTTCTGTGGGACCTGTATTGGTTGTTGGTTCAACTCCAGCCACTCTGGGGTTGAGCTAAACCAGCAGTGAGCTCTTTAGCTAATGCTCTGCGTGGGCAGTCCCCTTTCTCCTGGTTATGTGCAGAAGAGGTAGGAAGGAGGGGAGCTTAAATCTGCAGAGTGGAGACAGGGAGGGAGAGCGGATAACAGGGAAGACTGACACAGGAGAAAGTGATAAGGAGGATGAAGGCTGATCAGTGGAGGAGAAGATGATGGTTATATAGAGAGTCAGAAGCCTGCAAAACCGGTGGGTGAGAAGAAGGCAGCGAGACCAAATAAGACTGACACCGGACAGATCGATGTTGCGCTGGCAGCTGTACCCAGCAGGGTTACTCAGGGACATGTGAGCGATGAGAAGCTAAATAAACAGAACAAATACAATCTTACTCCCACCAGGCCGCAGGGATTCTCACTTAAACCTAGGCTGCGCCACAGATTGACTCAGTGATATCAAGTTAATCTCTGAGAGGTTTTGGGAAAACAAAAACCACAGCAGCCATCAACAGCCATCAGCAGCCGGTAGATAAGCAGGCTTGTTATCAAACTTGTGGGGAATATCTTGAGGTATATCTTTTGATTCATTCCCTACAATGGCTGGCATCACTTTAGGCTCACTGAGAGCTCTCAGCAGCAGCCAGTCGCCACACCCTGCATTCCCTCAAACTCACACAACAAACAGGAGGAGGGGGGGAAACGAGATCAAGGGAGAGACAGAGGGAGGGAGAGCGAGGTAAGAAAGGGGAGAAGAGAGAGAAAATGAAGATAGAAACACAGAGGTATCCACGGCAACAGGCTTCACTTCCAGCCAAAAGTCAATGCTACAAGATGTTATTGTGCAGCTGATCTCTGTCTCACACACACACACACACACACACACACACACACACACACACACACACACACACACACACGCATGCACACACAGACACACACACACACACACACACACAAACACTTGTGCTGTATATTAGGCTAATTTTAGCCATCACATGATGGCTCTTGAAGACCAATGACAGGTTAGAATCAGTCAAATTAAACAGTTATTGTCAAAGGAATCATCAGGAAACTGTTTGACTCTGTGATCGTTTCTTAAAATAACATTAGAGTAGAGTAAAAGTGAGTGATTCATGTATACTGTTCTTTTATCACATTTTTCATTTGCTTGATGCAAATATGTTGATATTCTATTGATAATTGGGCAGGGAGCGTACACTGGGTTTTTGGGCAGTTGTCTGATCCAGGTGAAAATTACACAATGAGAAATGAAAGAGAATCAAACAGCACAGTGGAGGCCAGAAAACTAAAAGAATGAGCTGGAAGATGCTAAAGAGCACCGTAGAGCAGAGGGGACACTTCTCAGAAATAATTCTCCATTGGTTCAACACAAAGAGCAACTTCCTTCATTTGTACAGCCATTTTAATACTAATTTGGTCTCTGCAGCCTTTTTGATGCACTCCTATATTCTGTCATTTGCTTTAGAGCCTCCAGCAGTGGAATGATTCGCTGCAGCTCTATCATTTTTCTCGTATTATTTTTATATGTTTTGTATTTTTTTGTCATCTGTTTCTTTATTGTTCCATGTATTATTTTGTTGTAGTTTCCTCCTAGTATGTTACTCCCTGTCCCCTGCTCCCTGTCTTTTCCTTGTGTGTTTTCCCGCCCCTGTTTCTTGCATCTGTTCCTTGTTAACCCCGTGTGTCTCCATACTCCTCATCACTTCACACCCAGTCCAAAGCTTTGTTTATGGTCAGATTGTCTTCAGTGTATGGTTGGTGTCTGTCCTTCTGTCCTTGTGGTTAATGCCTGTGTTTTTTGGGGCCTGGTCCTGGATTTTCACCTGCCAGTTTTAGTTTTTTTTCTTAAAACAATCTGCCTGTATCTGAACCTGGCTACCAACCTTTGTGACAAACAGATGGGTTGTGCATGATATGTCTGATGTTCCCTGACTTCCCCAGATTTTAAGTTTTCTCATGTAATACCATAAAATTCAGTGTTGAGTTCCTTATAAATTAATGAAGCAACAAGTGTCTTTAACTGAAACCCATAACCCCCTCCTCTGCGTGACGTCGATCACAGATCGTCTACCAGTTTTAGCAGCAAGGCGTCTCGTGAGCAATCCTGTGAGTCACAGTGACGCTGGCACTCTGCCTCGAATCCTCAAACATGCGTGTAAAAATAGACATGGAGACAGAGTGTGTTGCCCTGTGCATCTGAATACGCTCAAGACCAGATTGGATCCAAGCGCCTGTGATTATTATTACATAGAGGTGAAAATCAAAATGAATCACAGGCATCTGAGCCAGGCTTATTGGAAATCTGTGAATTATCACCCGCGTGTGTTAGTTGAAGGCAGAAAGCAGCATTAAATATACAAACACAGAGGAAAGCCAGGCGTGTAATCTCCATTTGAGTATAATTAACTCTTTTTAAGCCTGGGGAATGAAAACACTACAACTTAAATCTCTATTGAGAATTCGAACTGTGCTGTTATTAAAATATGCTTAAGATTGAAGATGTTGGTGTTGTTGATGTCAACTGAATTGATTTAACAGACTGCTGCATCGAACAGTTCAATCCATCTTCAGCTCCACATCACCTCCACACCTCAGTGGCCTGCTTGAGCCAGCCGATCAATCCTGAGGATAAATGCGGCCGTAGTTCAGTCAACTCAGAATCCGCCCTTATATAAACCTCTCTGTCAGGAAATGTAGAGGCCAGTCTCATTGTCTTCAGCTTTACTTATTGTTAAAATCCGGTCTAATTACAGACGTAAAAAAGTAAGCAATTAGTGGAAAAGAATGTTTTTGTAATTAGAACTACATGAGAGCACGGCCATACCTACACTGGGGACACCAGGATCATTTCCTTGCTAATTTATATTTTTCATGCAAGGATGCAATTTAGTTAGAGGGAAATTAATGGTCTTTCTTATGTATAATCTGACCCTGTAGGCACCTGCATAAGACTTTGCAAGCTAAAATGCACCTTTAATTAAATTATCATGTGTGTAATTTAAATCCTGGTTAAGTCTCTGAGTGAGACCTTTGTGTCTAAAAAAAAAAAAAAAAAGAGTAGTGACCATCAAATACCTAAAATCTCTACCAGTCTGACTGTTTCATACTTAAAAAACTACCAGCCGGTAACCATATGATTTTTCATGTGTGCCTTGATGAAACAAACTCTATTAAATCCATCAATCAATTATTTAGAGGTGTATGTTCTCAATGGGAAACTTCCCGCTGTGGGGGATCCCAGTGGGGATCAGAGAGGAGGAGCAGCTGCCGGTCCTCACCAGGCCTGCCGCACTAAACTTAGGCCATGTGCTTAATTAGCCCTGGCTCTTCCCTGCCAGGCCGAGATCAGCCTGCCATCGACTGCAACCTCAGGTAGGTAGGCTGCATACACACACATTCAACCACCCCCTGATCCTGTGAGCTTGCACAGAGGCATACAAGAGAGAATATGTACTCAAATAAATATCAAAACGCAGGGCGATATGCTCTTGTAAGCCCATACACGCAATCCACAGAAGCCTCTGGATGATTCCTGAATTGATCATGTGCTGTTAATTGAATACTCAGATAAAAGAAAGAGCCTCTTACAGCGAGGTGACAGCAGCAAGTTGTGCTCCGAACACAAGGCTGACCTTTTAAGAGATGTCCTGCAGAGATAGTGTGTGCATTTGTGTGCTCTTGTATTTTTACTTGTGTGAGGACAAATTTGAGTTTTAGTTGATGAGAGCAGGGGACATTTGAGGGCATGTTTTAGGGTAGTTTTCACTTCTTCAAATGGCTGTTTGAGGGTTAGGACTTTTAGAATTAAAAACACAATTAGGTTTATGTTACATTTAGGGAAAGGCCTGACATTACAAAAGTACAAAAAGGGGTTAAATCAATGAATTACATTGCTCCTTAAATTCAGTTCTTCGTTTCTAGAATTACCATCTGAATCTGCAGCTCTCTTCAGTTTTACAGAGTTTTATAGAGTTTCAGCTTATTGTTTAGCTGTCTGGCCCCTAATGTTTTATTTCACTCTTAACCCTTTAACCTCCTCACCAAGAAAAAAGCAATGAAAAAATTTATTCTTTATATATTTTATTTCCTTGGGGCACTAATAACAAAAATCTGTTTTTTTATGAACAGACCCCACATTTTTTGAAATATTGGCCTCTACCAAACGGTTGAGATGTCGTAAGTAAAACATGTTTTCAATAAGATATAGTGAGTCAAAATGTGCTCTACCATATGGTTGAGCAGAAGGTTAAAGGGTTAATGTTCTCATAGTGTTGTTTTCGGGCACAGCAGGCAGCTATTTCCAACAAAAAAAGCTACAAAAACCCACTGCACACTACAGACAGAGTTAACCACTTACTGTTGAACATAATGGAGTGTTTAGCAGCTAAAGAGCCACATATTTGCCTTAAGGAGTAGCAACAGAAGAGACCAAAGACAGAGACTGAATATTGGACTTGTATTCGCTAGGTGGCCACACACAACTACCAAATGAACGAATGCTGCTCCATAACTGCTGGATGTTTAAATAGGCAACTGTTTTAACAACAGGTTGGGTGATGATATGTCAAAGTTGTGTTCACAACTTTTTTCTGCAGCCCCTCAGTGGCCAAAAAATTAGTTACTGCAGGTCTAAGTACAATTTTGCAGGCAAGTTACACTGTGGCATTGTTGCTTTTACTAAGGGATCTGAATACTTGTACAACCACCTGGCATTAAGGTAGAGAAAAGAGCTCAAGAATACATTTTCTATACTTGTGAATGCCTGCACAAGTATAGAAATACAAACATGTGTGTATCAATGTTTATATGTGTGTTTATATGTACAATATGTGTCTGTGCTTACTTGTGTATTCACTGTGCATGGATCCTGACACTCCAAACATGAGTCACATACATTGCAGAGAGCCACAGAATCCCTCCCTTCAAAACCATATTAGCAAACAATATAATATAGTATGACTCAGTGAGTAATGACTTGTTTTAATAGCATGTGACACAGCGATCAGACATCATTACATATAATTCCTGTTAATGTCTGTTAATCAGATACAGTAGAGCTCATTAGATGTAATGAGACACTCCCTCCACAACAGCACATTAACCTGGAGGTTACTCAGTCTGGCTACTTTCCTTCTGGTCACTATAGCACACACAGTGTTTAGACCCAAAGCCAACTGTAGGAGCAGAGTATGAGATTGTTACGGCATAATTAATGGCAATGTCCCAATCGCAGATATATCTACGATATGATAACCGATACACACACACTACACAACTATTTGGTTGAAATTCACCCTGTTTCTATTTTCAATCACCTCAACGGACAGGCAAACCCAGAGAAAACTACAATCGATCAACAATAGAAGCTCACTCATTCTATTTGCTGAGTTTTTAAAATGAGCAGTCGGCCAGTCAGTCAGTCAGGAAGCTGTTGAATGGAGCAGAACAATAGCATTGAAGAGGCCACACCTGGCATGGACACCTGGTGAGCTGCACAGCAGCAGCACAAACACACCACCGATGGACATTTGCGTCCTCCTCAGCAACAGGCAGAGGAAATAATCTCTCCCTTTGCAGTAATAGAAGTCAGTAGGTTTGAGAAAGCAGTCAAATAATCATTAAACTAACAGCACTACTGAAAGTTAATAAAAGTGTTATATGATACAGATTTGGGCAAAGTGACTCTCAGATTTTATAGCCGTGTTTATCCAGATTGTGTCAGATCCACTTTAATTGAGCTTGTGATGAGTTTAGGGTTGCAAGTCCTCACAACATGAGAACAAAAATGCCTCTCACAGTTTCCCACAGTCCAAGGAAACATCTTCAAATGTCTGGTTTTGTCTGATCAGCAGCCCAAAACCCAAACATATTCACTTACCAGCGGTACAAAACAGAGAAAAGCAGCACACTGCTCACACTGGTGAGGTTGGAAACAGAGAATGTTTGGCAATTTTGTTTAAAGAAACACCTGATAATCAAAATAGACACTGAACAACAATTCATTAATTATTAATTGATTATTTAACAATTGTTGCAGCTGTAGTTGAGTTTGAAATATTGACTGTATATAACTCATCAGGGGGATCAGCAGGTCTTCATAGCCTTTTGTTGACAGAAAAGATTCACGGCCATAAACACAGAAACTCCTGTGTGTTCCTCTAATCCACTTTCCATTGGCACCCCTCCCCCCTGCAGTAGTGTAGATATAGCTGTAGTCATAACCTGAGTCACTCTGATATATAACTTCATCCACGGCTGGACTACTGATCTATAAAACTGTAAAACGAGGCCACACGGAGACTCAGAAAGTCTTATTTAGTGCTTGTTTTTTTCTTGTCCTACTCCTCTCTCTCAATTACTGATATCCTGATGTACAATGATGGATTGGCTTGTATTTAAAATCATAAATGAAAGAACCAAAAAAGCAATTGATTCAAATAACAAAAATTCAAATAACTCCCAGACTGAAGCAAACACAGAATGTGTGTGTGTGTGTGTTTGGTGGTTGAATTTCTCATGTTTTGCCCCACAGTGTGGGTGCTCTCCATGGTGCTGAAGCCCCCCATATAGTCTCTATGGCACAGAGTAACACTAAGGAGAATGTGGCTGTTTATGGACTTCTGTGAAAGTGAGTAGGCCTACACACTTAAGGACATAAGAGAGGACTGTATTCAGGTTGGGCTCACAAATGGATTGCGAAAAAACCATGTTTCGTCGTGTGTTTATTGTACAGTTTACCCACCTGTAATTCACTCCTACACGACTCCTTGCACACCTCTGGCGAGTGTGTTTGTACATCTCACACTTTACCCGCTTCATTTGCACCATGAAGCAGAAAAGGATATGGCCACTCAATGATTTTCTTGGCGTACTTCCTGACCACGTTGTCCTCGCCAAAGATGAAGAGGGACCTGTTGACGGTGAAGCAGTTCTCCCTGACCGGGATGGGGTTGTACAAGGCCATGGTGCGGGCACGCTGCGCTTTGGTCTGCTTGAAGGCTGGGGAGACGCCACCTGTGGACACGGCCGCCCCATCGCGGTTGCGGTTGCGCTCGGACCCTCCATCCCCTGAGCTCAACAAGCCCGGGACGTCGTCTCCAAACCGGGCCATTCTGCCAAAAGCAAACCACACAGGAGGGAGGACGGGGTGAGACAGAGGAGACAGAAAGGAGGTTACAGTCTCCTAGAAAGCAGGGCGCGGTGCTTCGCTCGGTGTTGGCGAGCAGCGGAGTGGCGAGATCCTGACCAGTTTTAGTCCATCATCAGTTTTATTCACAAAAACACACCCCACTCAGTGTTCTTTAACTTCAAAATGAGTTCAAAACATTTGATTTTTTTTTTTTCCTCTCCAGACGGCCCAGTGAGGAGCCCGGTGAAAGCCCGTCGATCCCCTCTTGGAAGTGCACAAAAAAAAAAAAACCCACACACACACAAATCCAAAAGTAATTCAATCCAGCCTCATTTAACAATCCGTCGTCTTAAAGGAAGCTGTAAAAACTGACACATTTTGCAGCGTTTTGTCCATCCAAAACACTAATAGCTTCAAGAAAAGCTGCAACAGGTCACGTCTTCAGCCATCCTCAGTCCCCTGAGCGAGAAGCAGAAGAGCGGGTTGATCCATGGGTTTTAAAATAAACTATCAACAGTCCACTGAGTGATTCAGAGCACATCACTCCTGTCTCCTCTCTCCTCTCTCCTCTTCTCTGCTGACCACCTACCACAAGAGCACTATCCTACTGCGTGCGTAAGAGGACGAGCGGTACCCAAAAAAAAAAAGAAAGAAAAAAAAACTTTGGCATTTTCCACGAGATTTTTCCCTCGAAACAACGCGAACAAAAACCAAGCTGTCACAACTAGGTGTCACACAGAGGAGAAGAGAATCGTCAGTCCGTGTTGTCTGCGGTGGGATATTAGAGGAAGCATCTCTGTTTCCCCGCATTGGTGGAGAAGGGAGGAGAGAGGACAACAGTGTCTCCTACTGCGACAGGACCAACACACCTCTCCAAACCTCTGTCCAAACCCTCACATGTAGCTCTGGTGTTAATAGAGAATAACAAAGTCACAATGAGACGAGAACAATTATTAGATGTTATTGCATCTATTTAGAGGAGGAGGGATTATGTAAACCAGTTATAGTGAACACTTGACTGTTTATAAACCTCTTATTCCACATTAAAACATACCATAGTGTGACTTTGTGCTTTTGTGTTATGCTTGAATGTTTACTGTGAGATCCCTGAAGAATTCTTTTTTTTTTTGTGACTGGTTAACTAGCATTTGAAGTGGGGCCACGCTGTGATCTTTACTGGCTTTGACTTGTGTTGTGTTGGTCACGCCTCAGGGCGGGGAAATTGAACGCTGGTCACGCTTCAGATCTGGAAGTAAAACACCTGGTGTGAAATACCCAGTGCAGGGAGGACAGCACCAAGCAGGCTAATTACTGGGTTCAAAACCTACTATTGTAAGACATGGTAGTGAAGGGGTGTCGTGCTGCTGCGTGCTGGCTGGAAGTGATCATATCTACTCTCATGAGGATATGGGATTTTCACAATGAAGGGGAGGAAATAGGAGAGCAAGGAGCGGTGCATGTTGGGGTGGAAGGGTGGAGCTGAAATGTTACATCTGTCAGACATGAGAAACATGACTTTAGATCAAGCAATAATTAAGAGGGTTGGCTTTAAAGGATAAGCCTGGTGACATTTCTCTTATTTTCAACAAGTCCACTGAAAAGAGCAAAACTAATGAGGAACCAGTTTTATCTGCGTAGCCGAAGCCTGATGTAACTTCATCCTTGATTATTAT
Organism: Pempheris klunzingeri; assembly: GCF_042242105.1. Classification (NCBI taxonomy): domain Eukaryota; kingdom Metazoa; phylum Chordata; class Actinopteri; order Acropomatiformes; family Pempheridae; genus Pempheris; species Pempheris klunzingeri. Next base: position 14,283,054 of record NC_092017.1, read on the forward strand.
GCAACAGCGTAAAAAGACTACAGCCGTGCCCCGCTGCACTACAGTAGCAGTAAACACAAAATAAACCTGAGGGTGGATGTCATTAGTTTTGCACATATTTGGTATTGGACAAATAAAAATTCAATCCATTCAATAGCTGTTGAGACTTTTCACTTAAATCCACAGACATGTTGACACTGGATAAAAAGCAATAAGAAGAAGACTTCTTTATGATACATCCATGCACCAAACTCACAAGGATTTGTTCTTGGGGCACTGTGACTGTCAGTACAATTGCTATCTATATCATAGTTGTTGAGGTAGTTCTGTATCAAAGGCAAGTTCTGCAACTTGTTTTAGAAGCCCTTTTTGTTATGTTGGTTAAAATTCTCGTAACAGTCCGAAAATCAATAAATGAAAAAAAGGGAAAAAATGAGATCTGTAGCTGTCACAGGACTGTAATAAAAACATCCAGTCATTTTCATCCAGAAATTGAAATGATTGGATAGCTAACCTGCTTGTCTCCCTACATACCTTTGTACCTGTGCATATGTTGCACGTGTACCCGCTGCACGTGACCAGAGTCTTCCACAAGGCTAAAGCTAGCTAGCTAGTTGTGAGTTGTGAGTTACCAGCACGAAGCTCACAGCCACTGAGCCGAACAACAAAAAAGAGCCGCTGCTAATCGCAACAGACTGTCGTTTAGTGAGCTAACGGCACAAAGCACAGCCTACAGTGAGCAGTAACTCTGAGCTGTAACGTTACATTCATGACAGCTGTTTTGTGTTTATGTGCCGTTTAACTAAGTTGTTAATTTGTTAGACTGAAAAACTACGAGAGGTTGTCAGTCAGCGGTTGTGTACAGAATGAATGATAGACCCACCAGCGGTGACTGGTCCCTCCATCAATATCAGGGACTTGGCCTCCAGCAGTAACATTAGTCAGGCAGCACATTGATGTGTTGTGGGTAGGTAGCTTTGGAGGAACGCCTATAAGGTGGGGAGAGGGGGGGTGTATTTGGTTGGATACTTTCAAAATCTAGCTAGTTTTGCTAGTTTTTCCAAAATTGCAGACTCTGCCTTTAACTAAAGCGGTGGACAGACTGTCAGACCCAACATTTCCATCTGACAAAACACATCAGTGAACCACACATTTGCTGTTCATAACATCCTCCTTCATTATAATGACTACGTGCACTCAATCACACTCACTGTCCACCCTAAAATCAATTGTGTATTAATCTATGGCTGAAAATAGTCCAACAAGTGCACTACATGCCTTCATTTGAGTAAGATTTGCTAAAAGCTACAGTGCCCATCTGATTTAAGAAATCACTGCACCTTTTTAAACCAGAAACTACATATTTGTGAGCCTTTGTTGAAGACTTTCATCTTCAAAGGGAACCAGTGAGCATGAGGCTGAGTGCCACTGACAGGGACGGCAAGTATGTATGTCATTAGAGACGGACTAATGCGTTGTTGGTTTTGGTCTTAGCATGGGATTTGCTAACAATAAGAAAAATGTATAATAACACCAGACTTATCCTTTGACTGAGACAAGGCTCTACTGAAAGATATAAAACATGTATTAGATGCCTGAATGAGAGCATTTATTATCAAAGAGCATCAAGCTGTGGGAGTCGGAGTAGGTTTTTTGTTTGGTTTTGTCTGGCCACGCTTTTCCAAACGACAAGAAAAAGGACCTGGGCAAAACAAACGCACGGGCGCTCCGTCCCGTTATTCCCTGGGGGTCAGAACGGGGTGGGTCATAAAATTTCTTAAACTGAGAAAACCAGTGGTGATAAAAATAAAAGTCAAAGATGAGACAAACCACAGGAGAGAGTTAACCGCGATGCTGACACTGATGGGTATTTAGTGGCAGTGTGACGAAGGCAGTGATCAATGGTGTGTGGCCTCCAACTCATTAGTGCTCCAACACATTATGGGCATTAAAAATAGAACACATAACAGACAGATTTCTGACGTCTCCTCATTATAAATGTTGAGAAGAGACGTACAAATTTTCCTACAACAGTCCCCTCCAGTTAAATGGCAAAAAAAAAAAACTGTTGAAAGAAAAATCACATTTCAGTTGCTTTTTGTTATTTTGGTCTCAGCTAAGTGTGACAGAGATGTTACTTCTGCACTCCCTCTGTGCAGCAGCAAGCGAATGATAGCATTACATTGTTTTCTGCCAGTATGAGAGCGTTCAGCAGCCACAGCTTTCTTGGCTGAGAGGTGAGGGGTGAATTATGGTAATTAGAGGTTAGCAACAGGGTTGATTAGGGTGGAAGGATGATGGTTCTTTCCTGTAAAAAGGCAGAGAGCCAGTGGTTAGAGCCTCTTCCTTGCCTATGATGCTTTTAGTCAGTAGTTTTTAATTAAAAAACTACATTTTGGAATCAGACTGGTTACTTCATTGAAGGACGGTGAATGAACCAAACTTTAACCTGTGAAATACACTGAAGGCGGCTACAGCAGACACCACTGGCCCTAAAGTTACACGGTGCCACTTTCCAAAAACACAGCTTCAGAGCTAATAAGTTGTAACTCATAGCTTTATCAATGGTTAATGAACAATTTATTAGTGTTTTATAAATCAGTTATTAGCTATTAACAAGAATTCTATATGATCCAAATACCTTTGTCTGGAGTTTAGATATTAGTAATCCTTTAATACATGCTCATGGGTGCCTTGTTTTCTAATAGGACATCAAGCCTGCAGTTATAAATGTCAATAGGTCCAAACTGTGGTCAAACAGTCCTTTGGAGGCTGATGAACAGGAGTTTTCTGAGTGATAAAGCAAGTGTTATGATGTAGGAGGATTTTTCTTACTCTGGCAACCAAAAGTTGTTCTTGTCAAGTGTTAACTGATCAATTATTAAACAGCATGAGTGATTAACCACTAACCCTTAATGAAGGGTCACAAAGTTTGAATGTACTGATTATATTTGGAATGACATCTGAAACTAAAAGGTGAGTCGATATTCATTCGTCTTAAAAAGTCAGGGCATCACTTTACTTTATAACTCATATTTAGCACTGATGAGCAGTATACATAAAGTATATACATAAAATGTCTTTATATCTGCTTACAACTACACTGTCCTGTATTTATTAAATGTTTATATAAGATTATAATATAGATAGATATTCAAAAAAGGAAAAATGCAAAGAGAACTAAACATCTTTCCCATGGAGGTAACAGAAATTAACAGATTCATAAACAGGTTAATAAACAGATTTTTTAAACTATAGGAACCCTAAAATATTTCACTGCGTGAAAATGCCATGAAACTTTCTGAGTGGGTTTTGGGGTGACTGTATTAAAAACTGCACATTGCCTGGTGAAAGAAAACAAACTTACTCAACTGCGATAACATAAAGTTATAGAAAGCAAATATCGGTAGAGAACTGACATTTAATTTGACATTGTAGACAAGTTGTCAATGTCGGGAAACCTTCCCCTAACTGTAAGAGATGTCTAGCTGGCAAAAAAATCGAGCCGAGGAATGCGGGGTTACCAAGGTTACCTGCTCCTGAATCATGACAGCAGGTTGACAGTCCCCGCTCTGGTAATGGGACTTAGTGCCACAGGACTGAGGTGTGAACATGGATTTCAATTCAAAAATAGAACGCGTGAACAGAGATACCTGGCAGGCTTGTGTCTGAAACCTGGTCATTATGTCGCTCTTCACTTAATTGTCTTGTTAGTAAATTAGCCTTTGTGTCCACAAAAAGTCAGAAATAAATTATATCTACAACAGACACAACCGGGATGGCCAGTTTATAGTTTGTGCATGTTTCCCAAACAAGACTATAATTCACTAAGTTAACCAGTTAATGGCTTTGAATTTTATTTAGGATTTGTTTGTATAGCTAGTCTTGATTTTTGCAACCTAGTCCAATCCAACAACTTGGATTTGGAGCTGAGGAGCACGAAGAGGACACATTAATAGGGCACTCAATGTTATGCGCTCTACTAAAAATATCAGATTCAGAAAGATTCCTGTATGATAACTTCAGTTTGCTGACATGTGCCAACTCAGCAAGAACAACAAGACAACATATACTGTGTAAAAGAGCGGTGAAAAAGGCTACAGACTGTAACATCTTAACTAATATTATCTTTACTTCTTAGGTGACACAAAATAATGCTTGTAAAGGGTGGATCTGATATTCATCAATTATAAGAGGTCAAAAAAACAAAAACAAATGACAGACTTGTATTCACACACACCTCTGGCTGCTTCTAGTTTCTGTTCTTTTGTGGAGCACTTTAGTTTTAAACCAGGTCAGGTTGGTGAACAGTAACAGGGAAAGAAAAAGGAAAAATTAATCATTGACTAAATGACAAGTAGTGTGATTGGGGGAGTGCAAGTGCTGTCAGCAAATGTAGTTAGTAACACATATATACAGCACTTTATTTACAGACAGACAGACAGACAGACAGAGACGTTAGATAAGGAATCTGTGTGTCTGTCTGAGTAAGATGTGTCAACACATTTTCATCAGTGTGGGGAACACACTTGTTGACAGCCATGGGAGGGGCTTTAAATGTGCAGGTGTAGAAGAGCAGATCAGAACACACACAAGCAGTACGTTCATAATCCCAGTTTCAGTATACATGTCAAACAAGAGTCTTTTTTCACTCTTGCCAGGCTAACCTAACATAAAATTGTTTTCTATCTGTCAATGTCAGATTAGTCTCTATAGCAACAAGACGTCCGTGAAGAGATTGCGTTGTCCAGCCTCCACATGCTGCCTGGCATACGATAAACAAAGATGTTTTAAGCACACTTGCTGCAACAACAGTGCTTAAAACATTTGCCATGCCATCTGACACAACATCAGAGTCTTGCAGCAGCATAATAGCTTCAAAAACTCCTTATAGCAGTTTATCATACAGCATGAAAATATCAAGAGGCATTTCATTAACACACACATACACTGAAGATACAACACTAAAATAATCTCAAAGAGGCAATTAATAATCTATGTGTTATCTGTGTGGCTGGAAATGATAAATACCCGGTAGTCTGAAATGTGACAAGGAGGGAGTCAACAGAAGTGATTTACTTACTAAGGTTAACTCAAATGAACAATGGAGTGTGTAGATCACTGTGGTCGACAATGTGGTTGATGTGCTGTGGTGGTGTTGATGATGCAAAGCAAAAGGAAAGTAATTCAGGGTGGATGTCAGCTGTAGGAAGGGAGAGACAGAGTGAGCGCATGGGCCAGTTTATATAGTACAAAGGCACAAAATGGACACATTTTAAGTTTAAACTGTCGCACATAACCACAAAACTAGAAAGTGCTGGGAGCAAAAGCATCTGCACAGTTCAACTTCATTGAACCAAATGTATTATCTCAGCTTTCAGTCACAAAGACCTTTATCAGAGTAAGTGTTCAGCATTCAGTGACCTTTCATTTAGATGTACATGACTGTGTGTAATCAGTCATGAGCACCTTTCTCCTTTATGTTTCGCACGTTTAAGGAGGTTTACACAACCAACTGGACAGGAAACCTCTAGTTGGCTGCCCATTTTGCAGGTTTATTAGCTTGCCATCACACAGTTTGCAAAGGATTGTTGCAAATCCAGCAGGTGCACTGACAAGGAAGGTGGGGGCGTACTTTAACTTACAATCCATGGAAACTCCAACGACAGGAGAGTGGGTGCACCACAAAAACATGGAGGGGAGCTGCACTCAAAAATAGATTTCACACTAAACCAAACCAGTCACCAAACAAAGGGGGTTATTTTTGAAGGTTAAATTTCACGTTGACCTTCACTGGGTTTTGAGCTTATGAAAATACATCACACATATCCTCAGAGTGTATTCAACAGCACCATAGGGAGGCAGTAGCTCAGTAAACATCAAATTCAGCTTCATGTTGAGGATTAATGACCACAGATCCATAACTCCCTGTCTGCTCTTTGTTTGGTGTCTTAACATGCTCAGATACTGTGTTCATTTATTATGAGCCACTGCTTCCTCTTTCTGCAGGTCTCTGAAGATTACCACTTGATTACATTTTTTTCTCCATCACCACAACCTTCCCTCATACCTGTGTAGACGTGCACATGCTCTGTAGAGGCAGAGATTACAAAAACACAACACCCAGCAGAAGGAAGGGGCATGGGATGATAATGAACATACCTTTACACTTGCATTAAAATTCCGTCTGTTATTGTATATCATTTCATACACATGGCTTAAAACACAATAATCACAGACTGGTGGAAAATGTAGAACAGCATTAGCACAAAAACAATCTGTTCACACAGCCTGTTGGCACAGCGGATGTACGCTAATGAATGTCTCACAAACTAATCAATATGAGCGAAAACATGTAAGCAAAAGACTGAATATTACTTCCCTGCTATACTGTGCCCCCTGTTTCAGTGGAAATGAGCTATAATGAGTTCATTATGTAAAAGTTTGAGTAATAAATTTAAAGACTTTTATCATCAAAAATGAATCATTTTGAACATTATTCACCTACAACACTTACTTAACATGGTGACCAGCTGTTCTCCTAATCTCCAAAAACACATATTCAACGTTAAGTTCCCCAAAAATAACCGCTGTGCTGGGTCACTGTGCCATCGGCCAGACCCCAGAATTCACCATGACACAGAAAAGCTCAAGGCAAACACAGAAGGACCGACAGACGACAAAGCCAGACCTATTGATGTGGCGAGATGAAGGGGCCTGGGGATTGGACTATATTTAGCTTCATTGAGATGGTAATGGTTGGAACATGAGAGGACTTTTGTGTACATGTGTGTGTGTGCGTGCGTGTGTGGTTGGTTACTGATGAGCTGTGCAAGAGCCACCATTTGAATTTGTGGGCTTCGCATTGGAAACGTGTTTTTGATCATAGAAACAGGAATAATTACAAGTGGGTTTGGCAGAATCAATAGTCACCTCTGTAATAACAGCATGGAAATAGCAGCACTGTTGCTTTATTTCTGGGCCTTGATCAGTCCCTCTCTACCCAACCCAGATTTCTGCCTTCCACTGTTGTCTTCCTCCTACTTGTTTCCTAGCAACTGAACTGACATGCCCCCTATTCTCAGTCCCATGAATCTGTTGCTGTAACCCTACATTTTATGGAATAACCTATATAAATCACCGTTCCCCACGGGGACCTGAGTTACGGTTGTTGTTTCCGGACAAATGACTCTGTCCACAAGCATGTTGCTAACCTGGTTTCCAACATGCTGCAGGTGTAGAGCAGCCAAAGCAACAGTTGGGTAGTGAATGGTTTGCTGCAATCATCAACCGGATGACAAAACAAACAAACGCTGACATTCATACAGCCGTCTGAGTTATTTCAAGTGACTTCATTTAGACAGATAAAGAGGTATTTTGCGACAGTAGTTACAGAAAGCTGTGGCTTTTTCCTCTCCATGTGCTGAGTCTGTTGTGGTGAACTTATTGACTTGGAGGAGGATTAGCCTTACACTGACCAAATGAGTTTGAGAAATTCATTCAAACAGGGTTTATGTGGATTTTGAGGCTCAGTGAAGTTGAGCAGCAGATAAAAATACTGCAATGCAGTCTATGGCAGCACACTGTCCACGATAACATGAGCGTAGCAGAATTCATGCCCTAATAATAATCATGGGGTGCAAAAACAGCATTTACAGTTTATAAAATCTCAATCTATAATTTAAATTAAATGGATATTCACATGTATATTTGAAGGTCCAGTGAACTTCTAGCCCAAAAAAAGAGGGAAAAGTTTGATTGTTAGGTTAAAATAAGCATGTTGTGTTTCTCAACTGATCATGTTTAACGTTTAAATAATGTTTTATTACTGTAGTATTACTAATGATGAAAACACATTTTATAGTATCAAAGTAAATAAATAATAACAATTAAGAAATACAAATTTTAGAGAGATTTTGAGTATTATTAGGGCAACACTTTTGTTTACATTTGTATCAGAGATTGTAGCATTTATTAGTGGCATTTATTACCCGTTTCTTCAGGCAGCGTGAAAGATCACACCAACGACACAGAAAACTGTGGAAAACATTGAATCTTTAAATGAGTCATAAATTCATGAAAGATATAATTAAACAGTTAATGGAGGAGTCAACTGTGCAAAGAAAATTGGATGTCGTGGCAGGTTTATCATGTTGTTTCATGTATCTGTCAACAAAAAGCCTCCATCACAGTGCGGGTGGATGACATTTCCGGCTAATAACTAATTTTCAATAAAAGCTTCATGTAACACTTCAGTCTAACACTTATTTATACATTATACATCCTCAAATCTGAATAATGTTGCTCAACCTTTTCCTTGAATAGAGCCAAGAGTGGTGGGAAATATGATTTCTGAGCAATTATCCCCATCTAGTGACAAATAAAGGCACTGCTTTATTTAATGGAACAGAAAAATCATTTCAATGTTTTACTTGGATAATTTCACAGATATAATTTCACTGATTTGACAAATTGAGAGTAAAAGAACAGGGGAATGTTTAATAATCAATGCTTTTCTCTGACTACCTTAGCTTAGTGTGTGTGTGTGTGTGTGTGTGTTTAGATCGATCACTGTGTGTATCAGTCCTTCATGATGTTTAGCAGCTGAAATGAGTTTACATATTTTCTAAAATGTCTTCATGTTAACAAGGTCAAACAATGAAATAAGAAAAAAATTGAATCTGTGAAACCACTGAGAAAAGATTTTTCCACTATAATTTTAGATAAACACTGGGCAAGGATATATGTTTTAATGGTTGTGAACCATGTGAAACAGACTTTTTTCAGCCAACTTTGGCAACGCAAGCATTTTCTGTGCAGGTGCAATTGTCAAAATTCCTACCAAAGAGCTAAAAGTAGCTTGAGAGGAGGAAAACAGAGTCTTACAGAATAAACACATTAGGATGTAGTTTTCTTATTCAATGAAAAAAAAAAACATTTAGGTGATTCAGAAAATGTTTCTGTTACACAGCATTAATGGGCAGGGGTTTAGAGACCTTTCTCAGTCCACACAGTTCAAAACGTAATGCAGAACCAAATGAAAAAAAAATAAAAACATTCTGATGATGAAAATCCATCATAATATAGGCTACAGTGAAAGAGATGGAGGTGGGCTAATAATAAAAAAGGCCATGAATAAGGATTTCTCAGTGACTGCTGCTGCAGCCATTTCCTTTTTAAATTAAACCATCCATTAGTTCATATATCTTTCTGACTCAAATTTAGAGTGAATGAAAAGAGTCTTAATAATCAAACTGGCTGCCCAACAGATCAATATTGTCAAAACACCGCTGTAAATTTTCCAGAGGTGCGCAAGAGCCTGTTAGTCATAAGTAGAAGGCTGATTGGCTGGTGGATGGTGAGGTGCCCCTGAGGCCCAGCAGAAGGAAAACTATTATTCAGTGTGCATGAGTGCTGCAGGCAAAGGAGAGGTGATGGATCAAAGTGGAACCTCTGGAGGTACTCCAAAATCTCCACCCTGAACTCTTCACACCTCTGATCCAACCATACGCTCAAATGTAAGCCAGTGATCATATTTATACTTTCCTCAGACTTTGCATAGATCCATTGGGAAAAAGCCCCCAAACTCTCAACAATAATAAAATGAATCCTCTAAGACCCAATCCAAGGTTATCAGTCTCACATTTATCGCTTGACTCAGATTACTAAAATTGTCCCAGCAGCTGTGGATTGGGTGCTTGATTTTTCACTCCACATGACAGTATTTCTCCACATCATTACCAACTGGCTTCTTAAGTGGCAGCTGCTCTGATCTGGAAAACACACTGTGCAGACAAGCTCAGCTGAAGCTGCAGTGAATCACTAAGACTGTGGATTATGAATGCCCTCTGGTGGAAGAAACAATACTAATTTAACAGACATATGAGATCAAATCAAGCTTTGACTCGAGATGAATGAGAAGGGCGAATGATTCATCAGTTCTCTGTGTGTTTGCAGCCCCGGCCGCTTTAGCAATGTTTCAGCATCCAGACGGGGTTTCAGTGTGTCAAATTAAACCTAAAAATAGCTTTAAAACTTTAAAACCTCTTGTTCTTATTGTACTACTGTACAAATAAATCAATTTCAATAATTCCTCATCTGTGAATTTTGATACCTGTTTAAAAATATTTAACCATACATTTCAAATTACTTCATTACATAAACAAATGGTTACTTCACAGCTAAACACTGTCCGTTTGTCTCATACATGCATGCATGAGTCTGTCTGTGCAGTAGGTAGTTCTCAGTAACTCCACTAGGGGTCACAGACATGATGCTGAAGTCACAGTTTGCTGCTATGTTGGATATTGATGATGGTTTGGTTTGCTTACCCAGCATCCCTCTCCCCATTTGTCAGAACTACCCCCTCCTTGAGCAAAATAAGTCACACAGCTGCAACACTTGGGCTCCCTCTGGTTTTGGGGGGAAATGGTTGTAATGAATAACTCACACACAGACTTCAGACGTGCCTCTGGCTTGTTTCCCAGCATACAGACTCAAACGACGCCTAATATCTTGATCTTGATGCTGACCACATACGCAGCCCATCACTGAATTGTAATCGCAAAATAGGGGCAACAAAGGCAATTTAGATATATAAGACTCACAACTAAACCCAGGCTTGAAAGCATCAGTGGCTGAAAGAAATCCTGTTGCACTACAAAGGTATTATTTGCTCCAGTAAGCTAACAGCATTGAACTCTGAGAGCACAGCACAATCATCTTTGATATTTAAATCTGAAGCTTTGAATAAACGGGATGGGAGTGAATTCAAGGTCTATGACGGGGCGTACATTCATCCTCCTCTGGGTGTCAGGACTTTAATGTCCGCATGACAGCTTGGCTAGTTTCAGCATTTATGCTCACAGCACATAAACACACTGCCCTCCCATACACACACAAACACACAGCTATTACAGTGTACAAGTACAGTGAGTATTACAGCATTGCTATAAAACCATGAAAGCAGCATGAGTACAGTACAGGAGTAACATAGAGAAGCATGGAGGACTGTTATCACAATTCAGTGGATATATTCAAACTAAATCCTGCTATAAAAGGTATTAATTATAATAACGCTGCTAAAGAAGTAATACAATTTTGAGAATTTGTTTTGTTTTTTTGTTGTCGTTTGTGTTTCAGGAAGAGATTTGATTTTACTGGATGTCTTATAGACTTTGACATTTTGCAACCTGGAACATTTGAGACCTGAATCATTTCCTTCCTCGTGTTAGCTGATTCCAATTTCAAAGGGAGAAAATTTAAAGGTGCCCCTTCTCTAGCCAAACATCGTGAGTGCTTTATTTGTCTATGTGCATGCATGCACGCTTGTGGAACAGGTTGACAGGTCACATTGCTTCCTTCGCTAAATAGTTTCATATCACAGGGCAGTGTGGGAGGTTTTCACATAGTCCAGCAGAACCTGTACAACAAACCAGCTGCTCAGAAACATGCATCTCTCCAGCAAATAAAGCATTCTGCAAAACAAACCACATGTAAATCAAGTTAAAACAATTATCTAACGTGGATTCATTTTTATTTTGAGAGAGGATGATGAAAGATGCTTCGAGGTCAATAAGTGATGGATTTCTTAAATCTTCTTCTCAAGTCATCAGATAATTCAGAGAAACTACTCCTCAGGTAACTTTCTGTTTTATTTCCAGAATTACAGTTAAGACAGCTGTGCTTTTTTGAGCACGCTCACTTACTTAAGAATAGATGTAAAATGATAACCAGCCCAGATCCTGAAGCTTTAGATATTGCTTGTAGCAGGTGAGTTATCAGCACATCTATTGTCTTTAATTATTGAACAGACAATATTATTGATTTAAGCACCATGGTTTGCCTCCAAACCATATGCATTTGGATTGTGACTTACAGCTGCACATGTGTGTGCCCATGTGAATATGAACGTGCAATAGTAAATGAGGGAGCATGCTGCCGTCATGTTGTGTTGAATGGGAGAAGCAGAGGCCATATTTCATAGAGAACTCCCTTGGGAGGCGTAGCCGGAGCCAGTAAAGCAGGACATGATCCCAGAGATGCATGGTAGCAACATTTAAGTCTGTAATACTGAAGGAATGAGGAAGAGGGAATGAGGGCATGCATATGATCATCTGTGTTGAGTCAAAATATAGGCCATGTGGACTTGTTAAGCTCCAAGCTAACATCATTTTAGAATTTAATCACAATATGATGATATCTGCCAGTTTGCCTTTCCAGATCCAGACTGAAATATCTCTACAACTACAAAAGCATTGTCATGAACTTTGTTCAGATATCCAAGTTTACCAGAGGATGAATCCTATGGACTGTGCTGATCCCCTGACTTTTCATCTTTAATCTTCTCGCAACCAGCAAGCTTTCATTTTTCCTGCTAAATATCTCTCCATCTACAAGATGGACTGCCAGAGAATTTTTTAGACATTCATGACTGCCACAAGATGACTCCTACTTATTTTGGAGATGGCGATGCCAGCATCACCATGGGGTTGACATTTGTGGATTTTGAGTGAAATGTCACAGCACCTGTTGGATGGCCATGAAAACTGGCATTCACGTCCTCCACAAGATAAAATGTAATGATTTCTTAATCTTTCACCTCACACCATCATCAGGTAAAAAATTTTCAATTTTCTAGTACTTTGGCTTATGGCCAAATCCCATCAGCCTCAGCGGTACTGTAAAGTTTTTGTAGTGTTAATTAGCGAATGTTAGCATGCTAACATGCTAAACTAAGATGGTGAACATGTTAAACATTTGTTAGCATGCTGTCAAATGTTCAAAAGCACGGCTGAATTAAGTGCAGCCTCAGAAAGTTGCTAGTGTGGCTGTAGACTCTTATTCTTGTTTTTAGATTATTTTCATTCATTTTTGGCTTTATTGATTGTGACAATAGAGATTGAGGGGACATGAGGACAGAGAGAGGGAGGGACGATATGCCAGTCCCCAGACATAATTAAATCAGGGGCATATGCGATAATAAAATAGGCATCACTTAAGCCATTTTTAAACACAAAGTAATTTCATCAATCTTTGCAGGTTTTTAGTCATCAAAATCAACAGAGAAAGAACAAGGACTAAGGCAATAATCAGAGCGCTAAAATGTTAATGTTGTTAAGCAGGGGCTTTACTAGTGGGTACTTGAGTCACAGACGAGAGAACAATATGAGGTCAGACACACGCACACATTCACACACACACACACACACACACACACACACACACACACACACACACACACACACACACACACACAAAAAAATCTGTCAAAAAGTTCTTACCACTTCCCCCTGTATCTGACCTTTTCCTCTTTGCTGCACTCCTAAATGCTTTCCAGTCCTTCACGGTCTTCATTTTACACCCCAGATCAACATTTAGTCAAACTTGGACACCATCATCTACTGACAGATCACACATCTCACTAACTCAAGATCTCTCTTCAGCTCTGTGATGGTCATCAGCAGTGTTGGTTTGCAACATTTTGCCAGCCAAACGCAGGAAGACAGACAGAGAGAAAGAGGGAGAGCAAAGAAAGAAACAATAAAAGGAGTGTGAGAATGAATGCAGCAGTATATAATTTTATCACTTAATGATAAGCTCTATGCCCTAAATGCAGCACAAAAGAATACACCCTTATCATTAAATAAATATGTCTGCTTGAATTAAATGAAAACATTATTATGGAGTGTGCGAGTGAACAAACACTTCTGTACTTTTCCCTCCACATAATTTCTCTCTCAAGAATGCTGCCTTCTCCATTCAGCATAATGTTTGACAGACACATGGTTTTGTGGCACGGAAAATGGCTTTTCAGCGTGTCATCATTAATAATTCACTCATGACAAACAGCTCTGACATTTACAATACGCTGGGTGTCTATCTGACAATAATGAAGGG